>NC_138558.1:60819069-61419069 GCF_964273705.1 Natrix helvetica | reverse complement strand
GTTCTTGTGTCTAGTTGTCTTGGTGTGCAGTGCTCTATAGCGTTATTTGAGGGTAGGAGTTGAAACAATTTATATCCAGGATGTGAGGGGTCTGTAAATATTTTCACGGCCCTCTTTTTGACTCGTGCAGTATACAAGTCCTATCTTGTCTTGTCTTCTTTGACTAATGCCTTGCCTTGACCTTTCTTTAAAGCTTATCAACACTAGGTATATCCTTCAACTAATGATTTGGCTTTGACCCTACTTTATCTGACCACTTTATCCAAAATTTGCAGTCTTGAAGTCCAGATTTTAAAGAGACAAGAAGATCTTTAAAGCATACATTTCTGTGAATCTTAGGGAATATTTTTGCTTGAATGGAGGTTTTACACAAATTAAACAAGTAAGTGAAATCAGAGTCTAAGTTTTAATAGGCCTAGCAAATTTATTCAATTTGGATTGGCAGTCTTTTAGAAAGGGGCTATGTTTAAGATGGGGTGGTGCTGTAAAGATAATAACTGTGTCAGAGGTGGGTTGTTCCTGGTACGGACCGGTACAGACCAGTACGGGCATACTGGTAGCGGAAATTGGCTGTAACTTTCCATACCGTTGCCAATGGCAGCCTGGCCATGCCCCCATACAGGTACAGTCCCCTGGCCTGTCCCGGCTCATTCCCCTTGCCCACCTGTCTACACCATGCTTGCCCTGCCCACCTACTTCCTTTGCCCGGCCAGCCAGCAGGGCTGCAGCGGGTGAGACACGGGGGTATCGGTGTCGAGTGGTAAGGGAAGCAAGCAATGGCCAGCACCCCTTCCTCCTTCCTCCATGAGCATGGCTGGGGAAAAATCAGGGGGAAAGAGGGAGAAGAAGGTCATCCCTAGCAGAAGCGCAGCTTTCTCCCCCTGATTTTTCCCCACCATAGCAAGTAAGGTGGTTGTAACAGAGAATGAAGAACGGGTGCTTCTTCCAACAGCTGAGACCTCCACTTCTCTTCCTTCCTCGGCTGTTAGAAGAAGCTCCCATGCTTCATTCTCTTTGACAGCTGCCTTGCTTACAGTGGGGAGAAATCAGGGGGAGAGAGAGAGGAGAAGGCTGTCCCTAGCAGAAGCTTGGCTTTCTCCTCCCTCTCCCCCCCTGATTTTTCCCCACCCCATGGCAAGCAAGGCAGCTGTCAAAGAGAATGAAGCATGGGGGCTTCTTCCAAAAGTCAAGGAAGGAAGAAGAGTGGAGGCCTCAGCTGTTGGAAGAAGCATCCACTCTTTGTTCTCTTTGAGACCCTCTTTGCTTGCCATGGGGCGGGGAAAAATCAGGGGGAGAGAGGGAGGAGAAAGCCGAGTTACTGCTAGGGATGGCTTTCTCCTTCCCCTCTCCCCCTGATTTCTCTCTGGCCATGCTTGTGGAGGAAAGAGGAAGGGATGCTGGCCAGCGCTTGCCTCCTCGCCGCTTTCCTGGCCAGCCCCCCGATAAGCAAGGCAGGTGGGACTGCAGCAGTTGGGCTGCAGTGGCGGCAGTAGTAAGTGAAGCGAGTGCTGGCCAGAATCCCTGTCTCCTTCCTCTGCGAGTATGGCCAGAGAGAAATCGGGAAGAGAGGGAGGAGAAAACCAAGCTTCTGCTAGGGACGGCCTTCTCCTCCATCTCTCCCCCTGATTTCTCTCCAGCCACGCTCGTGGAGGAAGGAGGCAGGGATGCTTGCTGGTGCTCGCTTCATTTAATGCTCATCACCGCCACCCCTGCGGCCCACTGGCTGCAGCCCTGCCTGCTCTGCTTATCTGGGTGGCTGGCCAAGAAAGCGGCAAGGCAGCAAGTGCCAGCCAGCATCCCTGCATCCTTCCTCCGTGAACTGCAGCAGCAGGCTTCTTTGCCAGCCTCCCAGCTGATCCAGACCCCCTTACACACGCACCTTGTGCCATGACAAGCAGTATATGTGTGTGTGAGAGAGAGAGAGACAGAAGAGAGAGAGAGAGAGAGAGAGAGAGAGAGAGAGAGAGAGAGAGAGAGAGAGAGAGAGAGACTTGCATGCCTTTGGTGGCATGCCCACACCTTTGGACACCCACCAGGTCACGCACTAAGCGGCAGAGTAATTGGACTTCAGCAAAATGAAAAAAAGCATTTGAAATTAGCCTTCTCTGCCACTTTGCTAAAAAGATGGGAACCATGGCCAGGAAATAACAGGATGACTAACCATATTCAGTTAACCCCCAGAGCAGAAAGAGGGGCCCTGTGAGTTGGCCTGATGGCCATGATATTTGGATTTGTTGGGTTTAGTTCATAGAATATATCTACCAATATAAGTGGAAGGGATATGTATGAGAGAGAGAAAGAGAGAAAGAGAAAGAGAGAAAGAGGAGAAAGGAAGGAAGGAAGGGAGAGAGAGAGAAAAAAATAGGGATGGCATATACTGTAGAAAGAGAAAGAGAGAGAAAGAAAGAAAGAAAGAAAGAAAGAAAGAAAGAAAGAAAGAAAGAAAGAAAGAAAGAAAGAAAGAAAGAAGGAAAGAAAGAAAGAAAGAAAGAAAGAGGGAGAGGGAAACACAAGAAAGGAGGGAAGGAAGTAAGGGATAGAAAAAAGAGAGAGACCAAAGATAGAAAGAGAGAGAAAGAAGGAAGGGAGAGAGAGAGAAAAGAGAGAGAGAGAAAGATAGAAAGAAAGAGAGAAAGAAAGAGAAAGAAAGAGAAAGCAAGCAAGCAAGCAAGCAAGCAAGCAAGCAAGCAAGCAAGCAAGCAAGCAAGCAAGAAAGAAAGAAAGAAAGAAAGAAAGAAAGAAAGAAAGAAAGAGGGAGAGAGAGAGAGACGTAAGAAAGGATTGAATGAATGAATGACTGAATGAAGGAAGGAAGGAAGGAAAGAAAGGAAAGGAAGAAAAAGAAAGAGAACGTACGGCCACAATTGAATCCAAAATTTTGGTTGCTAACTAAGAGCGTTGTTAAGTGGGTTTCACCACATTTTACAAGATGGCCATGCCCATCCAAACACATGACCATAAAGCCACGCTCACAAAATAGGCCACGCCCACAAAATAGGTAGTAAAAGATTTGAAACCCACCCCTGAACTGTGTATATAGAATTCCAATGAGAACCAACTTTTTCTCTCAATTAAACAAATTGCATGAAAGCAGAAAGGATTTCTTAGATTGATTAGTCCTAGTTATAGACACATTCAGCAGCTCAGAGGGGGTTATCCTCATCCCCCTCTAACATAGGCTGGCAAAATTCATTATTAGCTTTCTTGATTCGGAAAGTTTAATAAACCTATTGATTTCCTAATATTGGCTTATCAGTACTAGAGAAAGCTTTGTATTTGTTTTGAGAATTTTCCTCCCAGCCCTCCCCTATTAAAGATAGCTAATGATCGTTTAAATAAAATTTAGATGAGTCAATATTGTTTTTGTAAGCTTCCCTTCCCACCTACCTGTCTGTCATTTGGCCATCAAAAGTGAAGAAGTGAAAGTTATAAGGCAAATGGACAGGGAAATAATTACAGAATATTAAAGAGATTTTTGTCTAACCTTTATGTCAATTTAATCAGAGAACTTGATTTTGGTTGGATAAACTTAAGAGAATGCATAAGAAACTTAGGTTTCAGAACATCTTCTGGCTCTGTCAAGCTCATTCAGACCCTTAAGCATCAATTATTGGATTCTGCTGACATTTCTTTCAGGCATATATGGGAGCATTAATAAGCATTATGAAATTATTTTATATGAAAAAGAAATAAATGTAACATTAAAGTGGAATTGATGCAATCTTATGAATTATTCCCTTAAGATGCATGGCCTTTGGTATAACTGGATAAAAACTTGTATTCATATCCACGATAGTTGGAAGGAACAAAGAAATATTTAATTCAGTTGGTATGAAACAGAAATGCAAATATTTAGAAAATCTCTTTCCTTTTTGGTGGAGAGAAGCAGCAGCAACAAGCAGAGCCTACCTTGAAGACTGCAAATTGTGCAGATGGCTTCATTTGTTCTATCATACTTACAACTCTTTGGGATAATTTTCCCAACAAAAATTATTTTTATTTTGGAGAAAGGAAAAATAACCTGTGAAACAGGTGTGTGAAAATAAAAAATGATTCTGTAACAATAAAGGTTGCTGCAAGAGCCATGAGAATGGAATTGCAGAGTAGATTTGCATTAAAAAAAAACATCCTTGTTTGATCGAAGAATGAAAAAGTTCTTCTGAGTTGACTTAAAGAAAGGTAACACAACCTTATTGCTAGCCTGCTATGTTCTTACCCAGGTTCTTAGCAATTGAAAGCTATTACATTTATCAACATGCCTTAAATAAGTTGCATTCAAGTCTGACTTTGGTCTACCTGTTTGGTCCAGTAGTTAAGGCACCAGGCTAAAAGCCAGGAGATTTTGAGTTCTAGACATGATTTAAGCATGGAAGTCACCTGGTGATTTTGAGCTGGTCATTCTCTCTCAGCCGGAGTCATCTCACAGGGTTCTTGTTGTAGGAAAAATAGGAGGAGTATTGCGTGTAGTGGTGGGTTTCATTTTTTTTACCACCGGTTTGCCCTGCGCAGTCTTGCTTTGCACATGCTTACACCTTCCGCACATGCGCCTGGCCTTCCGTGCATCCGCTTTGAACACATGTATACTTTCCGCGCATGCGCCTGGCCTCAAAAATGTGGCTAAATAGGACGGCATAGAGCGGGCAGGCCCAATTGCAATTTCCGCTACCAGTTCACCTGAACCAGTCCAAATACCACCTCCAATTGTGGGCGTTCACTGCCTTAAATTATTTATAAAAATAATAAAGAATAAAAGTAAATAAAATTCTCTGAATTCACCAGGTTTGATCTAAAAGCAATCAACACTAAATTGTGAATAGAAGATTAGAAGTAATTATTCTCTTCCTGCTGCATTATTCTGAAAATTAAAATATTTTATCTAGACTTTTTTTTTAAAAAAGCCTGAAAATAACCTCTTAATTTAATTGATTTTCCTACATATTTGGGAATGTTCTCTAATACGATCCGTGTGATCCTTTCAGTACCAGTATTCTATGATTCTCTAAAGGCAATGGGATTTACTTTATGGCACTGAAGGAAGTCTAGAAGTTCAAGATTTTATAAGAAAAGCTAATGATTCCCCTCCATGTACCTGCTTGTGTTTAATAGCTCATGTAGAGCATAAAAAGTTAATGCAAGCCTTTTCTGGTGAAGCTAAATTATTAGGTCTAAAGATTTGTCCCAATCTTCTTTTCAAATATGTATTATACTTGCTAGAAGGCACACAGTATGTTGAAAATAGCTAAAAAAGAAGATGCTTGATTTGCATAATTAGCAATTAGTTTGCATAATTAGGCTGTTCATATTTGAAGAAGTGGGATACCACAATGCTTGGGGGTAGCAGCTATGTTTACTGCTTCTAGGCAAACTGGGAAAATTATTGGAAAGCGTGGCACCTGCTCTCATTTCAAGCAACTCCTTGAGATGAAATAGTTGATGGAGCAGCTGTGAGAAAGTGGAGGGTTGGAGGTCACGCCACATTTGAATTGGTTCCATTCCAGCATAAACAAGGACCAAGACTGGAAAGAGCCTAATGAGGATTCAGAATACTGAACCTGAGGAGAGAGAAGACACAAACTTGGATCTCCTGAAAAGTGACTACATTTGTTCATATAGTTTGCAAATGTTTTCCTGTGGATTGCTAGATAACAGACCAATACGATAAACTGTGTGGGCACGTTGCCATATTCTTCTCAAGAGCAAACTAAGTGGTAGAATTGCTGTGTTATCCAGAAAACAATGTAGATTAAGACTAATCTCTTCTCCAGCATTAGCACTCTTTCTCTTCCCCTCCCGCTCCTCCATCCCCCCTTTCTCTCTCTCTCTCTACACACACACACACACACACACACAGAGAGAGAGAGGGGGGGGGTGAAATCCACTTACCTTTGCTACCGGTTCGGTAGCAATGTGAGCCAAGTCCATGCATGTGCAGGAACTTCTGTGCATGTGCAGAGCGTCAAAATGATGTCCGGGCAGGTAGGCGGAGCCTGCTACTGAGCATGCCTGCAAAGGTAAGCGAACAGCGAGGGGGAGGGAAATCTGCTGTGCCTTGCAATTTAGATTAGCTAGAAAGCAGGAAATCCTGCTTTCTAGCTAATGTAAATTGCACGGCACAGCTGATCGTCAGAAAAACCGGTTTGCCCGAACCGGTAGCATTTTTTAAAACTACCGGTTCAGGCAAACCGTTGGCATCTTTGCTACCAGTTCGGTTGAATTGGTTCGAACCGGTAACATTTCACCCCTGCACACACATACATGCAAACAATATATTCCAGCTCTGGATGCTAACAAAAAGGATTACTAGGAGGTCCATTCCTAATTATTAACAGCTTATTATTATGATTTGTTGCACAATTAGCCATACTAGGTCTGGCATTTTTGTTTACCTATTGAGTCCTTTCCAAGGATCTGAGAAAGGCAGATCTGGATTTTTGATGGTGTTACTGATATTGTCGCAAGATGGAAGCTGTTTTGAGCAAAGCTGCCTTTTGCAATTGACTGATGGAGAGTTTGTCAACGCCAATGGGGTTCTCGTGGTGATCCAGTTCTGATGTCCGGTGCTTCGAGTTCTGGTCACCTATGTCCAGTTGCCAAATTCACCAAATGCAATTATTTCCAACTCTGCCTGCCATGTTAAATGGTAAAAGATTGGGGTTAAAAAAGACATTACAACTTTAATTCAGGACCCCAGCATCAAGGGACACATGATATTCAAATCCAGGTGTTAAAAAAAACTAGGCAGCCAAATCTTGTATGGATCAATTTGCTAGTTTGTATTTCAAAAATGATAATAAAATGAAAAAAGATTCCCTCCCCCCGCTTTTCCGTATATATTTTTAAAAGAATGTAAGCAATAAAATATTCACAAAAACTATGTATATTTCAGATTGTGAAATATGTGTGAATGAGGAACAAATCTGAAATAACCTAACACTAATATAATACATCACTATAAATATTTATTTCATAGTCATTTTCTAAATAAAACCTACATCTCTGCCGAACATAAAGGGAACATAAAGGGAACTCCACTGCCAAGCCAGCCACAGAGTCAAACAACTCGTGCGGGAAAGCTGCCATGCAGCAGTGAGACTGGTAAACAAGCAGCCATCCAATTTTCTCCTTATGCCTCAGCTTCCCAACAGGGTCTCACTATCTGCAGAGCAGTGTCTCTGACAGCTACCAGAAATTCTTGAATGCCAACAGCTCCACATATGATCCAAAATCTTGGCTGATGTCATACAACAAACGAGGCTGTTGAAGTGATGTCCCGATGTCTGGAAGCCGTACGGGTCTGGATGGATGACAACAGGCTCAGGCTCAACCCCTCCAAGACAGAGTGGCTGTGGCTTCCGGCTTCCCGGTTCAACCAGCATATGCCATCGCTGACCATCGGAGATGATCAATTAGCCCCGGTGGAAGGGGCACGCAATTTGGGCGTCCTCCTTGATGCCCGGCTGTCTATGGAAGATCATGTGACAGCCGTGGCGAGAGGGGCGTTCCACCAGGTTCGCCTGGTGCGCCAGTTGCGGCCCCTTTTGGACCGGGAGGCCTTGCGTACAGTCACTCACGCGCTGGTGACGTCTCGCCTGGACTACTGTAATGCTCTCTACATGGGGCTCCCCTTGAGGTGCACCCGGAGACTGCAGTTGGTCCAGAATGCAGCCGCGCGGGTAATTATGGGGAGATCGAGGTTCTCCCATATAACACCTATCCTGCGCGAGCTGCACTGGCTTCCTGTGGTCTACCGGGTGCGCTTCAAGGTACTGGTTACCACCTTCAAAGCGCTCCATGGCACAGGGCCTAGTTACCTGCGGAATCGCGTCCTGCCCCATACATCCCTGCGACCCGTCCACTCACACAGAGAGGGACTACTCCGGGTGCCGTCCTCCAGAGAGTGCCAGAGGGCAGCGCCCAGAAGTAGGGCCTTCTCTGTAGTGGGCCCCACCCTTTGGAATGACCTCCCCCCAGACATCAGAACTACAATCGACCTTCGCTCCTTCCGTATGAAGCTGAAAACCTACCTGTTTCGACTAGCTGACCTGGCATAACTCTACAACCTCCCCAGCCCAGGGCATTTTTAATTGTAATTTTAGTTTTTAAGGGTTAATTTCACTGGGGTTTTAACTTTTTAAGTATTGTAACTTATTTATTTATTCTTACCTCCTCTATACGCTATATAATACCTTTGTACGTCGCCCCGAGTCCCTGTGGGGAGAGGGGGCGACTAATAAGTTCTAATAATAAATAATAAATAAATAAATTCATTTTGAAATACCAGGTTTTCAAGAGTCTATGCTTTCTTGAGGGGGGGGGGGAGCAGGCAGGTCCTTACAGGGCCAAAGATTGATTTAAGGTTAAGTTTTCATAGCATCAAGACTGACTAAAAGATTGGATGTAAATTGAATGTTTAAACAGCACCTGGTGTCAATGCTGAATTTAAAATGTTGTTTTTATATATTGTGTGTGAGTATAGTGCTTTAAGCAGGTTTACTACCAATATATGGTTTACTACCAATATATGGTTAACCAATATAACATGGAAACACAAACTCTTGTGTGTTTTCTGTTTTACTATAGCAATTACAAACTTGTTTACATGTTGCTGGCAGATAATTAAGAATGCTTTTTACCAACAAAGCTGCTCTTTTGATAGTACTATGGATTCCAAAAACAACTAATCAATTTTTGTTAATTGGGCAAATGTAATCAAATCAATCAGGCTTTTAAAAAATGCCCTCAATGCATTTACATTAAATGCAAACTCTTAATGTTTATTTAAATTTGGCATTTTGCCCACATCTCATTTTCTATGCTAAAGAGGGATCTTGCAAGTATAGAAACCTTTCAGAATGATCCATTTGTAAAGAATCATGAAAGCTAATTTTTGAACATTATGATACATTGTGCTACAATGACCTATGGATACTTGGAGGCTTTGATCTTTGCACATTTTGATATGAACTAACTATATTTGCTTCTCTGGATGAATGTGCTGATCAGAACATTGTTCCAAGTATTGCAAGCGGAATTTCAGGGCAGGAAATATATTGCATTAACCTGAAAAACAATGCTATAAAAATTTAAAGGGCATTTGTGTATTCATTTCTGTTTTTTAAAAACTTATTAAATAACCTGAGTAGGACACAAAGAAAAGGACACCCTTGATTTACAAAAGTTTGTTTAGTAATTGTTCAAAGTTACAATGGCTGAACTGAAAAAGTGGCTTATGATTGTTTTTCACTTTCAACTGCAAGAGTGGCAAATATCTGTAGCTCAGGTGTAGGAAAAGGGTGAAGGTTTGTTCTCCCAGCCTGTGGGTTGGCTTCCAGACAGTTCATTACCGGGCTAGGTAACATCTTCACATCAACAACCCACAGCCACACTCTGCCAGGAATTATACAGAACCAAAGACAAGATACAGAAGGATGAAAGAAACAATGTGATCTACAAAAATCAATTATAACAATTGCAATCAATTCTGCATGGGACAAACATCATGTCAATTAAAAACCAGGATCCACGAACACCAGCTGGTGGTCAAATGCCATAATCCCAAATCCTTAATCTCTAACCACACAGACACCAAAGAGCACCACAATTGGAGCAACACAAAAATCACTGAAGCCTGGCACTCCACAAGCAGTTGCATCAACAGATGCATCGGCCTACAAACAGCCTATGAACCTCTCAGAATCCAAATCAACCATACAGCCAACCAGTACCGACCCTCAATCAAACCACACAAGCCCCCCTCCCGCCACAACCAGTAATTAATCTCCCAATGATTATTCTTATTTGATGTACTCTCCCCATCACAAGACCCATCACAAAATCTTACTGATAACTCGCACCTGACCATCACAACTTCTACTGGCCACACGATGCCCCTATAAACAGAAGGACAGTGACTTCCCCTAAACTCTGCTGAAGATGTTACCTTGCTGGGCAATGATACATTTGCAGACCAAACCACAAGCTCAGAGAATGAACCTTTACCGTCACACGTACGACTGCTCCAGCATCCCCATGGTCATGTGGTTAAAATTCAGATGCTAGGAAACTGACTCATATTTATGATGGTTGCAGTATGCTGGGGTCAAGTGATCACCTTTTGCAACCTTCTGACAAGCAAAGTCAATGGAGAAACCAGATTGACTTAACAACCATATTATTAACTTAACAATTGCAGTGATTCACTTAATGAGGATGGCAAGAAAGTTTGTAGAATGGGCAAAACTCAATAACTGTCTCACTTAGCAGCAGAAATGCCAGGCTCAACTGTGGTCATTAGTTGAGGACTACCTATGGAAAGACTTCTAGGAATCTAATTGACCTTCTGAATTCTACAGTGGTTATCCAAAAATCATACTCAAGCACTGGTTTAATTCTTTGTTTTTATTCTTACCTATCCAGGTTACCTAAAGAGCAACTTTATTATCCTTTGTCTTAATGATAACAATGCTAATATGACAAAATGGACTTCTATATCAATTTAATCTGTAATTTGGCTTCATTGAATTCAGTGGGATTTATGATAGAATAGACATTTTTAATTTATTACATTTAGCGCAGGAGCTTTGACACATATAAAGTATTTCAATTGTATCCCAATACATGAGACCCACTTTCTGTTCATTCTCTTCAAAAAATATCTGTCATACTAAAGAAGCATATAGACCTTTCCAGCTCTTTGTCTTTCACTGTCAGAACAGCTTCAGTATTTCATTTAATTTTATGAGACTGAAATTGAAACAAATTCTTTGTCATCTTTTTAGACAGAACTATTTCTCCATAATTATTTTTCTTTATTAAAAATACAGTTGGGCTGACTGGAAAATTAAAGAGTTGATCTCTGCTAAATGTTATCACTCAGTACAGGAGCGGGGAGAGGCGTAATGTTGGATGCAGCTTTATGGTGCAAATCTGCGCTCCCCCCTTTTTTTTATCCAACATGAAATCATGGCTCAGGAATTCTGGGAGTTGAAGTCCACAAGCCATAAAAGGGCCATAGTTCCCCACCCCTGGCATAGCAGAACAATGCCATGACAATCCTTGCCCCTCTTTCCTCAACTTCTCTGTCATAGCACTTGAATGAAAACCTCTGTGCATTTGTTTTACAAAATTTGCATTAAACTTTAAGGGATAAGAGTGATGTCTGAAGTTCTAAAAAGCCTTGTCTGCAGAACTGGAATGTGTTTTAAGCTGCAATACAGTGTGTGTGTGTGTGTGTGTGTGTGTGTGTGTGTGTGTGTGTGTTTGCTACTGTTGCATATGTTCTTGGCTTCCTAATCAAAGGCATAAAACAAAGATGTAAATTACAGGAGCTGCTTTGTTGTTGGACTAATTTAATCCTGAGTTTAGACAGTAAAATCTCTTATGGGAGAAAGCTGGTGATAAACAGAATGAGTGATGGGTAGAATAAATTTATACTCAGATTAAGGTTCCTTCCAAGACATGTAGTGTAAAGCCGCAATTATTTTATTTCTGCAGGCTCTTAATTATCCTGCCCTTACTAACAGAGCTATCATTTTGAAGAGCTTCCTTTTACTATATATTTTTTTTTCTTCTGTGATAGCATATTGTCAATAGGCTGGCTAGTTTTGACCTTTAAATGGTTTGGCTCTTGAACACCTGCTGGACTGCCTGCAAGGAAAACTTAATAGGGGCTTCAAAATTGTGTTTCTTCATGATAGCCACTCTCCTCTACCAGGCAGCCTTCCCATCAGAGGATAGATTAGCAACAGCTTTTCTCAGAACCTTTAAAAACTAATGTCAAGTCATGCTGGCTGAAGTTATTGATGATGGGATGATAATTATAGCCATTTTTATTTTATAATGTTTTTGTGTACATTTACTGTAGTAACCCATCAGGGGTCTTCTAATTCTGGCGGAATATAATGAAATAAGTTCCAAGATAAAATGGTCAAAACTGTCTTACCTCCTGGTTTTTTTCAGCTTTCTTCTGTTTTCTTCTACAGTTGTAGAGCTGTGATTTCTTTAAAGAAAGGATAGTCGGTTTAAAAAGTCAAAGTGCTTAACAGAGGTAACAGCATAAATGGCTTTTTAACAGCAATTATACTGTCATTTCAGGAAACCAGAAATGGTAGATCAAGTAAATCCAAATGTCTGCCATAGACAGACAGAAAATTATGCAAAGCAATCTTGGGAAATAAAGCATAATTTCGGAGTTTAATTTGCTCATTACTTGGAGAAAACAAGAAACTAGAACAGCTGTCAAATAGTAACCCTTTTTTGTAAGGGTACTTATCAAAGATTTGTGGGACAAAGCTACTATCAGACCTGGAAGCCATCTTTTACATTCTGGCCTGCCACATTTTCTACTGTGGGAAAATGGGAAGGGGGATTATATAGAGCATGGGTGATATGTAGTCAAAATAACATTATTTTCTCAGAGAGTCAAGGACACCTTGCCCTACAGCTGCAATGAGGTGACAGGGAGGCCTCTCCAGTTTTGGATGGGGACTGATTGCATCATGTGATGGACATATGGGTGCTTGGCAGGGCCCCTGAACTTTCTTTTGGGTGGGGAAAACCTGGAAACTTTCACATTCGGGTTTTCCCAGGTGTGCCAATATGACATCTCTAATGAAATGGAACTTTGAGGAACCTGAAGCCTTGGAGTGTTCTTTTGTTGGGGGTGTTACTTGGAACCCTGACAGCTACAGTTGCTAAGTTTCTAAGAAAACTGCTACAGGAAGTTAAGGTGCCTATTTTAGCCTGTTATTCATTCTCTACTCTTATCTTTAGTAATGGACATGAAGCGAAAGATATCAAGGTGGAAGAAGAAATTGTATTTTGGACTGTAAAATTTTGCTTCATCCAATCATTTTCCCTATTTGAAAATGATAAAATTTAGGGGCAAATATTCCATCAAACACTATCTGAGAAATGGAAAAAATGAAATTTGTAGGAAATCAAGTTATTCACTAACAAATCGATGGATGGATGCTGGATGAAGCTATAAAGATATTCTGTAGCAAGAGTAGCCATTGCTCTCATCAGAGTTCTTAACATAGTGGATATTATATTAAAAACAAATCTACAGTTATAAACAAAATTCTCTGGACTCATTAAATCTGAGTCAAAGGTCTGATGTCTGGTCAATAACTAGGCTGCAATTAAATAGCTGAATCTGGGGAGCTGAAGAAATAGCAAACTTTGATGATACATATACGTTCTTAAGATCACATGACTCACTTATCTTTTAGTCAGAAAAAAGTGTTGCCAGATTCACTCTAACACATGAAATGATTAAAAGTCAGGAGTCTGGTAGAACTTTTCCGATTTGTGTTAAGTTTTCATTAGGTGCAGCTGATTTCATCAAATGCATAATGTGGCTAGATTATTACAGGATTTTAAATCCATCCAGGTGAGGAAATTAAAAGGAGGGGATGATAAATTGGTTATGCAATGCAAGTTGCCGATTAAAGTGCCTGAAAAAATGCAATGTCATTATCCAGTACAGGATGTGTCTTATTAACATTAGTCTATTAATAATAATGTATTTGAATAGTTTGAGCTGCAACCTGCAAGAGAAAAACAGTAATGCTATATTGTTCGGTTTCTGTGATCTGTATTTTAATCCCCCCCCCCATGAGAACTGATCTAGCTGTATTGATTTTCTATTGATCTTGTTATGAGGGTAGTTCAGGCTACTGCATTTGTCATTTTACAGTGAGATCAAGGAAGTAAACTAGTTCTATAGATAGAAATAGGGTCAGGTTGATCGTGGGGTGGAAGATGTTGAAATCATGATTGAATTTGATGAGATGGATCCAGGTGATAGGTTAGATCACCGATCCTCAAACTACAGCCTACGGGCCAAATACGGCCCACCAATGCAAAGTATCTGGCTTGTGCAGCAGTGGGATTCAGCCCCACCCCTCACCCTGCCCCTCACCATCAGCCTTATCTTCCAGCGAGCATCCACTCCAGTTGCATTTCTGGTTGGTTATTTCACCGGTTGAGCTGCACTTCTGATCACACCGCTGCTGCCGAAGGTAATGCTGAAGGGTTGTGGGGGAGGGCCATCTGACTGAGGAGTGATCTCGCCAGTGCAGCCACATGATCCAGGGCCAATGGCAGATTAGCAGAGAGGCTGCTGCTGGCTTGAAAAGTAGCTCTGCCAATTTGGAAAGCATCTCTGCTGCCGGCAGAGCAACCATGTTAATTTAATTTAATTTAATTTAATTTAATTTAATGCTTCTAGACCGCCCCCTCTCCCGAAAGGGACTCGGGGCGGTGTACAGTTCATACAAAATATATCAGATACAATAAAATTAAGTATGTACAGTTGACAGTTGACATGGAGGAGGTTAAAATGCCATTAAAAGAACTGTACAAAGCAGATTAAAATAAGTTCAAACCCCTAAAAACAAATACAGTGAATTAAAAAACCCCTAAAATAACCAGATATAGTGCGTTTGCCAGGAGGGACAGTTGAATTATGCCAGGCCTGCTAATCGGAACAGGTGAGTCTTCAGTTTTTGCCGGAAGGAGCGGAGGTCAGAAGTGGTTCTAATGTCGGGGGGGAGGTCATTCCAGAGGGTTGGGCCCATCACAGAGAAGGCCCTACTCCTCGGTGTCGCCCGCCGGCATTGTCCAGTGGATGGCACCAGGAGAAGTCCCTCCCTGTGTGAGCGTATTGGCCGCAGGGATGTATGTGGGAGGATGCGATCCCGCAAGTAAATAGGTCCCGTGCCATGGAGCGCTTTAAAGATGGTAATCAGCACCTTGAAACGCACCCGGAAAACCACAGGTAGCCAATGCAGCTCGCGCAGGAGAGGTGTTATGTGGGAGTACCTCGTACTCCCCATCACAGCCGGCGCGGCTGCATTCTGAACTAACTGCAGTCTCCGGGCGCGTCCCAAGGGCAGCCCCATGTAGAGAGCGTTGCAGTAATCCAGGCGGGACGTCACCAGCGCATGAGTGACCGTGCGTAGGGCATCCCGGTCCAGTAGGGGGCGCAATTGGCGCACCAGGCGAACCTGGTGGAACGCCCCCCTTGCCACGGCCGCCACATGGTCATCCATTGACAGCCGGGCATCAAGGACGACGCCCAAATTGCGCGCCCGTTCCACAGGGGGCAATTGCTCGCCCCCTATGGCCAGCGATGGAATCAGCTGGCTGAATCGAGGTGCCGGTAGCCACAGCCACTGTGGCTGTGTGATCCAGGGTTGGCGGTTGAGTAGGAGAGGGGTTACTGCTGGCTTGGAAAGCAGCTGCCATCTTGTAAAGGAGTGCTTTGAAAGTCTTTAAAATGCTTTAAAAACAGCCTTTCAGGATGTTTTTCACAGCCATATGATCTAGGGCTGGGTGAGTAGGGTGGGGGTAAGTACAGAAAGGACAAAGGCAAAATGGACTGTTAAATTGGCCACACCCACCCAGTCAGTTGACCACCTAGCCACATACACCCAGCCAGTCTGGCCCTCTAACAGTCAGAGGGACTGTGAATCGGCCCCCTGTTTGAAAAGTTTAAGGACCCCTGGGTTAGATGATGTAAATGTCATCAGTGAATCTCAAGTAAAGGATGAACTTCAGGGGTAGGAGTTAAGAAAGTGTTGTTCTACATCAGTCATAATGATGTTGGCCTATTGAGGAAAAACATATGGCAATATTGGCACATTGAAAAACAGTGTCTGTAGCTGTGCCACAATTTTGTAGGTATATGTAATTGTCAAAGGTGAAGTATTATGGGTTCAGTGATTAAACCTTTGATGAATTAAAGCCCATGATTTTAGATAATTATTACTTAGTGCTTCAACATCCACGGTGGCAAAATGTTGTTATAGGAGGTTGCATATTAAACTAAATATTAAATGTTTAAACGTTAAATGATTAAATGTTGCTAAGGGAGATTGCATATGAATTTCAATCTTATTAGGAAGTCTGTGGTGTCTCATATGTAGCTCAGAGTACTAATAAAGAAGAATATTTTGTAGCTCAGAGTTAAAATGAGGGGCCCTTGGTGCTCTCTTATCTTGCTTTTTTTCTTGCAGATGTTTCATTAGCCTAACTAGGTAACATCATCAGTGCTACTAAGGAGTGTTTCCTGTCAGTTTATATTCTGGTGACTTGCCTGTCTGTGTGGGTAGGTGAGGTCTTAGGGATTATTTGGTTGGTCTGTGTACTGGTGGCTATTTGGCAGTTTCTTGATTGGGGTATTTTTTACTTGATTGTTGGTCTGAAGTTAACTTCAGAGTTAATCTATGCCAGGCATGTCTAAAGTGCGGCCCGGGGGCCAAATGCGGCCCTTTTTCAAATTTCAAGTGGCCCGCAGCCTCTTTTCCCCATCGGAGTTATTTGTTTAGTCTTTCACAAAATACCATATTTTTCGGAGTATAAAGATGCATCTTTTTCCCCTCAAAAAAGAGACTAAAAATCTGGGTACATCTTATACACTAAATACAGCATACTGCCCCCTTCACCAAAATGGCTGTGCATAGCCTTTAGGAGGTTTTCAGAGTATACCTGGGGCTGTGGAGGGCATAAATGAGCAAAAAACGGGCTGTTTTTTGCTCAACTTTGCCCCCTCAGCCCCCAGGATCCCTCTAGAAGCCTCTTAAAGGCTATTCATGCCCTTTAAAAAAAAAAGGCCCATTTTCGCGAAAAATGGGCCGTTTTTGGGAGAGTGCAAAAACTTTTTTTTTTAATTTGCCTCTTCAAAATCTTGGTGCGTCTTATACTCCGAAAAATACGGTAGTTAATTCACATTTAATGTTAAGGGTTCAAAGAATGTCAGGCTGAATGATCGGCCCCACACATTTTCACCTCACCAAATCTGGCCCTCCTTGCAAATCGTTTGGACACCCCTGATCTATGTTGATCTGGGCCCTGATTACTGGTGTAGAGGTGCTAGGTCTTTTTCTCTTTAGGATTGGTTCATTATGTCTTTTGCTTGGTCTCTATATGTTGTTAATGTCTATGTGTCTATTGATGGCTGATTTGTCAGAGTGCCAGGTTTCTAGAAATCCCCTGGCATTTTTGGATTTGTCCTGGCCTGGATGGTCATATTTTCCTAATTGAAACTATGGTTTAATCTTTCAATATGTTGTGAAATTAAAGAATTGTTGCCATGCCTTCTAACACCAGTTGGTGTTCATGGATGCGTTCTTCTGCCTGTTTGTCCTACAGAGTGGTTATTGCAATTCTTACATTATATGTTGTAGATGACTCCTGTTTTTCCTTCTGGGGTTGCAAGAAAACAAACAAGCTCAGAGAGCACCAAAGATCCCTCATAACTCAGAGTGCTGGAGGCAAAAGGTTGAACATGGAAACGAAAGGTTGAGCACAGAATCCATGAAATATGCTGATTATGATACTTTCAATGCTTGAGGCACTGGAAGGGCATGGTTCATGGTTTGTGTACTTTGGGAAGTAGATAGAAGATGCCCCATTGGGAATCCTGCAATGTTTCTTTGTAGGTACAGTTCTGCATGTCTTTAGGAATATATTTCATCAGATTGAGTAATTCAGAAAATTAAATAAGTGTGCAAGTCGTTCTTTCATCAAATCACATAGACTTTTCATGAACCTGATGAACTCTCCCATCACTAAATTAGATGGCTTATGAAAAATGGAAATGAAGAAGGCATGAAATAAAATCATGAAATTACAGTCATGATTAAAATCAAGTAGTGAATTGAAAAGTAGTGTATTTTTTTTAAAAAAAGAGAATGATGTAATGATGAATGGACAGGTATAATTTAGAGGCCATTTATCCTTCTCCCATGACATTGGTAAGAACTGTTTTACCAAGGAAAAAAGGAACACAATGTAAGTACAGTATGCTTAAGAAAACCAATTGTTTGCTGACTTATTCAACACATATGCAGATTTATATAGTTAGAGTCATCTACTTTTTAAAAACTTAATTCATATAAAAGAGTAAACCATGGCTATGGAAGTGTTCATATTAACTGACAGTTAATTTAAAAGTAAGTAGAAATCATTTCTATTCATATTTTGTTCTGAATTGTACTTCAGTGATCATTTCAGCATCTTGCAGCAGCTAGTAAGCTTATCTGGATTCAGAAGCTAAGCAGAGCCAGGTCTAATTACTTTTTGATGGGGTACCCTGAGCAATACCAAGGCTGCAGACTAACAGAAACCCTTGGTATTATATTAATATCACTGAATGCTAGCGCTCTTTATAGCTGTAATAGTAGTAGAAACTTGGAACAGGCTGTTTGACAGTGTTGTCAAGGCCCCTCCATAACTTCTAAAATTTACTCAGTTTATTCCATTCCATAAAATCTACTCAGATACTCAAGACAGCAGAGATAAATAAACAAATAATAAATCTCTATTGCATATCAGTTTATTGCCCTATGTAGACAAGAAGGTGAAGTTTTGTGTGGAAAAGAGAGTGCATGTGCATGGCACCAAGTACCAAAAAGGGAACACTTTACGTCCGTGTGCACCTACTCGTCTTCGCCACAACCAGGAAGAGGAGCTGCCCAGGAGACATGCACGCACCAGAAAATGAACTTCCAGTTTCTGGCCACTAAGTCTTCGGGTTACTGTCACGCATGCGCATGTGCCAATCAGCTGGCCAATGTACATGCTCACACCAGAAAATGGAAGACTAGCTCTTCTGGTTTCCAGCACTGACTCATGCACAAAGGACAGCTGATCAGCGCGTGCACATGCGTGCCAGAAATCCTGAAGAGGAATGGGTAACACCGCGCTTGCCAGTATCATGGTTCCATGTGCCCTAGGTTTGCCATCACGGCTGTAGGGTAAAGTTGGTTATCATAGACTAGAAGAGCATAGCTTCTCCACCAATGATAAAATCTCTGACTAGAAGTTTTGTGAATATTCAGTTCATGAATTAGTGACTATGTGGTAAAAACATTAAAATCCAATTTAGTAGGAAATGGTATACATTTTTTTTAAATTCAATGTATGGCAGCCTCTTGAACCTACAGTAGATATGGTCAACCTTATGCTGGTCAGCTTACAAAAGCATCAGCAGAGAAGAATGTCCTACAGCTCTCATTATTTGTGTCAAAGGTCCACCTTCTAGATTAGCAAACTGAATTTCCCAAATATGGAGATTAACTGGCGATTTCTCAAATGTCCTGTATACTATGACTTCCATACATCCAAAATAGTATTTCTATATATAGCCAGAAACCCATCTAATTCTAAATTTCAATTTAGGTTGCATCTTCTTAAGTAAGGAAAACTTCATATAAAAAAAAAGATGAGATCGTACCATTTTGAACCTATATTGCATGACCTCAATTCTGCTGCTTTTAATCATGGTATTTGAAAGACAAGAATATATTAACATTCTGAAAGATTTGAACCATGTGCCATTTTTTAAAAAAATCGGCACACTATCTTTGCATCCTGCTGCTCAGATTATATTAAAATGTTAATTTGCCAGCAACTAATGCCAACATACTCACCTATTGTACTGGAAATTCCCCACACCCACCAGTTTTGTATCCTTGTTGTAATTAGTATTCATGTATAGCATTTTTAAAATAGATGGTGTTCTTTAATTTAATTTTGGATTTGAGTAAAGGTTTTAAAAAGTGCAAATTTCAATACATTTGGAACATTAGAAAATTTAGTAAAGCAAGATGCTGACATAACATGAATAACAAAGTACTAAGTAAAAAGCATTTGGTACATTTCCAGCAAGACATTACTATTGTTGTTCCACATAATAGAGAACAGACATGGTGTACTGTCTGCATATTCTCCATCTTTTTGAACATTGGGACATATGTTTATAGTAGGAGGCAAACTATGAGACACAGTTATTCAACTTTTTAAATGGCTACATGAATCTCTTTTCATTTAGTTTTCAATCTAGTTCTACCTGGAGCTAGACTTAGGTGAGGATTAGAGTAATGATAGTTTCTCATATGATATTACATCTTCTGAAAAATTACTACAAAACTATGTTTAAATGATAAATACTGGATATTCACCATGTGTAAAGCCACTGATGTGTCTTTAACAGTACTGGCTTCTGTGAAGGCATTTCTAAGTTCATATGGGAATTGTCCTCCTACAAACATATGTTGCAGCATTTGAGTGCTACAGATAAACCAACCCATCTGAGTGACTTTGATGGTGGATGGAACCTAATCAGAATATTCACATAGGAAGGGTTTTAATTGAAACCATGCTAGGCAGAGCTGAAAGAATCTTTGTTGACTCAATAGTGCAAAGCAATATTTTTCCCATAGATAGTATGGTTAGAGTCAGCTCTAACCTACATCAGTCAAGATTATGGGAATACATGTATATCAAGATTGTTTGTCATCTCTTTTAATAGTATCCATGAATAGAACGTATTCCTACTTGCCCTCGTTTGAAAAGTTGCATAGGTAATAATCTCCCCAGCCCTTCCCTTTGTAGAGTTATGGACCCTGGATAGTAAAGTATATGCATTATCAAACATATGAAACCAGTTATAGGAATATGCTCACTGTTGCTGTTCTGATATTGTTTCATACACTGGTGTAACACAAACCTATTCATGTATATAGATGCATTTCTATTCATGATTATTTTGATATCTGTTCTTGGTACATCAAAATTGCAGACATTTTGCCCCTAACAAAACATATGGTGGTGAAATCTAACAGTATTGTGTCAGGGATTGGTTGCTGCCGGTGTTATGCCATGTATGCGCAGTTGCCTGTACATTGTTCTGTGCATGCTCAGAACATTATAAAATGACAAAACAACATGCCAGCATGGGAAACCGGGGGCGTGGCCAGCCTGTCGTCCCTACTGGTTCAGCAACCTAGTCACAATTGCTATTACCAGTTCGCCTGAACTGGTGTGGACCAGTAGCAACCCACCTCTGCATTGTGTCATGTCACACATGCATGATGTATGTAGCAAAGAAGAGATATAAAAGTTCCAGTCGTTAACTTTGAGATTAATGTTTTCTGTGATTGAAGTGCAGCTTTACTCCATCATGATTTAATAAGCATAGATCCTTTTGTTTCATTCTTCTTTTCAATGAAGCCATATGTTTAAAGCTGCCTGGTAATAGAGATGCTTTCAAATTAAACAGTAGCAGCTTCCATCTAGATCCAATCTCTGTACATAATGCCAATTGTGTCCTTATCCATATGCCACATGAGACTCAGTTCGTACCTACTTAATTTTAGACAGATTCTGAGTAATCATTCCTGCCTAAGAAATCTTCCTCCTCTGGAACACCTTCCCTTTTGGCATTAAAATAAATGTATTTCTGAGATACATTCTGAATTTTTAATTTTAACACTGGATATCAGTTTTTCTTATTGCATCCTCTCTTAAGCAATTCGGCTATCTGATTGCTTTCATGTAAAATGACATGTACATACAATATATTGTTTATATTAAATATATATTTCAGTCCATTACCAAATTATAGATTATAATTAAAGCAAGACATAGTTAGGTCAATACTTCAGTAATAAAGTCATCAGTTGTATAATCACTAACTGAAAACTGTATTTCTGTCAGAGTTCATTGCATAAATTCAATCCACAAACAGACACAGATAACTGATGCAGAAGGATTCATTAACTTATTTATATACATAAGAAAAGATGAATAAATGTACAATGCCAACAGGTGGTTCTTCCAAGTAAACACAAGACAGGAGAGTTACAGGCAAACACAAGAAATTAGTTTCATTTCAGTAGACAATCCCAGACAGACTGCTTAAGTTTACTTCTCAGAGCAGCCGACTGCTTAAGTCTCTGTTTCAATTCTCTGCACAGACTCCGATCTGTTTAAGCTCCCATTGGCTGACTTAGTTGCTATGCCTATTCATTGGCTGACCTTGTTCCCATGTCTCTCCAGTCATGAATATTTTAACAATTTTCCACTTCCCTGACTTTGGAAAGGAAAGGAACGTCAAAAGAAGTACCACTGTAATCATAAGAGTTAAGTGTTGGTTATCACATTTAAAGCCCCTTCATAGCATGGGTTCAGGCTATTTGAGGATCTGTCTCACCCAATGGCTCTAGCCCATCCTACCCATGCTGGCTGAAGAGGCATACGGAAGACCTCTTTAGAATTTTGACTGATGGGATACATCAAAAGAAATATTCCTGCCTTTTGGAAGATTGTGCCCATTAAGATGAGATCTGCATCCATCCTTTTGGCTTTCTTAAAAGGCTCAGAGACATGGCTCTACCAACTGGCCATCTCCAGGTTGCGTAATGTGGCATTCTGGAGATGGGTAATGGATTAGATAACACCCTACCTCTTCCCTGTGCGGACTTTGCTTCCTTCCTCCCCATCTTCGTCAATTTCAATTTAGTTGAATTTTAAATTTAATATCTCTATTTGTTCTTTTAATGTTTTTCTATGAGATTTTTACTGAATGATCCAAGCCGCTTAGAATTGCCTTTGGTGAGATAAGCAGCATATAAATGACATAAACACACAATTAATATGAAAATTGATATGAAAAGCTAAAGCTTTGTGTTTGTGTTTCAAGTTCTTTTAACTGAACTATTTGCCAGATTACCTCATCGCATAGGTCAACCTAAGCTCTCTTTGCATCGCTTAAACTTGGGTTTTGGCATAGATATGTATGATTTTCATTTCCAGCAATGAAAATTGAAAACACATTTTTTGTAGGTAAGTATAACATATACATATTTGTGACTATGATATATATGACAGTATGGTGTAGTGCAGGGATGTCCAAACTTGTCAACTTTAAGACTTGTGGACTTCAACTCCCAGAGCTGGCTGGGGAATTCTGGGAGTTGAAGTCCACAAGTCTTAAAGTTGACAAGTTTGGACACCCCTGGTGTAGTGATTTAGACATCTGGCTAGAAACTGGAAAACCATGAGTTCTAGTACCATCTTGGGGACAAAGCCTGCTGGGTGAATTTGGGCTAGTCCCTCTCTTTCAATCAATATATCCAAAAAGTTAATAAGTGTTAATAAATTGTATGTTGGCCCCAACCCTCCTATCACTTCGTAAGTGCCTAAAGATGTGGCTTTGCCAGTTGGTTTGGGGCCCCAGTGGGGGAACACAATGTAGGTAGTTGATTGAATAATAACAGATCCCACCTCTCCCCCCTATCTGTCCCTGCCCTCCCCAGGTGTTTTTGGTTTTAATGTTTGATTTTAACTGTTTATGTTTTAACTTAGATGTAACTGTAAGCTGCCCAGAGTTATGGTAAGATGAGCAGCCAATAAATGTTATAAATAAAATAAAATAATAACATAAATAAAAGGAAGGGGGAGAATGTTTTTTTTTAATCCAGAAGGAGGTAAGATGTAAGAGATATTGCAGTGCCTTACACATTAACAATTTGTAACATATTCAAAAAAAAAACAACATTGTGTTTGATGTGATTTTCCAAGATTACATTTTTTGATACATATCAGTTCAATCATTTCTTGCTCAATTGAATAGTTAAAGTCTGGCTAAGATCCGTTTCAGCCTACTAAACATCATGCTCAGGGGTGGGCTTCAAAAATGTTAGCAAGCGGTTCTCTGCTTGGTTGCTGGGTGGGCATGCCTTGGTGGATGTGGCCTACTTGGCCTCCTGCACCATGGTGGGGAGCAGGCTGTTTTTGCCCTCCTTGTGCTTGGGAGGCTCTGTGGAGGCGGAAACAGCCTCCACAGGCTCCGAAGGCCCTCCAGAGGCCTGTTTTTTTTACCCTCCCTGAGCCTCCATGCACATCCTGCACTTAACCTGCATCTAAAACAGTCCGTATGGGGATTCCTGGGAGGAGAGCGGTGGGTGGGTCCAGCCAGGAGTGGGATTTGGGGTTCTCCAAACTGCACAAAATCTTAGCTAAAGGGGTCTCCTGAACCCCTGCGAACTCCCAGCAACGAACCCCTGATCATGCTCCATATCAGCACTTGTTCCTGAGTTGTTCACCGACTATCCAAGCCATTGTAATAAAGTCTCTACTCCCTGGATGCAAAAATTTAAGGTGTATGTAATGTTCGATGTTTATTCATTTTATGTAAGTTGCCAAAACACCACTAGAACAAGATAGTTATATATTTTATGAAGCAAATGGTTAATCAAGTCAGGATTCTGTTCCTTTAAATCGGTAGCAACAAGCAGTAATGCTAGGAAACAAATTAAGACAAGGAAAAAATTATAACTGGTGAACTGACCTTGTCATATTTTGTCAGTTGCAGGCCGAGTTATGAATCTAATTATAAACTCAGGCAAAATGTCTTTGTTCTTTAGAGATTTTGGTGCATCTTCAAATGTTTAAGTATATCACAAAAAGCATCTTCAGAATATGAGATGAGGAATATTGTTTGGCTCCCATGCATTATAGTATCATATGTCTTGGTATGTTTTCCCCTGATAGTTACACATGTCCTTTGCTTACCCTGATAGACTGAAATCAAACCAGCAAAAAATGCTTCTTACTCTCAGAGGTTTGCATATTGCTAAGTCTGAGATGGTAAAAAGTTGTTGTTTACCCATATAATTTAATGTATAAATAATGTATAATTAATATCCCGGCTTTTATGAACACATTCTGAATATATATTGGGTGGAATGAATTGAACCTTTTTTTTTCTTATTCTTTTGAAGGTACTAACTAAACATAACAATTTGGAAAGCCATGAAGCTATGATAATTGTATTTTGGTTTATGCAGATACTTTTCCTGGAAATATGTGGTCAATAAGATTCATATTTGGGCATTAAATGAATTGAACCTTTTTTTTTCTTATTCTTTTGAAGGTACTAACTAAACATAACAATTTGGAAAGCCATGAAGCTATGATAATTGTATTTTGGTTTATGCAGATACTTTTCCTGGAAATATGTAGTCAATAAGATACATATTTGGGCATTATATGAATTAACGTGAAGATGAAATTGGCACTAAATTCCTGAGAAAAATCTAAACCTGTGTGATCTTTTTTAATAATTTGCTTTTGCATCTCTTCCTGAGTTCCAGCTTAAGATTCCAATTTATAATGTAAAATTAATTTTACAAGCTAAATTATGATTTCAACTTGATTGGTTAGACAAGACACTAGAATCCCTATATTTTCCCTTGATATTTACATTATTTTTATGAGAGAGAAAGAGAGAGAGAGAGAGAGAGAGAGAGAGAGAGAGAGAGAGAGAGAGAGAGAGAGAGAGAGAGAGAGAGAGAGAGACCATTTCAGTTTATTGTTGAATTCATATCCTCATTGTCCTACTTGAGTTCAAGATAATACATGTACACAATATTATATGTATATAAACTCCAATTTATCTGCAGAAGAATAATGGACAAAAAAATTACTAAATAGCTAGTGAGATACAAATACAGCCTTTGTAATATTTTTTTAAAAATTATTTATACATTGTCTTATTTATTTGCCATATATTTTGGCAATTTGATTATATTTGGAAATCTTAATAGCTATTGTCTTTCTATGAACAGTTTTTGCTAAGTCTATTGAAGGAAAAGGAAGAAGATCTCCTATATGCCTAGAATGTTTTATGATGCTTCTTTCTGTTTCTGCTTTTTGAAATCTCTAAAAATAATGTATGAAAGTTTTAGTGTCTTTAGATACATCTTAGCATTATGTCCTAAATTTTAAGGAAAGATAAGAGAAGTCCCTAAAGAATTAATTGTTTGTAACCAACAAGACACAGATGTCAAATTATATCAGTTTTGGTTCTTAATTTCCTAAAATGTAGGAACTCTGAAGTCACTATTTCTTAGAAAAGATTATTATTCTTCCCAAATTGAAATGGAATAGACTGCATTAACACTAACCCTGAAAATAATTGTGCTGAGCAGTTAATATATATATTTTTTATACCTATAGCTATAATTCAGGGAGATGAAGCTATTTTGATCACAACAAAGGTACAAAGAATATGACACAGTTCTGAAGACGAAAGAAATATCTTTATTATCATCGACTATACTTAGCTTAAAATATACATTGCATCCTCCTAGCAGCTGATATGAAGAATAGCAAAACAAATAAAAACAGAGATGCTTTTTACATACAGCATTATTTTAAAAATTCAGTGTTTGAAAACCTAACTTCCTTTGATGGGACAGATGTGAGCTACTGTAATTGGTTTTGTCTATCTTGAAGGAAGGATGGGGTGGGGGGTAGTTATATTCCACTAGATCTGTTTTTCCCCCTGTAAGGTAATTAAAAAAAATCCCTACTAAATTTATTTTGCTTACTTTGCATAATGTGTACACAGAAACTATTTGTACCATCTTGGGCAACTGGGAAAAAAAAACTGGGAAAAAATCGTTCTAAGAGATTTTTCACACAGGTAGTTTATTAATTTTCCCTGATTAAGTGAATTGGAATATTTGCATATTTATTTTGCCCAGACGTGAGCAGCTATAATCATGGACACTCAATGATTTTCTTAGCCACTTCTAAACTGACCAGATAAATGTGCTTTCAATCAACCTGTGACTCCTTCACCAAGTGACTCGGTTATGAATTAACAAAAATGTCTTCATCTGCCCTATCGCGAGAATAGATAACTGAACAGCATCTTTATTATTATTAGCATTCATGCACTTCTCTAAATTTGTATGGGGGTCTGAAAAATAATCTTTCTTAGAACTGTTATCCTAAATTATACACATATATACATGGACAACCACCACCTACGAACATGCATATAGATGTATGCAGTTGGCAGCAATTGTGCATACTTAGGTCACAGGGGAATATAATATGCAATATTCAAACCATTATTAAAATGGTCTTAAAATGCATGTTAGTGCTTCCAGTGTTAATATGCTAATTCATACTTAGTATGATTAAAAGGAATGTCTTTATCCTAAGTCAAGACCCACAGGAAGAGTCTTTCTAAAGGTTCTTTATTAATAGTGGACAATTATAGAAATGTCCCAAGGTGGCTCAGTGGCTAAGACGCTGAGCTTGTCGATCAGAAAGGTTGGCAGTTCAGCAGTTCAAATCCCTAGCATCACGTAATGGAGTGAGCTCCCATTACTTGTCCCAGCTTCTGCCAACTTAGCAGTTCGAAAGCATGTAAAAATGCAAGTAGTAAAATAGGGACCACTTCAGTGGGAAGGTAACAGCATTCCATGAGCCTTCAGCATTTAGGCCATATGACCATGGAGATGTCTTTGGGCAGCGCTGATTCTTTGGCTTTGAAACGGAGATGAACACTGCCACCCAGAGTCAGGAACAACTAGCACATAGGTACAAGGGGAACCTTTACCTTTATAGAATGTCCTAGAAAGGTAAAATGTGTTCCATTGGGTTTTAAATATTATTAATTTAGTGTTACTCTGGACTCAGAGACACAACAGAGCCTAAGTTTCTTCTGCCAGTATTACAGAGACATTCATAATAGCCTCATTAAGTTGCTTAGGATAATTCTACACCTCCCTGTTGGTCTCATATATTAACATTGCTACAATATATAATGTTGTGGGGTTTTACTCAGCAGCGCTAAAATTTGTCAGACGATGAAACCAGTCTTAATGAGTATCTAGTTTTTGTCATTCTAGAGTGTTCTCTACTATGATAGATTTAATCTGCCATATATTAACCTTTATGCTCCCCTACAATCCATTTTTAAGGTTCTATTTAGACTTTTTTCTATATAATTGTGCTTTATATCTTTTATATTTCTATTTGTTTTCAGCCTTTGATGTATTTTCTATGTTTTAGTTGAATTGTATCATTCCCTTCTTATGATGTAATTTGATCATAATAAAGATTGTATTTGATATTTAAATCCCAGAATTTTTTTAGTTGAGATTACTTGCCCCATGAAAAATGTTTTCAGAATACATCACATTAGTTGATAAATATTGCGGGTAATGTGTGGGTGGGTGTGCAATAGCTCAGTGGTTATAAGTTCCTGTCCTTGCTTCAGCTCCTGACAATCTAGCAGTTTGAAAGCCTGAAAATGTGAGTATATAAATAGGTACCACTTCGGTGGGAATTTAGCAGTGTTCTGTGCACTTCAGTGTATAGTAATGCCAACTACATGATCACAGAAATGTCTTCAGACAATGGTGTCTCCCTCAACTAAGAAACAGAGATGTGCACCACTCCCTAGAGTTGGAGATGAGTGGACAGGGGAAACCTTTATATTTATCATGGGTACAAAAAAAACCATAGGGATTTTCATCCTTTCATTTGCTTTTGGATAATTAGATGGATTTTGTATATTTTTCATTATCCTAATTAATGTTTCATATTTTGGGGCATTAAGTAACCTAGATGCTAACAACCACAGGTCTTGAACAGTCTGAGAAAGTCAAGTCAAATAATTACCTTTTGTTAATGTTCGTTTTTTTGTTTCTTACTTCTTACATTCTTCTACGCACGAATTTATAATATTTGGCATATGGGTGCGCCTTAGTATTTCCTCCATTCATATTTCCATCAATAGTTGCCATCTAATAATTAAATATGCCATTAGCCATCTCTGCTTTCTTGCCTACTTTAAGTTGTGCCTGGGTTTGTATTGTTTTGTTCACAATTTCTTCATATTACTCCTCTCAGTTATATTTCAAGTATTTATGATGATGAATTATGCAGAAAGCAGATATGAAACGGCGCAAACAATGGAAGTGAATGATAAAGCTACATATATTCTTGTTTAGGTTTATATCCTTCTTTTCTTTGGATAAGGAGAGACTTTATTTTCAGCTCAGTTCCTGCAGTTCATTATCATCATTATAATAATTATTATCCTCTGAATCACTAAGGCTGCAGAGGAGATCTTTGATAAAGATAGTGTTATCTCTAAAAGTTAATGATTTAGGAGTGCTGTAAGAATATAAAATGAAGACTTGCAGCTGAATACGGACTACTGGTTGTCCATAGCTCAGTTTGATTATGTAACATTTTCTCCTGCAATTTTATTTCCAAGTAAATAAAAAGTCAAGTAAAATGGATTGCAATGAGAGTAGAAGTTTACCCATTGAGCTTCTATAGTTCAGAGTAGACTTCTTAGTCTTATCCCGGGGCCGAACCATTATGCCATTATTCGCTTTCATTTGATCTTAATTTTTATTTTAATTCCAGAATCTCCCAGAATAATGTTGCTTTAGAGCTTGTTATTGCAGCTTACTCTATTAGCATCTTTTTAAGTACAACTCTGTGCTATTAAAGAAATGCTTACAAATCAAAAGGTGAAAAGTCAGAGGTGAAACCATGCTTCCCTGAAAATAAGCACCAGGTCTTATTTTCTTTTGGGCCTCAAAATAAGCACCAGGTCTTATTTTGGGGGGATGTCTTACCCACTTACCTTAGGACCATCACAGCCAGGGCTACCATGCCCCAACACCACTGCCCAACTTCTTTTGTGGCCACTCATGGCCAGATGCCATGCGGCTCATCGTACCACTTCCACCAACATGCCATGCACCATCATGATGAACGGTGGCACTAGCGCAATGAGCTATGTGGCATAATAAGCCATGTGGCACTGGTGCAATGAGTCACACAGTGTCCTGCCATTTGCGGCAGCACTGGCACAAAACACCACATGGTATCTGACTGCAAGCGGTTGCAGAAGAAGTCGGGCAACAGTGCAACAGGTGTGAGCCATTGGAGGCTTGGCTGGTTCTAAGGCAGTGGATGCGGGGCACCTAGGGTAGCTCAATCCCCCAATTCCACCCTAGCTGTATTTTTACACATACGCCTCACCCCACCTCATACAACCAGTATCATGTTTCTGCTCTTGCTAATCATAGAACATTTTCTGATAAAGGAACATCTATATAAATATTTTATCAGGATAATTTCACCTTCACTGGACTCTTTTCCCATTAAATTATTTAAATTCAATAAAGTGATAGCCTGTTGTTTGAACAATCAGATAGCATTCCTCAAATTAAACTACAGGCTCTAAACTGATAGTATTACGTATGTTGACCAACTTGAGCATTTATAAAATTATTTATTTATTTAGTGTCTGGCATATCATACATGGACTACCAATATATATCAACAATTCATCTAGATTAGTAGAACACAATAAAGTATAAATGTTAAAAAGTTCTATGTTGAAATACCAATGTCTAGGCCATCTAACCATTGAAACATAGCATCATTTATATTTTTTTAAAATTAGATATTGGACCAGAATATGCTGACAGTTTACTACTGGTCATGATGTAATCTACAGTTTCAGTGGTGTGTGTGTGTGTGTGTGTGTGTGTGTGTGTACGCATGTATCAGAGGTAGGTTGCGCCCGGTTTGGGCGAACTGGCAGTGGCAGTGGCAGGAGGCTCCGCCCACCCACCTGGATGCTTCTGCACATGCGCGCGCGCGAGAGAGAGAGAGCATGAGTGGACCGGTAGTGCCAGGATTTGCAACCCACCTCTGACATGTATGTATATTTCCAGGTACATATAGTGCATCAACTGCATATCTTATTGAATGATCCTTTCTGTGTGATTTGGCTTATTTTTATTTTAATTCCAGAACCTCCCAGAATAATGTTGCTTTAGAACTTGTTATTGCAGCTTACTCTATTAGCATCTTTTAAAGTACAACTCTGTGCTATTAAAGAAATGCTTACAAATCAAAAGGTGAAAAGTCAGATGTGAAACCATGCTTCCCTGAAAACAAGCACCAGGTCTTATTTTGGGGGGATGTCTTACCCACTTACCTTAGGACCATCACAGCCAGGCCTCCCATGCCCCAACACCACTGCCCAACTTCAATAATATATGCAGTTGATGTACTATATGTGCCTGGAAATATACATACATGCCAGAGGTGGGTTGCAAATCCTGGCACTCGTGCTCTCTCTCTCGTGCGCACATGTGCAGAAGCGTCTAGGTGGGTGGGCAGAGCCTCCTACCACTGCCACTACCAGTTTGCCCGATCCAGGCTGAACCGGGAGCAACACACCTCTGATACATGCGTACACACACACACACACACACACACACACACACACACACACACCACTGAAACTGTAGATCACATCATGACCAGCTGTAAACTGTCAGCATATCCTGGTCTAAAATCTAATTTTTAAAAATATAAATATGCTATGCTTTAATTTGGATTTGGATTAGTGACTTATTTCTCTGCTTATATGAAATAATTGAACTTTTAAAATAACAGACTTTTTCTTTTTCTCATGTCAGAATCGAAGTATCAACTACTTCTAAGCTGGCCTAGGCCAGCCTGTGCAGAAATAATAAAAACGCTCAGGAGCCTCTATTTGCGAGTAAACCTCTCGGCTTTATTCATGCTATAGACAAGACCTTAGCACACAACAAGTTAGGGTAACCAATTAAAGCCAGCGCTGGGAGCCTCCGCCTTCCAGTGCTTCTTATAGGTTCCCAGTAGCCATCATCGGGTGTTGCTCCCTCTCACAGCTGATTTCGTTAGTTCAAACAGTGCAGCGCAGTGCAGCCCTGGTGCAGGGGGGGGCACTGACATGACATCATCACCCGTCGACACCTCTGGCAAACACCTTACGTTGAGAGTCAGTCCCTTGAAGCCACTTCAAGCTTCTGCAGACTTTGCAATGGAAGTAACCGCTCTGCACTGGATCCAAGGCCACCCGCAGTCAATCCCCACATACATAGGTAATGTCGAGCCTAAGACTGGGGCTCGACAGGTGGCCCCCCTATGAGGGGTCCACCTGAAAGATAGAAAGTGGAATGGTTAGCATCAGGTACCCGGTCTGCCCTCCCCCCTGGTTTATGCAGGTATGTCTGATGGAATTTGTGTAATAGTCTGACATCAGGAGACACCACCCAGGAAGCTTTGCTTAAGGATACCCCTTCCACCTAACTAGGTATTGGAGCTTTCTCTTGGAGAGGTGTGCATCCAATATGCCATCTACTTCATAGTGGTCCAAATCCACAGGCCCTGGTGCACTCATGATAGGGCCTGACATTGTGGTTCCCACTGACTTTAGGAGACTACTATGAAACACTGAATGAACCTTCCCCAACAAAGATGGTAGCTTCAGTTCAACTGTCACTGGATTAATTACCCAACTAATGGGGAAAGGTCCTAGATATTTGGGGCATAGTTTTGTACTTGGTACCCGTAGTTTGAGATACTTCATTGATAAGTACACCCAGTCTCCCACTGAAAGGGTTTGTGATCTGTCCTCCTCTTGTCAGCTTGTTTCTTGTATGCCTCAGCAGTCTTTTGTAAAGACACCTTGTATCCAGGTTTCTTGTATCTTGTCAGCCCACTCCTTTGGAGTCCCTGTACATTGGGCCCCAATTTCTAACTCAGGGATGGCTGGGAACTCTATACCATATACCACACAGAATGGTGTCAGGCCAGTACTATGGTGGACTGCATTATTATAAGCAGCTTCCGCAAATGGTAGAAGGTCTGACCAATCCAACTGCTGGTATGAGATGTAGCACCATAAGCAACGTTCCACCATAGCATTAGCTCATTCAGCAATCCCGTTGGTACTAGGGTGGAAAGCTGAACTTAACCCTTGGGAGGAAGTAACCAATTGGACAAAGTCCCTCCAAAACCAAACAGTAAACTGCACCCCCCTGTCTGAAATAATTCGACGTGGCACTCCATGCAAATGATAAATGTATTGGAGAAACATCCTCACCAGTCTCTGTGCTGACAGTATACTCTTGCATGGGTTGAAATGTGCTTGTTTTGAAAACACTACTGATGTGTAGCCAATACATTTAAAATAATAATAATAATGTTACAGGATTTAAACTATTCTGAATAAAGCTGTTTTTTTGCAACTGACTGTTGGTGATTTTGTCAATGCCCACAGTGTCCAAGTGGCGTTCCAGTTGGGATTCCACCCAAGGCACTTTTTACTACTGGTATTACCTTTGCTTTGTTTTGCCAGTCATTCTACTACTTTTTGCAAGTCTTTATATTTTGTTATCCTCTCCAGTTCTCTCTCTCTGCTATTCTGCTGTCTCCAGGTACTACCATGTCCACTATCCATGTTTTTGCCTTTCTTATCAACATTTGTTATGTCTGGGGTGTTATGTAATAGATGCTTGTTTGTTTGAATTCTAGAGTCCCAAAGTATTTTAGCTTTTTTTCATTTTCTATTACTTGCTCTATTTTATGATTCCACCAGTTCTTGCTTGCCATCAAACTTTCATGTCTGCTTATGTTATCAATAGGTGGATAAAAATGTTAAATCAAGTCTAAACATACGTCAAACTATGTGACAAACCATAATATTAACAAGGAGAAAATTGAAGGAAAAATTGAAGTATCAAAAATGCCACCTATTATTTTATGTTCTATGACAATCAATAAAAGGCCAGTTAATAACTTCCACACATCAAATGAGTTGAACTTACTTACATTGCAAGATATAAAATCTAATTTGATATGAATTGAGAAAATGATATTTATGGCTAGCATGAATATTGTGAAAGCAGATATTCTCATTCCCTGCCCCAATCCAATATCATCCCATCTCATCTAAAAATAAACTTCTGGGGAAAAATAGTTCTGTTATGATAACTAGTAACTTCAGAAATTGTTCTAGCACTTTTCTTTTCTGTCGCTCCAATATGTACTGTGAATTGTGACAGAGTCATCCAGCTGGTTGAGGTGATAAAAATAAGTTGCAATTTCAGAAATAATGTTACAAATATATATCATGTTCTGACAGATAAATTGAAGCTATTTGAAGCAGAGGTCTATCAACTTTTCAAGGTGGAAAAAGCTGATGTATCTATTTCAGCCTGGCTGTTTCAGTGACACTTGTCACCATTTAAAACAAACAAACAAATAAACAAAACCAGCTCACCATGTTAGCATGACTAAGGAAGCTGAAGACACTCGAGTCAACAATATAGCAACTAGCTGAAATACCACTTGCCCTGAAAGATACATAATAAAATTATTGCTTAGAAAAAGAGGATGCTTTAATTCCTAGTTACACAGTTACTTCTGATACTGGCAGTTTTCTTTCAAAGAGAAAAAACATTCACATGCCTAATACAATTTTTACATATACCAAACAATTGTCCACATCTAAATAATACCATACAGTATGTAGGTAATAAGAATTTTTCTCTCTCCTCACAAATGTAAGTCATTGACTACTAAATGTAGGGGAAAGTATAAAAGAATCAGCCATCTCTAGACCGGACAATCAATCTAGGGAGGTAATTGTCTCCTTGGAGCAAAAATCAAAGATGTGGATCAAAGAACCTTACTAAAATCGTCAAGCCCACAGATTACTATGCCTTCAAATATATTTACTAGTTTAAAAATGGGGGGGGGGCAGTTTCACAAGGGGTGGGAACCAATATTGTAGTAATGTGTTATCAGTATTCAATTGGGGGGTATATCTTGTGTATCTGTTAGTTAGTGTTCATGGATACTTTCTGCTAACCGACTGTTTGTCCTTTGTAGGGGCTGTTGCAGTCCTTACGTTGTTTGCAGTAGTGTTTGAAGTGCTGCAACTCTGAACAGCAGAAAAAGGAAACAAATCGTCTATACATCTTCCAACAACATGGATATCCATGCAACTTCATTAAAAAAAAATACCTGACCACTCAACCCAGCATAGCACAACCAACACCAGCTGTAAAAAGGATATCACTGCCATACATCAAAAACATCTCAGGAACCACCAACAGACTATTACGACCACAAGGCATCAGTGTAGCACACAAACCAACAAAAGCAATACAAAAGATCCTAAGTAAACCAAAAGACCTCACTACCCCAGAATTAAAAACCAAAGTCACCTACAACATATAGTGTAAAGACTACAACAGCCACTGCATGGGACAAATAGGCAGAAGACTAGCAGAATGCATCCATGCATTCCATCCATGCATTCCAGAATGCGACAAACAGTCAGAAGACATGATGAAAAGTCTTTAATTCATAGTACATGGCCAGACTTAACCATAGTTTTAACTGGGGAACTATGACCATTGTAGACCAAGTCAGCATAAACAACATCCATATACTATTCAAAAGAGAGAATCAACAAGTCAAAGGGGAACAAAAAGACTGAAACACCTTCCATCAGCAATCAACACCCAGATAAGCAGAGATTAACACCAAGTATCAAGAGGTAAACAATATCACACATATTATTACTCAAGGAACTGCCAAACAAGCTAACAGGAATCAGCCCAACTAAAGAACCATAAGACTATTCTGAGCAACACTGACAGGAAAACCACTAAAATATAAATTGTGAGCACTTTATAGAGTACTTTATAGAGTACTATCCCTTAGTAGCACTGATGATGCTACCCAATTGGGCTAATGAAATGTCTGCAAGAAAACCACCAAGCTCACAGAGCACCAAGGACTCCCCCCCCACCATAGATAGATAAAAAGATAGATAGAGATAAATATGAAACTATTGTGTATAAAGAAAAATTAAGAAAAAAGTACAAGAAATAATACAGAGATTTTAAAAAGAAAAAACATTTAAAGAACTGATCCCTGTTGTTCTTTAGAGTAGAACAAACAAACTTAATCTTTTACAATACAATAATACAATACAATAGCAGAGTTGGAAGGGACCTTGGAGGTCTTCTAGTCCAACCCCCTGCCTAGGCAGGAAACCCTATACCGTTTCAGACAAATGGCTATCCAACATCTTCTTAAAGACTTCCAGTGTTGGGGCATTCACAACTTCTGGAGGCAAGCTGTTTCACTGATTAATTGTTCTAACTGTCAGGAAATTTCTCCTCAGTTCTAAGTTGCTTCTCTCCTTGATTAGTTTCCACCCATTGCTTCTTGTTCTACCCTCAGGTGCCTTGGAGAATAGCTTGACTCCCTCTTCTTTGTGGCAACCTCTGAGATATTGGAACACTGCTATCATGTCTCCCCTAGTCCTTCTTTCTCTTAAGCTAAACATACCCAGTTCCTGCAACCGTTCATCATATGTTTTAGTCTCCAGTCCCCTAATCATCTTTGTTGCTCTTCTCTGCACTCTTTCTAGAGTCTCCACATCTTTTTTACATTGTGGTGACCAGAACTGAATGCAGTATTCCAAGTGTGGCCTTACCAAGGCATTATAATTTTCTCCCTCTTTAAGATCACATTACATCAATTTTTTTCTTTTCTTCCCATAATCAACAATTTTAATCAGCAAATCCAAAAATCTATCATTTCATTTTTTTTCTATTTTCTGTAAAATGTAAAAAGTTTTCAGTCTTTTACAAATGAACATATTGCTTTATCGTCTGATCCAGTGGTGGGTTCCTGCTGGATCGCACCGGATCGCGCGCGCTCCCTTTCAGCGCTCCACCTGGCTTGCGCGCTCCCTTTCAGCGCTCCACCTGGCTTGCGCGCTCCCTTTCAGCGCTCCACCTGGCTCTCGCGCTCCCTTCCGGCGCTGAAACCGGAAGTACAGTTTTGCCCGCCCCTGGCGAAGCAACGACACCTGCCTGCACTCCACCAGCTCGGCTGGGAACGGAGATGTTTCCTCAGCGGAGCGGAGCGCCTGAAAAGACTTTTCAGGCGCTCCGCTCCGCTGAGGAAACATCTCCGTTCCCAGCCGAGCTGGTGGAGCGCAGACAGGCATCGTTGCTTCGCCAGGGGCGGGCAAAACTGTACTTCCGGTTTCAGCGCCGGAAGGGAGCGCGAGAGCCAGGTGGAGCGCTGAAAGGGAGCGCGCAAGCCAGGTGGAGCGCTGAAAGGGAGCGCGCAAGCCAGGTGGAGTGCTGAAAGGGAGCGCGCAAGCCAGGTGGAGCGCTGAAAGGGAGCGCGCGCGATCCGGTGCGATCCGGGAGGAACCCACCACTGGTCTGATCAAACAGATCAATTTGGCCATTTTTGCCCATTCCAATAAACTCACAGTCCACCCCCATTGGGGTATTTCAGTATGTCTTCATCATTGTGCATATAATCTTTTTGCTGCAGTTATCATATCAGTCTTCCACAGTCTTTTCAAATTGGCTATCAGGTCCCTGTACTTTCTAATGTAGCCATATGTTTTACTGAGTTATTTTTAATTCTTCTGAATACTCAATCCTTCATCTAATCAGAAAAGGCCAAACGTCCAGGAAAAAAGAAATTTGTTAGCAATAGAAAAAATTCTTCATAGAAACAATGTTGTAAAAAAATGAAAAAATGTAGATGCACTGAAATGAAAGAATATACATGGCACCAATGTAAAATTGAAACTAGCTAATGAGTATTGTGGAAGGAAATGATTCTTGCCAGCGTTTTAATTTTGGATGAAATAATAAAAACACAGAAACCCATTAGAAAATGCTCTGTTTTTTACGATTCTGCTGGCAAGTGTAAAAAAAAAAAAAGCTGAATACCTGCCATTTTTCAAGCAACCAATAAATGTTAATTCTTCAAGTTATATTTTCATTTCCTCCGTGTTTGTTCTTTAACCTTATTTCTTTCTATTTCATCACATAGCTTTTAGAGAAGTATAATAAATTTCAGACAAAAATTAAATGCAACTTAGAAAACCATATTAGTTTTTCACCAAGCTTGAATGACAGTTTGAATTTTATCTCCACTGTGTATCATAGCAACAAGACAACTGCCCTTTCACAAATCATGGCTTTATTCCAGCAGATATGATAGTCCGGAAAACTGAGGCAGCTCCTGACACACTGAAGTCAGGTCATTCCTTGTTTTTCATTGATGTCTAATGATATATCAGGCATAAAAAAAAGTCTTCCTTACATTTTGGCAGCTGTAAATTCTGTTATTTCTAGAAACATTGTCCCCTAAGGAAAAATAGCCCTAGCTAAAAGTTTAGAGATTTTCCTTAAGAGAACTTCTTTTTGTTTTGATTCTTTTTTTAAATAGTTTTTATTAAACATGTTTATCTTTAAAAACAGAAAGAAAAACACAACAAGAAAAAAGTAAAAGAAAAACATGCATAACAATATAAATTATACAGCCTTCTGTATCGGCTTTCATGTTTAGCCTTTCTAGTTCTCCATTCTGTATTGCCTTCCTATTGATTTTATCTTGTCCAATAATATAATAACAGTACTACTAACACTTATAATAATATTATTATTTATATCACCATTATATTTACATTCTCTATTTTCTGATTTGGCTTCTGTTTTATAATAATAATAATAATAATAATAATAATAATAATAATAATAATAATAATAATAATAATAATAATAATAATAATAATAATAATAATAATAATTTTATTTGATTAGCCGCAACCCTCTCCCGAAGGACTCGGGGCGGCGTACAATCAAAACAGATAAAAATACATATAAGACAAACATATATACAAAAAGAACAGAGACATATACATATGTGCATGGAGGAGAATTGACTTATAAGTGAAAGACAATTAAAAACACAATTTAAAATCCCCTTAAATAAAATTACTAAATTAAAAAACCCATCAGGAGCGTTACGAAGTTATGATTGAGCCAGGCCAGCTATTTGGAAAAGGTGGGTCTTGAGCTTGACACGGAAGGAGCGGAGGTCAGTAGTGGTCCTAATATCCGGGGGGAGGTCATTCCACAGGGCTGGGCCCGCCACAGAGAAGGCTCTGCTCCTAGGCGCCGCCCCATGGCACTGTCTGGTGGACGGCACCTGGAGAAGTCCCTCTCTGTGCGAGCGGATGGGTCGTAGGGATGTATGGGGCAGAATACGATCCCACAGGTAACTAGGTCCTGAGCCATGGAGCACTTTAAAGATCGTAATCAAGACCTTGAAATGCACTTGATAGACCACAGGAAGCCAGTGCAGCTCGCGCAGGAGAGGTGTCACATGGGAGTACTTAGTACTCCCCATAATCACCCGCGCGGTCGCATTCTGGACCAACTGCAGTCTCCGAGTGCATTTCAAGGGAAGCCCCATGTAGAGAGCGTTACAGTAGTCCAGGCGAGACGTCACCAGCTCATGGGTGACTGTGCGTAGGGCGTCCCGGTCCAATAGGGGGCGCAATTGGCGCACCAGGCGAACCTGGTGGAACGCCCCCCTGGCCACGGCTGTCACATGTTCATCCATGGACAGCCTGGCATCCAGGAGGATGCCCAAATTGCGCGCCCGCTCCACGGGGGCGAGTTGAATGCCCCCAATGGCCAGAGATGGAATTATCTGGTTGAACCGGGGAGCCGGAACCCACAGCCACTCCGTCTTGGAAGGGTTGAGCCTGAGTCGGTTGTCATCCATCCAGACCCGTACGGCTTCCACACACCGGGACATCACTTCGACGGCCTCATTGGGGTGGTTCGGGGTGGAAATGTACAGCTGAGTATCATCAGCGTACAGATGATATCCCACCCCGAAACCACGGATGATCTCACCCAGCGGCTTCATGTATGTGTTGAACAGGAGTGGCGAGAGGACCGACCCCTGTGGCACCCCACAAGTAAGGGGGCTTAGGGTCGACCTCTGCTCCCCTGCCAACACACGTTGCGTCCGGCCGGAGAGGTAGGAGCAGAACCACCGCAAAACGGTGCCCCGGACCCCCAACCCCTCCAGTCGGTGCAACAGGATACCATGGTCGATGGTATCAAAAGCCGCCGAGAGGTCTAATAGGACCAGGATAGAGGAACAACCCCTATCTCTGGCCCTCCAGAGATCATCTACCAACGCGACCAAGGCCGTCTCTGTGCTGTGCCCAGGGCGAAAGCCGGACTGGCGCGGGTCTAGATAATCATTCTCCTCCAGATGTCGTGGAAACTGAGAAGCCACCACACTCTCTACAACCTTCGCCAGAAAGGGAAGGTTGGAGACAGGACGATAATTGGCCAGCTCCGTAGGGTCCAGGGAAGGCTTCTTGAGCAAGGGTCTCACCACCGTCTCTTTCAAGGCGGCCGGGAGAGACCCCTCACCCAACGAAGCGTTCACTAGGCCCAGGAGCCAGTCGCGTGTAACCTCCCAGGATGCCAGTACAAGCCAGGAGGGGCACGGGTCCAGCAAACATGTGGTAGGTCGCAGTCATCCACGCAATCTGTCCAAATCCTCGATGACAACCAAGTCAAACTACTCCCAAAAAGGTTTCTCAAGACTCGCCACTGGCGTCTCGACTGGGCCACTGAAGGGGACCCAATCCTTCCGGATTTGAGCGACTTTATCCTGCAGATATTTCCCAAACTCCTCTGCCCTACCCTGTAAAGGGGCCTCCCGCGGCCTCTGAAACAGAAGGGAGCGAGACACCCGAAACAGGGTGGCAGGGCGGTTCTAGCCACTTATAAATTCTATTCCATATTTTATAGAAATCCGATTCTTCTCTTTCTTTTAGTTCTATGGTCATTTTGTCCATCTCTGCACATTCAAGTACTTTTCTAATTATTGTTTCGTCTGCGGATGTATTGATTTTTTTCCAGTTTTGTGCGAAAGCAATCCTAGCTGCAGTGAGTATGTGTATTATTATGTATTGAAATTGTGTATCAATTTTTTTGATCTAATAGTCCTAATAAGAATGCTTCTGGTTTCATTTCTATTTTTTTGCTCCGTAATTTCTTCCAACCATTTCCGAATTTTGCACCAGTATTTCCTTGTGATGGGGCACATCCACCACATATGGTAGAATGTTCCAGACTTGTGGCTACAGCTACAACATTTGGAGGATAAATTTGGGTACATTTTGGCCAATCTCACTGGGGGCAAATGCCATCTATAAAACATTTATGGAGGTTTTCTTTGTAAGCTACTGCCGTCGTAAATTTATAATTTCTTTCCCATAATTTATCCCATTTTACTAACTCTATATTATGACCAACATTTCTTCCCCAGCTAATCATTGTCTCCTTAACCATCTCTTCCTCCATTGTATATCTTAAAAGAAAATTATATAATTTGGTAATCATTTTTCCTCCTGTTCCTAATAATATTTTATCTACTTCCATTTTGTTTCTCATGTATTCTGTATTGTTCCCGATCTTTTTTAAATCTTGTTTTAATTTGTAAATAGGGCCACCATTCCATATTGATTCCTTGTGTTTTCAGATCTTCTACTGATTTTAGTTCTCCTTTTTCATTTAAGAGTTCTGCATAGCTTTGATTCTGGATAGAATTTAAGCAAGTATTCATTTTTAAACTGTCCTTGAAGAAATCATCCCACATTATGAAGCTGAAATAAGCAGCACAGAAGAATCTAAAGAACCTAATTTAACAGACACTGCATTTATCACCCTGTAATGTGCATTTTGGTAACATAAAGATATTGGGAGTCTGTGATCTTTTTTTTTTTTTTTTTTGGTGACAAGATCTTTTTGGAAGGACTGTTAAATAGATGATGTTCTATTGGATCATCATTCTATTCCTGTTTGGAAGGTTGTTTTTCAAAATCAAGTTATATTAGGAGATTATAATTCAACTTTTGCAAATTTAGTGTTCTACTTGTTTCAGTACTTTTCTCTGTGTCATGAAATAATTATGTGTAGTCTCCAAAAGACTCCATCCAGAGGTTTGGTGTCTTCTATTTATTTCTATTATTTAAAAATCATCTCTCATTTTATTGTGATCTGGTTAACAGAAGTGAAGACACTGCCCGGTAACCATAAAACAATCAATTTTTATTTTCAAATAGAAGCTAACAACAGAACAAGGAATTCAGCACAACACTCTACTTGACAGCTATTTATACAGGAGCTGTCAAGCAGAGCAACCGATATGAAAACTGCAAAAGTCCCACTTTCAGCCAAGCGCGCCTTAGCCAATTACAGCTATCCATTTGTTGCTGGCCGCCTAGTCGTAAGTTGAGGACTTCTTGACCGGTCGCAAGTTGAGGTCTTTACACATTTCTTCCAGAGTTTGTACTTATTTAAAATATATAAACCCTTTTACATTTTTTCCCCAAATGTATAGACGGGGGAAGGTGCTAATGGGCTCCTAGCTGAGGTAGATGACCATGGTAATTGTTAAGAACATGTACTAAATGCAAAAAGCTTACATTTCTGATAATAAGAAAATGCATTGAGAAAAGAAGAGTGTAAGAATTGTACAAAACTCAAGATGACAGTAAATTTGTTTATCACAGATTTGTTTGACTTAATAAATGTATATGCAACTTTTGCAATATGGTCCCTCAAGGATGGATAAACAGGTTCCATGCACCAATACTTACAGGGATTGCAATGAATAATAGAAAAAATATTGAAATACACGGAAAGGAATCGACTGGCAACTATTTAAAATGGGTACAGCTCAGGGAAGGGTCGCTGCTTGTTCCAGCGAACCAGGCCACCAAGTTACTACCGGTTTGGCCGAACTGGTCCAATTTGATAGGAACCCACCTCTGGTACAGCTGAGTCCACTGGGTGAAAAGCTGGAGGTCTGAAGTCTCATGTCTCAGAAGCTATCTGGGTCTACACCCCCATGTCAATGCTTCTTTATCTTGGTGGAGCAACTGAGTACCATCTCTTTTCAGAGGATGCCTAACCTGGCTTCCTGTCCCTAAATCCACTATATGAGAGAGCTGTCACCTCATGTGTTGTCTTACTGCTAGAAAAAAAAAGATTAGCATTTAGAGGAGAAATAATTTCAACAATACAAGCTCCTGGTGCTGTAGTATAGAGATGTGTAGTGAGAGGCTTAAGTTCTTCCTTTTCCTCTGGTGATAAATAATCCTGCAAAATACAGATAGTCCTTGACTTAAAACAATTCATTTAGTGACCAAAGTTACAACAGCACTGAAAAATGCAACTTATGACTGTTTATTACAGTTACGACCTTCGCAGTATTCTCATGATCATGTGATTCGGAAATTCTGATGCTTGACAACTGGTTCATATTTAGGACTGTTGCTGTGTCTCAAGGTCATGTGATCAACTTTTGACCATCAAGATCAATGGGGAAGCCAGATTCAATTAACAACTGGCTTATTAATTTATCAACTGCAGTGATTCACTTAACAGCTGTGGCAAGAAAGGTCATAAAATGGGCACAAATTCCCTTAACAATAGAAATTTTGGGCTCAGTTGTGGTTGTAAGTTGAGGACTACCTGTATGAACACATTCAAAGCTTATTTTAAAAATTATCAGTGATGTATGAAACCTAATTTATAAAACATTAAATATATTTTTTAAATTATAATATTCCTCAGAAAACCAAAATGGTAGTGGCCCATTCAAAATTAGTGGACTACGGCAGTACCATCTATCCATCTATTTATCCATCCATCCTAATGTGTCTGCTAGAAACCAGCTGAAACCATACAAAATATTGTACTTGTGCAGGATAATAGAACCAAATAGAGACAGTAAGGCTTAACCAAACCATATGGTAAAAAAAAAACCTTTAAAACGTGACACAGCTTCTGATTAGAACAGAATATAGAGCTAGAAACTTAGTGATAACCTGATTCTTGGTCTAGGACTTCTACCATCTTTTGGCAGGTATTCCAGTCATTTTTCAGAGCTACTCTGACATCTTACCTGACTTATTTTCCCAGATATTCCTAAGGAATTGCCTCTCTCATGTAAAAGAAAACTTTTTTTTCTAGTAAGGCAGAAATATCAGGAGTGAATGTACTGAAGCCTACAGCTGAGATTGGGAGGGAATTGAGACTCAGGTGCTTGCTGGAATTTAGACTGGCATGGAAGCTACACCATTGCAGACATAAACTATCCATCCCTCCTTTTTTATAAGTGTAGTAACAGCAGATAAGGGACACAGTGGCTCAGTGCTTAAGACGCTGAACTTGTCGATCAGAAAGGTTGGCAGTTTGGCGGTTAGAATCCCTAGTGCTGCGTAATGGAGTGAGCTCCCGTTACTTGTCCCAGCTTCTCCTAACCTAGCAGTTCAAAAGCACATAAAAATGCAAGTAGAAAAATAGGTGGGAAGGAAACAATGTTCCGTGCGCCTTTGGAATTTAGTCATGCTGGCCACGTGACCACGGAGACATCTTCAGACAGTGCTTGCTTCTCGGCTTTGAAACGGAAATGAGCACTGCCCCCTAGAGTCAGGAACGACTAGCATATGTGTGTGGGGGGAATCTTTACCTTTACCTAGTAACAGCAGATACAAATGAAAGGGAGAATGAGCAAATATAAAATACATATTTGTGATAGCCAATAGTGTAAAATTAAAAGAAAACATGTTCTATGCAAATAACAATAAATTATTTACTCAGATAGAAAGATGATGGAATAATTTGATTCACTGACCAATTGATACATGCTTTGCCCTCCTGCCCTGTATAAAAAATGGTGCCTACCCACTCTCAAACCCTAGAGCTCTGACACAGGAAGAAAAAGGATGTTCCTAGAACATAGCAAGGATTGATCATTAGTGGCTTGCAAAATTCAAAGATCTTCAATCTTCCACCATGTCCCTAAAATGGAAGGAATTCAAACCATCTTAGGGCTTGACATAAAATTAATTGTTGAAAAATTAAATGGTGAGTGGCAAAGCTACTTACTCTCCTGTGTACGTTGCTGATCTGTCATTGTCAAGGCTTTTGGTATGGTGGGGGGAAGGGCAGGTACCTTCAAGGAAATTGTCTTACAAAGTTGGCAAACTAACAATAAATAACAAGGAAGCATGCAGTAATTATGGGCATCCGTTAGTTTAGCATGCAAAATTTGTATCTCCCTTTGTGGATTGAATAAAGGAATATAGACAGGTGTTGTCATAGGGCCTCATAAAAAAAGAAGAAGAAAAATGCAAAACCTAGCTATAATTTCCTAATCCAATTTTCAATACACCAAAGAATTACTTAGTTGTCTCAAAGTTTTCAAAGAAAGAAGAATAGTAGTGGGAAGTTAATTATGTGCTTACAGTTTAGTGACACCATTTGATTATTTAAAAAGTCTTCCAGAAATCCCCCCCCCAGACACTTGCAATTTAAGAACAAAAACATTCATCTAGTGTTCATGACTAAAGTGCTTTTCAAATATTACATGCTACATAGCTTAGAATTTATGTAACAAAGATCTTATTGAGCTGGAAAATAAACGAGACTTTTAAAAAATTTGTCCTGTTATTTTCCAGTCCAGTAGCATAATCCTGTTTTGAGACTGAATGTCGGTTTAAAAGGAAGAAATAAAAGAAGCAATTGACTGTTCATCTGTTTCTCTGAACACAATTTGATGTGATTGAAGTGTTGTAAGAATGGAATCAGTTATTTTCTGTTCGGGATGAGATTTTCCTATGAATTATAAATAGAATAGAATAGAATAGAATAGAATAGAATAGAATAGAATAGAATAGAATAGAATAGAATAGAATAGAATAGAATAGAATAGAATAGAATAGAATAGAATAATACAATACAATACAATACAATACAATACAATACAATACAATAGTAGAGTTGGAAGGGACCTTGGAGGTCTTCTAGTCCAACCCCCTGCCTAGGCAGGAAACCCTATACCATTTCAGACAGATGGCTATCCAACATCTTCTTAAAGATTTCCAGTGTTGGGGCATTCACAACTTCTGGAGGTAAGCTGTTCCACTGATCAATTGTTCTAACTGTCAGGAAATTTCTCCTCAGTTCTAAGTTGCTTCTCTCCTTGATTAGTTCCCATCCATTGCTTCTTGTTCTACCCTCAGGTACCTTGGAAAATAGTTTGACTCTCTCTTCTTTGTGGCAACCCCTGAGATATTGGAACACTGCTATCATATCTCCCCTAGTCCTTCTTTTCATTAAACTAGACATACCGGTTCCTGCAACCGTTCTTCATATGTTTTAGTCTCCAATCCCCTAATCATCTTTGTTGCTCTTCTCTGCACTCTTTCTAGAGTCTCCACATCTTTTCTACATCGTGGCGACCAGAACTGAATGCAGTATTCCAAGTGTGGCCTTACCAAGGCATTATAAAGTGGTATTAACATTTCATGTGATCTTGATTCTATCCCTCTATCTAATAGAATAGAATAGAATAGAATAGAATAGAATAGAATAGAATAGAATAGAATAGAATAGAATAGAATAGAATAGAACAGAATTCTTTATTGGCCAAGTGTGGTTGGACACACAAGGAATTTGTCTTTGCTGCATATGCTCTCAGTGTACATAAAGAAAAATAATGCATTTTTATGAAAAGCAGCATGATGCTGAATTTTTCTTCTCTTCCTCCCAGCCCCAGAACTTCTAAAGTAAGAAGATAACTTGAAATAGATTTTTGAGCTTGTACTATGTTTGTGAGATGCCTTACAGCGGCAAGGAGCACATTGTTGAAGACCAAAGGGGCCAATTTAGGGACAGATCATTATGGATAAAATCTATGTGGTTGCTAAGAATAATTTTTAAAAAATCATTGGAAATGAGCAAGTGCTCATCAGCTTTATTTAAACCACAGAGGAATGGGTATCATAAGTTAATGCCCTCTTGAATGTATTTCTCCCCAAATCAGAATTTTTAGATAGCCAAGAAACTACAGGTCATCAGAAGGGTATTTAATAGAGGAATAAATGCAGATAAGCTGCAGTCCATTCATGATTAATGACCCAACATGCAGAGTTCCATGAATTTGATTCATACTCTTTCATTTTTTTTATCTCTGTTAGTTATATGAAACTTTCCTCCATGTGTATTATCAGCACAAAGGTGGTTGCTGTTACAACTGCAAATGGCCCTTATTTGATGTCTGATGCTTCCTCTTATTCTACTCACAGGAATGAAATCAGTTTGGGGGGGGGCGAGCAGTGATAACTGACACCTCACTAAAAAAGCTAAGACTTTAATAAAAACTTTTTAGAACTTTATGGATTAATTGGGAATTCATTTGTACCCATTACTATTTGTATGCATGTAAGAATAAGTATGTGTGCATGATAGGTTGAACATGCCATTGTTTCATTAAATCAGGAATGCCATTACTTTCAAAACCAAATTAAATATGCATTTTATTTACAAATGTGCTTCTATTACAGTATATAGCCTTTTAGAGAGACTTTCCCCCAAGTCCTTAAGTGGCTGAACATGATCCTGGCACACAGATTTTCTTTAGAAATGAAGAGTCGTTGAATGTCTAGAACCAAACACAGGGACAAAGAAGTTGCTGTAGCTTCGGCAAAAAAGGCTCAATAGTTGTGGTTACGAGTGTTACACAACTATGTAAGAATCAGGCATTTATAAATGCAACCAAATTATCCAAGAGAAATGAATTGAATGAAATGAAAAAAAAAATAGGGTTCCTATCAGGTCTTTTTATGTTATTCTGTTAGGATGAAAATCAGAGAAAAAGGTACTGTGCCTATTAACTCAGAAATAATCACTCTCAGTGGAAAACCTGAACAAATGGGTTAATTGAGCACACATTTAAAAGCAAGATCTATGATGGGTGTATACAGTATAAATAAGAAAGAAAGTTAATGCTATTCCAAAGTATTCAGGTTTAAATATTTAGCATTTTATTTATTCTTTAAACTCTGAATATGTAATCGAAGTCTATGAACATGAAAAATATGAGAGAAAAGAGGGGTACTGTGAAAAAGAATATTTACTGGTATTTATTTGATAACATGGTTCTACCAACTACACCCACTCAGAAGAAATCAGAGGATTCTTTGAATTATGAATGTGCTGTAAAATTACATGAATTGGTATTAAATTCTCTGTGGAATTTGCCTTCACACCAAAATTGGAATATATCTTGACCATTCTTTCTCATGCTTTTTCCTGTACAAATTCCACGAATCTCATGTTTATTTTTACAAACTGTAATATGATGGATAGGATAGGTTAGGAATATTCCAGTTTGAATATTTAAAAAGCTTAGGTTATGTTCATAGAAGCGTGATACTGTTTGTTTGAAACAATCTGCATTTACCTTAAAACTATATTTTCAGTTCCAGCAATAAATTCATCCTTAACATAAATGAGGAAAAAAGAACCTTCATATTAATAAAGGAAAATAATCAGTATTTGAGGAAAACCACAAAGTAGGAAGAGTTGCATCTCTCATATGAATAAGGCTGGGCTTATGGAAGAAACTTTTTTAAAAATCCTTTGTTTAATTTTGATATCCTGTTTTAAGACTTATACTTTCTTCTACCTTCCACTTCAACATATAGTGAAATTCCACTATCAATATCAATAGTTATGCCCAATGGATGGTCAAAGGCACAATAAATGAAATACTTAAGGGATAAAATAATTCTCTTTCCAAAGGATGTTTTAGAAAAGATACTTTATAAATGAAATGTGTCCACATAATTCATTCCTCATGTGGAATTCTGTCATATACTGTATGTCTTAGACTTTACTTTCAGAAATAATATGTTCAGCTTTGATAGTTTGTTTGTGGGAACCCTCCTTCTCATTTTTCATTCAAATATTTCAATTGTTAAGAAAGGAGTTTTAATTTTCAGAAGCTCCGTTCCACTATAATCATTACATACAGTATTGCCTTACTGTCCAATTAATGAAGACAACTTTTGCTTCCTGGAATTTTGCCATTACATTATCTCAGAGCTGGCATATTATCCCTTAATATTAACTTAATTACCTTGGTAAATATGAAACCTTTTGCATATATTGCTATATTATCTAAGAAGGAAGTGTGGTATTAATACTAAACCTGCTCCAGTTTAATGATTATGCTGAATTAAAACTATGCTCAAAAACAGACCGGCAATTTTGTAAAAGAACTTGATGAATACTGGAAATGTATATGTTAGAACAAATCATAGGGTTAGATTCTGATGTTTTTGACATTGTTATTTGAGGAACTGCAATGTAAATATTGGCCAAATATCTGCAGCTAAAATATTTTTTTGGTTTCCAAATAATATCTGGCAGCTCTAAATGCTCCAGAAACAACTCTGTTGGTAAAGTATGTAACACTTCCTTTATAAAAATGATGCTTTATATTAATTGTATCTAAATTATTGATTCACTATACTGGATTTTTAAGGGATCAAAGGAATAATCCCTAAACATTTTATTTAAAACATTCTGAGATTGTTTCAACCTTATTAAAAGCATCAAAACAGGCTGCTGTGCCTTCTAGGCTTCTGGTCTTCTGATTTTAAACAGATTTTCTCTTCCAAGGAGAGACAGAGAAAGAGAGAGAGAGAGAAGAGGAGAGAGAGAAAGAGAGAAAGAATGTTAGAAAACATCTTGCCTTGGACCTTTATCTGAAACAGGAGATTCTAAAGTCCGTTCTTATCATGTTGAAACTAACCACAAAAGGGTAGATAATGCAACCATTCAAAGAAATTCGGAAAGTCTCCAAAGATGTGCAGAATTACATATTTCATGTTTTCATTGTTTCCCAATCAGTTATCTTTACCAATTATTGGTTTCATGAAAATGAAGCTATTTTGAAAGTCCAGTGAAAGGGGGGGAAAGGCATATATGTATTTGATTGGTATTATGCATCGTTGTGTAAATTTGGTGCACTACCGCAGTGTCTGTCAACAGTGAGGCATAGGACCATCAAAATGTTGTAGGACAGTTTGGAAAGAGAGAGAGAAAGAAAGAAAGAGAGAGAGAGAAAAAGAGAGGGAGGGAGAGGGAAATAAAGAGAGAAAGAAAGGCAACAATGGATGGAAAGGAATAATCATCATTGGCCATAGACACAGAGAGAAACTCACAGAGAGAGACAGAGAGAGAGATCTCATTACACACTAACCCTTATTAGACAGAGTACAACAGTTACAATAATTACATTTTATTCTAATTTGATTAAAAGGTACATTTTATAAAATCTACATTTGTTAACAGATGAGAGAGAAAAAGAATTAAAATTGTGATCCAGTCTCCACTTATAATCAATTCTGTTGCTTTGTTTATGTGTTTACAAACACAAATGAAATTTGGACTGGACCCTGTAGAAATATACAAATGTTAAACTTAGGATTTCTCTCTCTCTGTCTCTCTAGGTAAATCAAAAGCATATATGCAATCAGTGGGATTCATGAGAAAGAAGTTGAAATATAAGTGATACAATATTTTATCTAAAAATGAGAATGTACCACTTCGGAATAGGTAAGTGCAGTTTTATATTCTATACTGCGTTCTATCACAGACACACTTCATTCATTAGCACACATAAACAAAAACTTTTTAAAGCCTATCTGCTTTCCTTTTCTTCTAAAAAAATAGATTGTTTTTTATTAAAAATGATGCTAAAGAAGGGCAAAATAAAGTAAACTCTGTACTCAATATATATTAGGGGAAATTTGATTAGTAGATAAGTATAGTTTTAAAACTGAAAGAAAAATCATCCATAATGTATCTATGTTGATGACACTAGCCTGAGAGTAAAAATATGAAAAGACCAGGAGCACAACTGATATAATTAAATTAAATCTTGGAGTCCTAGTGGACAACCATTTAAATATGAGCCAGCAGTGTGCAGCAGCTGCCAAAAAAGCCAACACAGTTCTAGGCTGCATCAACAGAGGGATAGAATCAAGATCACGTGAAGTGTTGATGCCGCTTTATAATGCCTTGGTGAGGCCACACTTGGAATACTGCATTCAGTTCTGGTCGCCACAATGTAAAAAAGATGTGGAGACTCTAGAAAGAGTGCAGAGAAGAGCAACAAAGATGATTAGGGGACTGGAGACTAAAACATATGATGAACGGTTGCAGGAACTGGGTATGTTTAGCTTAAGAGAAAGAAGGACTAGGGGAGACATGATAGCAATGTTCCAATATCTCAGGGGTTGCCACAAAGAAGAGGGAGTCAAACTATTTTCCAAGGCACCTGAGGGTAGAACAAGAAGCAATGGGTGGAAACTAATCAAGGAGAGAAGCATCTTAGAACTGAGGAGAAATTTCCTGACAGTTAGAACAATTAATCAGTGGAACAGCTTGCCTCCAAAAGTTGTGAATGTCCCAACACTGGAAGTCTTTAAGAAGATGTTGGATAGCCATTTGCCTGAAACGGTATAGGGTTTCCTGCCTAGGCAGGGGGTTGGACTAGAAGACCTCCAAGGTCCCTTCCAACTCTACTATTGTATTGTATTGTATTGTAAATTAAATTATATTCTGAAATTAAATAGAAAGAAGACCAAACTAATAATTGCAAGTAGAATGAACAACCATAGAATTGATAATAAAAATAATGATATGGTGGATATGGCCTCTGCCTTTCAAGATCAAACATCAACAGTAAAGGAACAAACAGTCAAGAAATATGCCATAGACTAAGCACCTGGAAGAATAGCCATAAAAGCCTTGGAAATTCAGCAGCTGTGATGTCTCTATATCTACAAAGATCAGGACTCTGCAAGCAGGGTACCATCTGTAGCACTTTATGGAAGTGAAAGTTGGACTTCAAAGAAGCAAAGACAGCTAGGATGGTTTACATGACTACATCCTCTCAACTATTAAAATCAAATGTCTTTTATTCTGTGCTATCATAGAAATTCTCATTCATTAATCCTGCTCAGTTGGAGCCTTTAAACTTTAGATACAGTATAACAGGAAAGATTGAGTATGGCTGCTCTAAAGCAATATATTTGTACCTTTGTATTCCTCTTCTAAAAAGGGATACAGTGGCTAAGAAGCTGAGCTTGTCGATCAGAAAGATTGGCAGATCGGTGGTTCGAATCCCTAGTGCCGCATAACAGAGTGAACTCCCATTACTTGTCTCAGCTTCTGCCAACCTGGCAGGTCGAAAGCATGTAAAAATGCAAATAGAAAAATAGGGACCACCTTTGGTGGGAAGGTAACAGTGTTCCATGCACCTTTGACGTTTAGTCATACCGGCCACATGACTATGGAGATATCTTCAGACAGTGGTGGCTCTTCAGTTTTGAAATGAAGATGAGCACCACCCCCTAGAGTCGGGAATGACTAGTACATATCTGCGAGGGGAACCTTTACCTTTATCTTTACCTTATTCCTCTTCTAGTGGCATTCTACTACTAGCATTCTAGTGGTATATAAATTGAGGAAGCAGTACAACCAGTGACGTGCGGTCATTGGAAGCAGGGGAGGCAGAGCCTCACCTCTCATCATGAAATATAATAATAATAATAATAATAATAATAATAATAATAATAATAATAATAATAATAATAATAATAATAATATCCATAAGGGAGTTTCATATATATAAGAGGAAGAGGAGGGAGGAGGAGGAGCGCGTGTGGGGTGGTGCCAGCTGGGCAACCGGTGGAGGCAGGAGGGTTCTCGGAAGGGCCAATAACCTTCCTGCCTCCGCTGTACTTTGCGCGCTCCTCGTGTCTGCAATAGACGTCCAGAAGTGGCAGGGGCTTGATGACGTTGCCGCAGCTGCCATGCGCGGATGGACGGAGGTAGCGAGTGGCGCCGATCCTCCATCGCTCGCTCGCTCACTCTCTTCCGCACGGACACCTCGGTGCCACTCTGGTTACCTCCGGCCGGCCGCCCCAACAGCGACGTCGGCGACATCATCAAGACGAAGTGGCTTGGAGGCAAAGTGCTTTTCAGTGCGTCTGGCATTTAGGTAGATAGCCGGATGTCCTAAACGCCAGACACACAGAAAAGCAGCTGCTGTTGTGGATCGCGGAATGTGAGCCGGCGAAGCGCGCTCAGGAAGGCGGGGAATGGGATCACGATCCCATTCACTGCCTTCCTGAGCGCGCTCCGCCGGCGAAGCGCTCCGCAATCCTTTTCTGTGCGTCTGGCGTTTAGGTCGGCGTCGCTGTGGCTACATCCGGCTGGCCGGACGAAAGAGCGAGCGAGGCAGCCTGATCGTCAGTCGCTCGTCCGCCGGACTGCCTCGGCGACATTCTGGCTACCTCCGTCCGGGCGCGCCCGGGAGCTGCGGAGGGCGGAGGCAGAAATATCGGCGCTGCCGGAGGACAAAGGCACGAAAGCACAGCCGCTTGAATGGGAAAGCAACGAAAGGGGCTGCGCTTTCACTCCGCTCAAGCCTTGCCACCTGCATGGGAAAGCAATGAAAGGGGCAGCAAGGGCGGGCGGTGGCTGCAGGCGGCAAGGCTTGAGGGGGTGAAAGCGCAGCCCCTTTCGTTGCTTTCCCATTCACCCCACTCAAGCCTTGCCTGAGGGAGCTGGGGATCGGGCTTTGGGTTGGTGGGAGACCTTGAAGGAGTGGGGGGGGTGAGGGACTGGCGCCGGTGGAGGAAGCAATGCTATGCGGATCAGTGCACTCCGCGGTCCCCTTAATGTTGACTCAGGAAGGTGGAGAATGGGACCACGTGTGCTGGAGGCTGAGGCTGCCTCAGCCTCCTGCACACGTGGTCCCATTTTCCGCCTTCCTGATGACGTCACCAGCCTCCCCAGCCATAACCCTCACCGCACGTCACTGAGTACAACAATACAGTTTCTACGATTCCAGGTTTTCTAACAGTCTGCATGTTGTTTCCAGGTTGATGATATAGCCAATAAACAGTGGCTAACTCTGGAACCCTCATTGGAAGGTGTCTTTGAAAATATGGAAGCATAAATGTTTTCTATATGAATTAACCAGGACAGTTTTTCCTTATATGGAAAGGGGACAATGTAAATATTTGGTTTATCCCAATGTTGACCGAAAAATTTATATTATGTTACAGGTTTGTTTTAAATTTAAAGGCCTGTGAAGAAAAAGAGAAACCATATTGTTTAACTGGGCTTTGAGAATTCGATTCTAGGTGCCATGCTGATTGTTTTTTTCAATATGTCTTGCTTCTTCTCCCCATCATCTGTAAGAAGCCCCTTTGATTTCTGCCAAAGATCTTCATCAAGCGTATCCTGCTTGCTGGATTTTCAGCATGATTGACAAGGATATTCTTTCTTTCTATTTTTTAATCTAGTTGATTGCCAGCTTCTGCATCTTCCTTAGGAAGGTGCTTTGAAAGTTCTGTTTTTCTCCAATGGGCTACCCTTGATAGCCTTTTAAGATTTCTGAGCCATCTTGTTATGACAAGTAGAACATTACTTCGATAGTTTTTTAGAAGCATTATTTTCTCCTACAAATAAATAAATTTTGTATCTTAGTGAAAAAAGGAAGTAGTGTTTGCAAGCCCTACCTATAACCCTAATACTGGTGGACCATAATAAAGTCTGGATGCAACCCAACCCTTATAAAGTCCTTTATGACATTGGGATAATTTCCTTGGTTTGCATCCATCACAGAATGGCACTCAGCTACTTAGTACTAAATTCAGGGATTTTCTGGAGAAACATTTAAACTGAATAATGGGGACAGAGAAATAATTGATACAGAACAATTCTGTCCCCAGCCATTTAAAACTTAACAGGGTTGTCAGTGTTTCCAACATAGATGAACTTTCCGCTAGTCAGTTAAATAAGACATGTAGGAAGCACACTCAACAGTCATTGGAAATTTGAATGACAAACTCTACACCTACTAGAATATCAAACAGATTCCGGACAAACTGAGCAGACAACGTGTCTCCCAAAAGATAGAGAAGGGAACTAGAGGGTCAGCCATACTGGCCTTAATTCTCACTAACAGAGATGAAATGATAGAAAGCAGTGAAGTTATGGGACCCTTGGGAAGGGGTGTGACCATGCAATATTGGAATTCAACATTATGCAAGCACAAGCAATATAGCAAAGTCAAACTAGAGTCTTGGAGTTTAAGAGATCTGATTTCAATAAACTTAGACAGACCTTAGGAAACAACAGAATAATATAGTTGGAAGGGACCTTGGAGGTCTTCTAGTCCAACACCCTGCTCAAGCAGGAGATCCTATACCATTTCAGACAAATGGCTGTCTGATAATATCTGCAGGACACAAGAAGCATTCCTTCTCTTTCACAGTAATCTCCCTCTGGAACAGCATATTTTCCAAAATTCAGGCAATTCTAACCCTATTTGTCTTCCTTATAAACCTTAAAGACATGGCTTTGTGGCATTTGACCAGACTCCTGTGTGGTTCTGTCTGCAGTGATTAGAAAGTGAATGTTTAAAAGTTGGCTTAAATCAGGGGTGTCCAAACTTGGGAACTTTAAGACTTGTGGACTTCAACTCGCAGAATTCCCCAGCCAGCATGGCTGGCTGGGGAATTCTGCGAGTTGAAGTCCACAAGTCTTAAAGTTCCCAAGTTTGGACACCCCTGGCTTAAATGATGATATGCTATGTTTCCATTTTGTATTGTCCTTTCCCTTGTTTATTTATTTATTTTATTTATTTATTTTATGTTAGCCCACCAGTTGGGTGCCCATTAAAATCAGAGGAATAAAAGAGAGCAACTCATTGCCTTTTCCTTATTATTGTCTTCATTACTGACTAATCATTTGCCCATGTTCTTCATCATTTTCTCTTCAACTTCAGCAACAGCTGCCCTCCTCCATTCCTAATATGTGCTACCATTGTTATGACTTTGACAAAAATAAGAATGACCTTCTGAAGGATTTCCTATTGTGATGAAAATTAGCTATTATACATGACACATTTGGTTTAAACAAACCATAACTATCTTAGATTAGCATAGTGCAAAGCTAAGTTGATGACTCACACATGAATCATGAACTTATGTACGGGGCTGCTACTATTGCTTAAATGTCACAGTGTGAATTAGCTAACAGTCATTACCAAACACATATTCTGCCTGTATGGAACAATTATATATGATACTATTAGCAGCATCAATTAAGACAGATAAAGTAATAGTTTAATTGAATGCTTGAGGAGTTTAATGGGTTTTGCTTTCCCTTGAAATGGATTGCACTCTATATTCATGGACTTTAAACTAGGCAAAGGATCAATATTTCTTTCTCCTTAGAAAACCTTGTACCCTGGAGGATAACCGATATCTAATTTAGGAGTCTTTGTTGAGACTTTGTTCAGTTAATCAGGGAACAATACATCACGGAATAAAAAAGTACTTTTTTTGAAGGTGCAATTTTCTTATCATTGCTTTTGGGGAAGAATGTGGAATTAAATTTACATTTTCTTCCAAGGTTCCACTAGTATAAGTCAATGACTGCCTATTAAAGTAAGCATCTACATGTATATGAGACCTGGCTTGTGCAAAATTGTTTTGGGATTATGTATGCCTATATGTGCCCTTCAGTCTGCAGGTGCTATTCTCAAATAATCACTAAGATGAATGCTTTCATTATTCTTATTATTCTTATTATTGTGGTTTTTGAAAGCTTGTAGATCATAAACGAGCAGAAAAATGAACATCAGCATGACCCCTAAATAGAATATTAATTCTCTCCATATAGAACATTACAAAGGCTTAAATAAAACCAAGCACACCTGAAAGTTATAGCAACAGGTTTGTAGAAATATATTCTCAAGGTTTGCAGAAGAAAGGGAGGGAGCTCAAAAATGTCTTAATGTGCTCAGTTTTTAAGCACGTGCAGGATGAGGAACAAGAAGTATTGTATGAAATACTGTCACGGAATTGTGCAGCCAGTATCCAAATAGAGTCAGAACCAGTTTTATATAAATAAATATATTTATAATAAATAAGATAGGCAAACAGGAGCATCATCATGTTAATCAATACAGCAGGAACATTATGAGGTAAATCACAGAGAGCACAAATAGCACAGAGGAAGAAAAAGGCGGGAATCAAGGAAATTCACCCTTAGCAACCAATTACAGCTCAGATTGCTTCTTGCAGTGGCCAGTAACCAATTAGTTATAATTGTGTGTTGTCCAACCCTTACTCATTGTCCAACTCTTCACTAGTCCAGCTATTACATTTTTAAATATCTTAATAAATACAGACACACACCTCCTCAATCCAGCATCTTTTAGAAGCCCTACTTGTGTCCTGTAAATTATACTGCAAATTAGAACAGAAGAAATGTCTCCCACCACCTGTTGCTTTGAATAAAGTCCTAGCCGCTAAAGTCCACTCAAAAAGAGTGGAGATCAGAGATAATAATTTCATTCAAACTACATCTGATGATCATAGGTTCCCATCCTTACAGTAAGCAAACAATCCCCAAACTTCAAACTCTTAGTTCTAAAAAATGGGAAATTGCCAAAACAATGAGGAACTTTTATTGCTGATTTGTATACGTTTACTTGCATATCGTATTTTCCAAAATCAGTTGGTGCTCAGAAAAATTAATACAACATGGTAATTGCAATCTCCATTTATTTATTGCAGGACAAGACTAGCATACTTAAAATTAATGTAATGCTATCAAAAATGTGAAACAATATACAGGACTTGTGAGAAGGAAAAAAAGGGTGAATTTACTACTTTGGTACATGAGCAACTTTGTATTTAACACCCAAGTGTTCATATTAGCTGCAGTATTCGCTTTATGGGTATGGAATCTGATAACGGAAGTCTAGCTTGAATTTTTATGTCAAAAATTCAGTTTCACATTTGTAGCCAATATAGATTTCAAATATAGTTAGCCTCAATAGTTTCAACTATTTTAGATATATAGATATATACTGTAGGTATAGATATAAGGAAAACATGTATCCAAATTATGAATTAAGAAAATAGAAGTGTGTGTGTGTGTGTGTGAGAGAGAGAGAGAGAGAGAGAGAGAGTGTGTGTGTGTGTGTGTGTGTGTGTGAGAGAGAGAGAGAGAGAGAGAGAGAGAGAGAGAGAGAGAGAGAGAGAGAGAGAGAGAGAGAGAGAGAGAGAGAGAGAGAGAGAGAGAGAGAATGAATTCCACAGAATTCTAATAGCATTCCATATTCCAGAGAAAGTAATGGGGAATGATAAGATCCTTTTGGCCTTCCTGATCCAACAGGAAGCAGATATAAGCCAATCAACCAGACATTGTAGTAACAGACGAGGACAAGAAAACAGTGGTGGTGATAGATCTAAGATACATACTATCCACTGGGTAGTTATTTGACCAAGTGTGATTAGACACACAAGGAATTTATATATATATAACATTTAAAACAATGCAATGCCGCGGAGTCGGGGTGATCATATATTCACATTATGTACAGCTAGTTTCAACCATTAACAGTCATTCTACTTAATACATTGTCTGTCCTTCTGTTCGATCACAATATATACATTTGTTCCAGTCTTGTCATCTTAACTTATACCAATCATAAAATCTATTCCATACCTCGAAATATTCTGATTCCCCTTTATTTTTAAGTTCCAAAGTGAGCCTATCTGCTTCTGCACAGGCCAACACTTTTCTGATTATATCTAGCTCTGATGGAGACACACAAGGAATTTTTATCCACTGCAAAAGCTCTCAGTGTACATGCAAAACTATAGAATAATAATAATAATCATAATAATGTTACCAATAAGAGAGGATGTAAGGGAAAAGATTTTTAATGTACACCTTTGTTTTTTTAATAAAGGCCTATTTACCTGTGCTATCATGTATATTAAGGGCTGAAGGGCCTCAAATAAAATGAGTGTTAATCTGGAGGCTGAAATTGTGACCTTTAAGTATGTCAAAATGGTGCTTTGCAACACTGGCAGTTGCTTAGCTTGCAAAATGTTGTGGACAAAGGGGAAGTGTGCACTTAAAGTAAATGTAAAAAATAGCCATGCTGTAACATTTATGTTGGAGGAATGGATAACTGGCCCCGTTGCTCTGCTCAATGGCAGAATCTTGAAAGTCTGTGATTTTGTGGTTTTAACCCATAACCACAGACCTGCGGTCATAGTGACGGCAACATTTTTCCAAAATGTTCGGAACACACCTATTTTTAGAAATGAATGTGAATAGCTTTTGTTTCCCTGCCAATAAGAGTGTACGCAGCATCACACTTGCATAAGTTAGTTGGTATTTTTTGTAGCGGCATTTGAATTTGAGTTTCGGTTCGTTTTGACTGTAGATCTTTGTTAACGTGCCACATATTCCACCAAAAAGAGTACAATTTGGTGATCCAAACTTTGAAGAAACTGTTCTAAAATGGTATGGAAAAGCAGAGATGGATCTGAGTGAAGTGGAATCGAATTGTGATGAAAATTTTGAAATGGATGATGAGGAACCCACTGCCGCCAATTCTGGCATCAGTGATGATGAAGCTCTCAATGAAATTGATGACCAGGTACAATCTACGTCGTGCAATAATTGATACGGCAAGAACAAATTCAAATGGTCTTCTGCACCTTTTGGAAGCAATAGATCCAGAATCGCTAGTCACAATATTGTTGTGCAATTTCCTGGACTACAGCCAGCAGCTAGAAATCTCAGAAATTCATCTCCCCCCCGCTAGAGATTTGGAAATTATTATTTTCTAAAGAAATTATTAGCACCATCTTTCAGTGGACCAATGTAAAAATTAGAGAAGAAAGATTGAAGTTCAAGGACGGAGAAACAAAAAGTGACCAGTGTGATGTAGTTTTCATAGACAGCAATACATTTTTTGCTTTACTATTCTATACATCAATTTTTAGATCCAATCATAAAAACACCGAATGTCTTTTTGCTACTGAGGTCATTATAACCACATGTCTGTAATAGCATAGCTGAAATACGCTATTACATACTACGAAGTACAAAATACACTATATGTAGTTAAGGGTTAAGGTATATAATGAAATGTTGAATAATGGGAGGTGGCCAATTGGCCTCAAGCAGTCCCTTTTGACTGCTTGTCCAACTAATCCTCATTGCAATGTGATTAACGTAAGTGACTTATGTTTGCTATGCTTTAAATTCTAATAAATCTCTGTATCCTAAAGTGATATTTTTTGTGGTGTGCTGTCTTTTCAGCACACCATGTGTTATTAAGTGTAGCTATGCTCATAATCATTCCTGACAGGAATAATGGAAAAGATGAGAAGGATAATAATACTACAGCCAATACAACGTGGGTATATATACATTCTTAGGCATAATACAATTTAATGCAATAGGAAGGGACCTTGGAGGTCTTCTAGTCCAACCCCCTGCCTAGGCAGGAAACCCTATACCATTCCAGACAAATGGCTATCCAACATCTTCTTAAAGACCTCCAGTGTTGGGGCATGCACAACTTCTGGAGGCAAGCTGTTCCACTGATTAATTGTTCTAACTGTCAGGAAATTTGTCCTCAGTTCTAAGTTGCTTCTCTCCTTAATTAGTTTCCACCCTTTGCTTCTTGTTCTGCTCTCAGGTGCCTTGGAGAATAGCTTGACTCCCTCTTCTTTGTGGCAACCCCTGAGATATTGGAACACTGGTCTCCCCTAGTCCTTCTTTTCATTAAACTAGACATACCCAGTTCCTGCAACCGTTCTTAATATGTTTTAGTCTCCAGCCCCCTAATCAATTTGTGAGGATTTGTTAGGTGTTCAGCAGAATGATGGGACGAGCGAAAAGACTATCCCTGTGTCTTGTTTTTTTTTGGCATGCAGTGTCCTATAGCAGCGATGGCGAACTTTTTTTGGCTCGCATGCCATAAGCAGGGGGAGCGCAGGGGGGTCGTGCACGTGCGTGCTGCACCCATAATACAATGTACGACCCCCCAATGTGCATGCGCGCATGACAGGTGCGACCCTCCATTTTTTTTTCTTTATAGGAGCCTGGCGAGGGTGAAAAAGCATCCCCCACCCCTGGAGGCCCTCCGGACCCTTCAGGGACCTTCAAGAGGCTTCCCTGAAGGCTCCGGAGGCCTAAAAATGACCCTACAAGCAAACCAGAAGTGACTTCCTGAACTTCCGGTTTGCCTATAGGGCCATTTTTTTGCACTCTGAAGGCTTCAGGGAAGCTCCTGAAGCCTCCAGAGGGTCTCCGGGAGGTGGGACGGGGAGGCTGTTTTCACCCTCCCCAGGTTCCTATAAAGCCTCTGGAGCCTGGGGAGGGTGAAAAATGGCTTTAAAAAAGGCCAGTGCGCATGTGACACGCATGCCATAGGTTTGCCATCCTGGCCCTATGGCAAAGGGAGGAGTTGAAACAATGTATTTCCAGGGTTTGAGAGGTCTGCAGATATTTTTTTCAACCCTCTTTCTGACCTGCACAATATACAGGTCTTCTATGGAAGGCAGGCTGACTGCAATATTTTTTCTGAAATCCTAACTATCCACTGGAATCTGTACCTGTCCTGTTTAGTTGTTTTACCAAATCAGATATATAAGTGCAGATGTTCCATTTGTTCTAGCTGCACCATAGGGCCACTTGTTCAACCTTCTATTTGTAGGCACCTATATATTATGGTCTCAGATGAGACCAATGGCTACCATATCATCTGCAAACTCCAGTACTTTAACAGAGGGATCCTTAGAGATGCAATCCTTTGTGTAGAAAGTGAAGAGAAGCACAGGGGAATTTATATAGCAAAAATCATGTAAAATGGGAAATTAGATTTAATACTGGAATAAAAATAAAGATTCTGGAAAGATTTCAGAAACCTAGCTAACTTGTGATTTTATTTCCGTGATCTTTAATTAATTAAACATTTGATTTTCTTACTAGATGCCACTTAGAAATCTGATCTTTTCAGCAGTGTTTGATAGCTAAGGGTCTTTCTTATCTATTTTAGAGAAGATTATGGACAAGATTAAAGAGAAGAATTCTCAGATCCCCTGTCAGAAACTACCAGGTATTTGATTCCATGTTTCCCTGCATCAGAAATAATCAATATCTTTTTTCCATCCACTTCCAGGCTGTATTAGATCTTTCTTCCAGGTTTAAAGCCATATGGTATCCAAAATATGTGCCAGTAACTTCATACATATTTATTATATATATATTATTGTTATAATAAACATTATAATTGTCTTGGCATGATAAAAGACAAGATAAAGAAGGAAAATCTCTATTGGAGAAATAAGATATAAGAAGAAAAGCTGTAACTATACAACATAAATGTAAAGTACTATATACTGCTGATACTACTACCAAGTTAGGGCCAGATATTTTGAAGAAATAAAGTTTAATGGGGCTTAGAAAATAATTCTAACAGAATTGAAGGCATTGATGAAATACCAGAATTGATTTAAATGTTGCAACCTGTGCATTTTAAATATTACTTGCAATATATAAGTGGATATATAAAGTAGAAATGTCAAAGGAAATGAGAAAGATCAACTTATATTCCACCATCCAAAAAGAGTGACCTAACTATTAAAAAAAATGTATTTATCTCCATGATAGTAAGACAAGGCTCAAGTTTTTGGATCCTAGCTTTCAACAGTTTAAGGAGCAAACTTGATTCGAAAGAGGGATCTAAGATCCCATCAAGAACATAAGTGGATAATTGAAAAACCAAGGGAATAGTCAATGCCACTTATTTTTGCTTTGTTGACTACATATGTAGGGCACAACAAAATGTGTATAATTTTTAAAATACTTTTATTAAGCTTATAAAAATATAAAATATTAATAAAAATGAAAACAGTGGGAAAATGAGGGAGGAAAAAGAAGAGAGAAAGAACTGTAGGATAAAGGGGGAAAGGGGGGGGGGAGGATTTAGTCTTCACTCTTTTTAGTGCAGTAGAATAAAATAATATTACATCCTCAGTTTTTTTACTTTTACATATTTAATACATTCTGGCAATTTCTATAACACAAACCTTCTAATCAGCAATACCCAAAGTCAAAGGTTTTTCTTCCATCTCAAGCACAAAATCCTAAAGTTGTTTCCATGTAGAAAAAAAGTTGGATGTGTTCTTTTCTTTGATTAAAGAAGTTAATTTAGGCGTCTCTGTAGTTCCATCACTTTTTCCAGCAATTTGTCTATTGTGGGGATTAAAATATATTTCCATTTTTGTGCATAAAGCATTCTTGCTATTGTCAACCTATATATTAGCAAGGTTCCAGAATTTTTTTCCCAAGTTGTCCATTAAGCTTAAAAGAAAAGTTTCTGGTTTAATGTTTATATTCACTTTAAAAATATTTAATTTAATTTTAATTTAGGAATCAATTTAAGAATCTTAAAATATGCACCTTACCTCACTATTTTTTTGCTTTATCACAAGTCCACAAAAGATGGTAAAACGTTTCTTCTTACATTTCCAAAATATCTTTGTACATCTTTGCCAATTTATCAGGTGCTAAATACCAATGGTACAACATTTTATAAAACTTCCTTTGAAATTATAATTTAATATTAATTTTATACCCTTCTTTCTCACATTTTCTCATTGTTCAAGCATTATATTATACTCTTATTTTTTGTCCATTGAATCTTGCAAGCTTCAAATATTCAATCTCTAAATTCAATTTAGAGTAACAATTATAAACCTTGGCAACAACATCTTATCACAAATTGTGTACAATTTTTGTTAATTTTTAATGTTTTTGGATTGTTGTTTTTACGAAACCTATCCAGAGTCACTTGACAGTGAGAAAGACAGCATTTAATTTAAAAATAAATAAATAAATATTTAAAAGGTAGACAAAGTATGCTTCCTCATTTAGCTACTGAAGAACCTGATAATTTAAACCAACAACAAAACAGGACAAATACTGTACAATATGGAATTGCACAATAAACGGAATTAACATTAGGAAAGTTTATAAGCATATTATATCATGAGAATACCCAAGGTACCAAGAAACAGATATTGGAATAAACATATGTTAGAGTGAGGTCTGCAAATAAGGAATCTAAGGAATCTGTTGCAGTAGAAAATAATGTAAAGTCTGCTACTAGATATTAATGCCAACTTAAAGCAGCAAGATGGACAAGAGGTTGAAATATTAACAGGTTGTATACATTTCAAAACATTGCAGTTATGCTGCCCCCTCATATGACATTGTAAGACACAATATGGATTTAAATATTTGTTGTGAATACTTGATTTAAATATGTTAGGCACGGAAAATAATGTTTTAGATACAGCTTCAATAACATCAAGAAATTATACTAACATTTAATAGGTATTTCTGTAGTTATTTGCTTAACATGCTATTTCCCACTCATAACACATTTACTAGATAGTTACAGGGAAGCTTCACTTTGATAAATATGATGTAGGCATCACAGGTTCTAATAGATTTTAGCTCATGGCAAATTGGTAAGGTTCCTAAATTAAATGACTTTCTATAATTAATATTTTATTTAAATATCCTATTACTTTAGATGTATTCCTGTAACACTTCTTTTTTCCTTCAGGCCCTCCCAAATGTGATGGTTTGCTTATTCTAATGTAAGTGGAGACTCTTATTTTTATAATAAAAAGCATGTTATCAAACACTACGCTTGAAAATGGTATATTTTTAATTTATATTTTTAAGTACGCATACATAGCCTAACATTGTTCATATCCACTCAACTTTCAGCCCATATAGAAGATAAGGTGGCCTGAATTGAAATCAACTTTTGGTAAATGCATCCATGCAGTTTTCTTTTCAGTGTTATGGAATAGTTCGTGTCAAGCCCAAAAGAAGAATTCTACTTTAATAATCAATAAGAATCTTTATTCCAAATTAACTTTATTTCCCTATGTCATAGCTTAACCATTAAAACAAACCTATGATCCACTGAGACTAGAAACTATGAGAAATTCATTGTGATAATAGATTGCTAAATTGCATCAATTGCCAATAGCAAAACCAAGTACCAAAATCAGGTACCTGGGCAAGCAGACCAAGAACTTGTTCAGTCACACTTCCCCACTGTTCTGACCTAGGCTTCCCCAGCAGCACGAAGCCGAGTTATCGTCCCGACAAACCCCTTTTATTTAATTTACAGTGAATTCCTCTCCAGCAAAGTTTTTCCTCTCCCACAGTCTTTCAAGATAGTTCACAATTACTGATCTTTATCAGGCTTGGAGAATGTCCAGGCTGATATCTTTCAGATGCTGCAATACTTGACAAGAATGCAGGAATGAACTAATTGTCTCCTGCAAAAACTTCTCCCCTTTCGCTCCTTTTTTTCTTCCCTGTGGGTAGAGCTATTCACCGTCCACCTGTGGCTTTACTCCCAAGTCGACCCTTGTTCCTAAGCTGTTCCCTTTGTCTGGCAACTCTGTGCATGCGCACACTGGGAACAGGCTCCAGCTGTTCGTCTGCCTCACAGCTGATAACTTTCAGACATCCCTGGCCCCATCTCTGCCTCCGATGCAGAGCACTCGTCAGAGCCTTTCCCAGACTCCAGGACTAGTCTATGTTCCTCCGCAACCTCCTCACTGTCTGAATCTGCTGCCAGCTCCACTGGCCATTGGTGGGCCACAACACCCATATCCAAAAACAGACTGCCTAGACAGTCTAGTACACAACAAAGGGCAATCCGAAAGAAGTCAGGAAGGACAATTAAGAATGGCCTTTTGACAGAGTTACACATTAAAACTATCATGTACCCAAACCTCTGCTCCCAATCACACCAAAGACTAGTCTCCTATAAAACAAGCTGTATGTACCTCATTTTCTCTGTAGCTGCTCCCAAAAGCAAATCGCTTTGCTTTGGGGAATAAATGGATTACCTTCTTTCCAGCAGCATCTTGGAAAAGGGACCTGGACATTCTTTAACAAATGGCATGTGGTGAATCTTCTGAGTGCTTTGTTTTCACACCTATAGACAAAACCTTGATGGGATGAGTTATCTACTATCTGCATACTGTATTCAATATACTCTGTAAATCATTTGGGAGGGGCTGTTTTTATCTTTTTTCTTTCACACATAACATCCAGACTGAGTTGCCTCTTAACTTTTCTGGACTGCATTGCTTCCGTCTTGGGAATCGACCTCCCTACTACAACTACATTCCATCGCAGTTCATTTCCATATGCGGACTAAACCGCTTCCCTAAAATTTTCTAGTTCCTCTCCCCAATCCCCAAACAGTACTAACCCTGCTTAACTTCTCATATTAGTGAAAATAAAAGGTAATTAGAAACTGAGTGGTTCTTGGAGATGACAGTGCTCACATACTTAATCATTCATATTATGTTTCTGAGCTAAATTGAGCATTACTTACACAAGGATAAAATTAATCTAAGCTCCACATTGTATTATATTTGGTAGATGGTTCTCCTTATTATTCTTTATCCTCTAACTACCCATTATCTTTAGTTGTTATATTTTCTTTATTCCCCCCAAAATTCCTGAAGGCAATATAATCACTTCCTAATAAACATACTAATCAGAGGCTCAGATAGATAATTCTGAAAGAATAAGAAATACGGTCTTTTAACTGCTTTAATTTAGGAAGGGTTCTTGACAATTCCTGACTAGGCTATGCATTGCATAATTTCTTCTCCATTTCCATTTAATCACAGGAAATTTAACTGGAATGTTTGATTTTATTTCTGTTACTTTCAGAATTGTTACTTAATTTATACTTAGTATTCATAGTACATTTTAAAATTAAGAACATGAGATAATTCTTTAAAAATGCTGCTATCTTCTGTCATTTACAAAAACATTAAATGTTTTGTTTATACTATAATGTATAGATTATGATCCTCGCTTAATTTGAGCACTGTACTGTATATAGTACTGATTTTTTTTTTAACTGTCTCAATATAGATTCTGTTTTGGGATAAGACAAGTGACATCTTGTCTTATCCCAAAATAGAATCCATATTGATATAGAAAGCCATAAGGATTATCTAAGATCAAATTCACTGCTTATAAAATCACTTATGAAAATTGTATAATTTCATGCAATTTGAAGATTTCATTTAGCCCACCTTGCAAATCACATAAGTGTTCTGACTGATGCTTCCTTAGAAAACAAAAGCAAAGTCTTAGTCCCAACAAAGCCCCTTTTATTTACACGACTCTGAATTCCTTTCATTCAGAGTCAGCAACTCTTATCAAACAGTCTTTCCGATGAATGTTTATCCACGTCATCTCATCCCATTAGGAGCGCTGCTAGATAACTAATGTCCAAACACAGAGCAAAGCAAAACTTGGCACAGAGTTTCCCACAAACAGAACTTTCCAGACCGATGAATGAATTGTTTCCTGAAAAACTCATTCCCCATTCGTTCCTCTTTTGTTTCTTGTGGGAGGGGCCAATCACCTCCAAGGTGTGGCTTTACTCTTGAGTCGGCCCTAATTTCTTAGTTATTCTTGTCTTCTGGCAGCTCTGCCCATGTGCAAACTGGAAATAGGCCCCAGCTGTTCCTCTGCCTCACTGCTGTCTAGCTCCCTCTCTGCCTCCAACGCAGAGCCCTCGTCTGAAGTTTCAACCCCCAGGATTGGCCCATGTTCCTCCCCAACCTCCTCGTTGTCTGACTCTGCTGCCAGCTCCGTAGGCTGCTGGCAGACCACAACAATAATATTCTAGGTAACACATATTGATAAATGCTATGAAAAAGTAGATGTAGGTTCAGAAAATGATGACAAGGATTAACAGATAGTTGGACAGTAATTTTGTGAAGAATGATTTCTGAAACAAGCTCTTAGTACTGAGAAAAATAAACTAAAAGAGGATATGACAGCATTTCAAATACCTGAAAGCAACTCACAGAAGAAAGCCAGTTTCAGTTCTGTATAATTCTAGAGAGCCTGGGCATAGTATTAAAATTAATGTGGTTGACTGTACAGTCATCCAGATGTTCAAAATGGATTTGGCATTTTCCCCACCTATCATATCATATTTTCCCCAAGAACCTGGGATAGGCAGATGTTGTTGCTGAATAATATTGGAGGTATTTTTTTCAAGATGTAAGTTGTTCCAAGTAAAGTTGCCTTTTGCAATTGACTGGTGGTAATTTTGACAGTGCCAATGGTATTCAAGTGGTGCTCCAGCTGCTTTGGGATTGTACCCAATATCCCTATGACTATTAGTACAATCTTTCCTTTTTATCATAGACATTCTACTTCTATTGGCAGCTCTTCATAGTTTGTGATTTTCCTTAGCTGTCTCTCCTATTCTGCTGTCCCCAGGTACAGCAACGGCCACTAGCCAAACTTTTACTTCTATCTTAACATTAAGTCTGGCCTGTTATGTGGCAGACCACTTTAGCTTCTTCACTTTCTATTACTTTGCCTTTTTTGTGGTTCTTGCATGCAGGCATGAGATATTTCTAATGCAGTATTGTTATAATATTGTCATGCCGTTGTTTGTAATCAGTCTAGCAATCTTCTCGCAACAGCTAACTTGTAGGTCCACCGTTTCTTCAGCATCCTTGCAGAAGTGGCATTTGCTCTCTGTTGTCATCTTTTCAATTTTGGATTTGTATGCATTATTATTGATTTAATGAGATTAAGAAGGCTGGTTGTAACTGAGTGTCAGGAGAAGCTTCCTGTGGTAATAGCGTAAGACACTCAATTCATTTACCAAAAGATATGATGGCCTTTTCTTCAGTAGATGTGTTCATGCAGAAGCTAGAAAGCCATCTGTCTGGACTGGCATAATTCATGAATATAAATTAGCATAATATGCTGGTGACACTTTTCTGTTTATATCTAAACATTATATTTAAGTTCCAGCTTTTGCGGATCTGATTAATGGCTTTGGCCAAACTGCAGGATAGTCTGTTAACTGACCTAATTTACTATTGAAGCCTAACAGGAATGACTTATTATTTATATATCAAATGATTATCATTTTCCAACTGTACTGAGTTTATCAATTATTTTATTGTTAACATATTGTTAGGTAAAGGTTCCCCTTGCACTTATGTGCTAGTCGTTCCCGACTCTAGGGGGCAGTGCTCATCTCCGCTTCAAAGCCAAAGAGCCAGCACTGTCCAAAGACGTCTCCGTGGTCATGTGGCCAGCATGACTAAATGCTGAAGGTGCATGGAACACTGTTACCTTCCCTCCAAAGGTGGTTCCTATTTTTCTACTTGCATTTTTACATGCTTTTGAACTGCTAAGTTGGCAGAAGCTGGGACAAGTAACAGGAGCTCATTCCATTATGGGGCACAGGGATTCGAACCACCAAACTGCTGACATTTCTGATCGACAAGCTCAGGGTCTTAGCCACTCAGCGACCACATCCCTCAACATATTGTTATATAATATCATATAATCTTATTATATTTTAATGATTACATTATTATACTCAGTCAAAATTATATTTATCATATAATAATAGTAAATATAAATAAGAGATATGGGGATATTTCTCTAGACATTCATAGATGGACGTCATTAAACCTTACAGAGATAAACTCTCTGTAAATGTAATTTCCAGGATCCTTTTACTTTGCATTTAATTCATACAATATATCCATAATTTATTTTCAAAAACTGAATATATAGTTTTGTAAATATCTATAGAGTTCCACAATTTTGAAGATATATCAAAAAGATGATGGTATTAGTTAACATGAAGGTTTCCATTTTCTGAACTATAATCCTACTATTATTGATAATCTCTCGACTAGAACAAATGGACATTTGTTTATTTTCATGCAAATTTTCCACCCTGGACCCTTTTGGAGTATTGCTAATTTAGCAACTTAAATCAACTGAACTTTGTAGGCTTCATGATTAATATAGCAAGAGATTTGCTATATTTTCTCTGACAATCAAGTTGATTGAAAAAGTGAGGTATATCATTGCATTTTTATCTAAGGCAGGGGTGCCAAACTTGGCAACTTTATGACTCGTGGACTGCAACTCTCAGAATTCTCCAGCGAGCTATGCTAGAATTCTGGGAGTTGAAGTCCACAAGTCTTAAAGTTGTCAAGTTTGGGCACCCCCGATCTAAGGTCTCGTGCTAAAGTGAAGCTATGTTCAGATCTTAAAGCTGCTTAAATAAAATTGATTTATGGAAAATTTGGTTGTGTTATATTTACATTAGAAGTTGATAATGAGGATGTTAGCATTTTGTATCTCAGAATATATACACATACATAAAGTAATACACACACACACACACACACACACACACACACATATATGTTGTATTTGTGCTGATAAATAAATAAAGGGAGACTAGTATAGATCTATTTCAAGCTATTTAGCTCTCATCAGCTAGCCGTGTGTGTGTGTGTGTGTGTGTGTGTTGCGTTTGTGTTGCTTGTGTTGCACTATGCTTCCTCCCATATTTGGGCATACCAGGGGTTGTAACTCAATATATATATATTAATTTGGACCAATAATATTTTCAGTCTCAGAGACACCTAAGTTTTTAGATAGTATCTTTAAATCCTATGTGACCAGTCTTTATAAATGTGTTATCAGTAAATTACTGTGATCAATAAACTTCAAACATTGAATTGAATGAGGAACTATAGAACCAGGGGTGAAATGCTATCAGTTCGGACCAGTTCGCCCAAACCGGTAGTAAAAAAAATGCTACTGGTTCAGGCGAACCAGTATTTCCAAGAATTAGCTAGGTGACGATCAGCTGTGACGTGTGATTTATATTATGTAGAATCCTCAGCTTCCTGCTTTCTAGCTAATCTAAATTGAATGGCACAGTGGATTCTCCTTCCCTCACTGTTGTACTTACCTTTTCAAGGCTTCAAAATATTCCTTTTTTTTAGCACTGCATGGGCAGGCCCTAAGCGTACATGCTTGCAAAGCGCGCCTGTGCATGCAAAGCGCACACTTGGTAGCAGACTCACCAGAACAATAGCAAACTTCAGAGGATTACACCGCTGTATACAACCCCAGTTTGCCTAAACAGTAGGAAAATGTTTTCCCCAATATCCCGAATATTTTTGAGTACAACATATACAACAGCAATGGACATTGAATACTTTTGCAGTATACCAAAAAGAATGAGTAAGTCATCATGTAGGAGATGCAGCCACAATAAAGCTTTATTGTTCTTTGCAATTGTGTAGTAGTTTCCAAACTGCCCCTTGTTCAAGCATCAGCAAAACCTCAAAAGTGATTAGCTTAGCAATAAAGAAAGAAGGAAGGAAGGAAGGAAGAAATGACTTGGAAACTGTGTTATAAGCAGAACAATTCCAAAATCCATTGCTTTCAGGATAAGCATACCTTAACCAATTACTTTGCTGAACAAATCCCTTTTTCTTCAGATCTTGACAATTTCCAGATAATAGTGATAGAGGCAATATAGGACCTAAGGTACATATCTTTAACAAGCCATTGCTATAACCACGGAATTTTCCAGAAAAAACTAATACAAACGCTTTTTTCCTGGTTATAATCTATGCATTAACTAAAATATTATTTCTTAGATAATTTTATTAATCTTTCTCTGTTTATGCATGAGATCATTACAGTCTTATTAGTGCAGATTTTTCTTCCATATATATATAGAGCATGCAGGTGTAAAAAAACAACTTTGATGGTCACTTGAAAACATGTGTAAGTGATCTGGACTAACAGTCATACCAAGTAAGTGGAAAGAGTGGGAGATATAAAGTTTTATCATCACTTTCTGTGAGTAATTACTCTTTTACACATTTCTGATTGCCTTAGTCTTTTTGCAGGTGCACCGTCTGTCTCAGTAAATAAACCCCATTTATGTCCTTAACACATTTGGCACAGCTGTATAAAAGTGTTTATACATTGATAAATAGTTTATTGCACTTAATGACTGGGTTCTGCACTACTTAGTAAATTACTGTTTAATTTTTGGTGGAAAACAATTTTGAAATGAGCATCCCTTGCTTGTATATTGCATATGTAGTGTAGTATGTATTTTTAAGAAGCAGCTTTTATATAATCTATGAAACTAATTAACAAAGCAGCTTGGGCTTTAATGATAGGCTATTAAAAGCATGTGTAGCTCTAAAATAAAAGTTATTTTGAAAGCCTCAAAGAAAAACGACAAGTTTGAAAGAACTTAGTGCTCAATCTTAACAATCACTTCCCCTTCCTTATCAGCTCCACCATTTTTATTCCCAGGTTTTTTCCTACCATTTAAACATGCCTGCAAGTTGTTGCTACCTGTGCCATCTACTGGTAATGGCATGGCATTACTTTTGAGGCACAGCTGAAGGATGATATGTAGCTTCATATTCTGGCTTTGGCTTGTGCAGGTTATTTTAATAAAATCAGTTACGGAAACCGTAAGCTTCAGAAGCTTCAGTTTATAATGTCGTAGCACTAACACAATTGCTGTCTCTGTTGGCATGAGCAAAGCACGGATCCTTCATGCGCAGAAGCTGTTAAGTCATGGGAAGGAATAGCATGGTTATTTCAAGGGCTTTTTAAAGCTGTTTGAATACAGATGTGCAGACAGCACTTCCAGTAGGACTGTTGGCAAAGTGCAATAGCTTTGCATTAGCAAACATTTAAAAGCAAACTGAAAAGTCTTCAAAACAACTAAACTGAAACTTCTGGAGGACACAAATGCCTTGAATTGAAGTGCTCTGGGGTACTTGGTTTATATCAGTGTACTTCATGCAGCATCCCTTCAGTGACATTGTTTAGTCCTCTAATGGTGAAAGTGACCATCTCCTTGACATGTTATTTATATGTTATTTATAACAACACGCTTTATTCCCAGTACTAATTCTCCCAAGGTCCAATTTCATTTCTCAACATGCTGAATCTACCTAGTCAATCATCTGACATCAGAATAGACTTGTTCTGACCGAGGCTTCCCAAGAGCATGAAGCAAACTCCTTGTCCTGACAAAAAACCCTTTTATTAATTTACTGTGAATTCTGCTCATTCACATCCAGCAATCTTTCAAGGGAGGATTTACAGTCACAGACCTTATCTGGGGTAGAGGGTGTACCGGTATGGGCATATTGGTGCCTGCTGGGAGTACCAGGTACTTTCCGGTACAGTGCTCCAGAGGGCCCGCCCGCCCGCCCACTCTCCTTACCTGTGTTTGAGCCGATCAGGGCTTATGTGAATGAAGTAAACGAGTGTACGGTGCCTGTGTGACTCTCCGCCGAGCAGCTGGAGCGTCATGGAGCGGTCGCGGAGTTTGCGGGTGGTAAGTATGCACACACGCACTGTGCGCATGCTGTGCGTGTGCATATGGTAGACACCTGACCCCGTTGCATCGTACCAGTTGCAACAGGATCCGGAACCCACCACTGGTAGAGGGCTGCCAGGCTGATATTTGCAAAATTTGGCAAGGAGTCTCAGAGAGTCACAAACCAATTAAGTGAACTAATTGTCTTCTGCAAACTTGGCTCCCCTTTCGATCCTCTTTTATTTCTCTGGGAGGGGCCATTCATCGTCCATCTGTGACCTTACACCCAAGTCGACCCCTGTTCTTTAGCTGTTCCCTTCATCTGGCAACTCTGTGCATACGTACACTGGGAACAGGCTTTAGCTGTTCGTCTGCCTCACTAATGTCTGACTCTGAAGGCAGCTGATAACTGGCATATGGCTCTGGCCCCCCATCTGCCTCCGACACAGAGCCCTCATCAGAGCCTTCCCCAGACTCCAGGACTGGCCCATCTTCCCCCCCAACCTCCTCACTGTCCGAATCTGCTGCCAGCTCCGCTGGCCACTGGCAGGCCACAAGAAGATTTTAGGAAGCCAGAATTGATAAAACAGTTGGTTAACAGCCGATTGATACATCACTTAAGGAAACATTGCAAATTGCATATTCTTTACTAAGCAAAATGTCATCTACACCACCCCAAAGTTGTCCAATGTGAAGTATGACAAGTTCTGGGTTTTATTTATTTTTTTAAAGTGCCAATTTTCTTGATCACATATTTGTCTTGATTGCATGCGCTGGAATATGTATTAGAACACATTCCTATAATGAACCTCAAAAGCTTCAACATGCATTTTAAACTGTTAAAATTCCTAAACATAACTACATGTTTCAGTACTATTATCAAGCCCAGGAAAGCGGATACCACTTCAAATATCATGCACAATACTTCATTTAATAAACGTTAAAAATAAGTGTGCCTTTCTAAAAAAGAAACTATAAAAGAAACTGCAGCATATGTTATTTTCCTTCCAACTACAGTACTGCTTATTTCCTTTTATATGTAAGATCTTTTTGCATACAGTGGTATTCTTCTCTCCAGTGGTGACTTCCAGATCCCGTTGCAACTGGTAGGGTGCCGCGGGGCCGGGCATCCACCACATGAAAGTGTGCAGCATGCAGGCACACACGCGCAGCACTCACATGCGTACTTACCGCCCGTGACACTCCAGCTGCTCAGCGGAGTGTTGCACAGGCACCATACGCGGAAGCCCCAAACAGCTCAAATACAGGTAAGGAGCATGAGTAGGCAGGCCTCCAGAGAGTGCTCCCAGCAGGCACCAGTATGCCCATACCGGGGCATACCGGTCGTGTCCCACCACTGCATCTCTCCCTTTTCCTAGGAGAAACTAATTTTCACATTTTTCCTTGGACATGAAAATTATTTGACGAGCACAATTCTTTTATTACACTGTAGCACAGTGTTTCTCAACCTTGGCAAGTTTAAGACGCATTGTTCTGTCCCGTGATTCTAATGAATATGCAGACACAGGCTTGGCTGTCTGCCACGACTAATTACAGAGATAAAACCACCCCTTGGCTAGGAGCCTAGAACGCTATCTTCAAGAAACCAAGATTAGACTTACGGAATGCTTTCTCAACGGCTAGTAAAATGGACTGTTGTTTCCTGCAAAGATTCCCCTCCCGTCACTCCACCTATAAATTCTTTGGGAGGGGCCACAACCTTATCAAGATGTCCCTACTTCCTTCTATGACGTCTTCTCCACAGCTGCTTCCTTCTCCTCTCAGCTCTACGCACACACACATCAGGGACAAACTCCCTCTATTCCTCCTCACTGCTCCCTGACTCAGATGCCACCTGGTGGCCAACAGCCTCTCTAGTTCCTGCTCTGATTCCAAACACCCTCCAGAGTTTTCCTCATCCTCCAGAGCAGTCCCATAATGGTCATCGCTGTCAGAGTCCACCAACAGCTCAGCCGCTACTGCTGGGCCACAACACACATGGACTTCAACATGGATTGAAAAGAGAATTCTGGGAGTTGGAGTCCATGTGTCTTAAACTTGCCAAGGTTGAGAAACACTGACCTAGTGAATCCAAATGAAGGGAGGACACCATATACATTGTTATGAGTACATTGGAATAGATCAATTAGATTTGGTCAATTACTAGTTTAAAATAAGTTATAACAAAATTCAGCCATTGAAAGGAAACAACTTTAAGTATAAGCAACATTAGGCAGCAGGGCACTCTATTAACACTGAGACTAGAAACTAAAAAGTAATAACTTAAGATTAAATCAGAAGACACAACTGTGAAATTCGTTATAAGTCAATTCTACACATTCAGTGCACTGTGCAGTAAATTAACAATATAAAATAAATTGTAATGTCAAATCTAATAATCTAATATATTAATGAAAACTTAAAATGGATTGTTTATATATACATGACCAAGGATGGATGAAGTACCATATTTTTCAGAGTATAAGGCACACCTTTCCCCCCCTAAAAGAGCGTGGAAATGTTAGTGAGTCTTATGTACTGAATACAGCCATTTGTGGCCTCCCGAAGGCCCGCCCCAGCATCCCATTTTTGTGAAAAATGAGCAAAAAAGGGTTGTTTTCAAAAAAATGGGGACATTTTTGCCTTCGCCCACCCCTCAGAAACACACTGCAACTTCAGTAGGGCTGGGGGGTGGGAAAATGCCTCCATTTTGGTGAAAAATGGGTGACAAATAGGCCGCTTTGGGAAAAAACAGGGTTGTTTTGCCTCCCCCCCCCCCAGAAGCACTCTGCAGGCTTCAGCAGGGCTGGGGAAATGCCCCCGTTTTGGTGAAAAACAGGTAAGAAATGAGCCATTTTTCACCAAAATGGGGGATGTTTTTGCTTTTCCCTAGCCTGCTGAAGCCTGCAGAGTGCTTCTGGGGGCCGGGGAGGACAAAAACTTTTTTTCTTACTTACCTCTTCAAAATCTTGGTACGTCTTATACACCAGTGCGTCTTATAGTCCGAAATATTCGATGAAATGAAGATTGCTAGAGTAAAACAGGAATCTGTTACTTCTGTATATTCACAGCTGCTGTGCAGAACTTTGCTATATTATATATACCATCTTTTTTTTCCTACATTATGTGTGAAAAGACTTTGCCACAATACATTACACATGCAAAGGAAATTAGCATAGGATTCTCCAAATTTTCAAAATAAAGAAGAAAAAGAAACAAAACTGTCAAAATATGTTATAAAGGGAACAAGTCCAAACACACGATCTTGCCTGAAATGTTTCTTTGCTAATGCTTTTCTGGGGGGAAAAAAGTTAATTCAGATGTTCAGAGAACATATAACAGTCTATTGCAGTAGATCAGACTTTGGTTCCAGTGCTATATACTTATCATCACAAGCAGCAGCAACTGCCATTCTTACTAGGTTCCCTCTGCTGGTGTATATAGCTAAGAAGAACATATGCCTGTGGTTGATTCAAAGCCATAGTTAGAAATCTGTTTATACTGTTTTAAACTGTGTGCTAAAAGGACAAAAGTTTATATAATATATATATTTTGGTCACAGCTACAGGACATGAAATCAACTTTGAAGGAGCCAGGTTAATCTCCAAAACAGAACACCTCAACAAGAGAATAATTATGGAAGCCATCGAAATAGAGAAACACCCCCACAACATGAATAAACTTGATGATACCTCCCACCTACCAAACATCTGGAAACCAGCCCTAGCCAACAAACGAACACCACCCACCACCCAGAATGTTACAATACAAAACAACAATGCACACACAGCCAGCACCAATCAGCACCAATCTACCAATCATGATACAACCACACAACCAATTATTCCACTTACTGAAACAAAGCCAGCACCCCATCCCCTCCCACCAAGATTTACAGAAAGACGGCAGCTCCGATCGCATTTTAAGCCCAAGCCTGAAGATGGCAAGTGAGATCTTGCCGAAACACAAAATACATACATACATACATACATACATACATACATACATACATACATATATCCGTTAATGTTCCAGCTCTTAGAACAGCTATCTAATATTACTTTAATAAGGAATATTCATTTAATACATGTAACATGTATCTAAAAAAAAACCACATACATAATCTATCTGTGTCTCTGTGTCTCTGTACACACACACACAGACAAAGACATCCTGAATTATTTTCTCTTTCTGATCTGAGAAAGTACCATAAATAATTTCACTCTTGTGACTAATAATGAACTCTAATAATAAAATGCTTTTATACCATTTGTTATTGACTTACTTGAACATGCAATTAAGGCGTCCTATAAAACTGTCCGATAGAAAACACTTTTTAAATCTTAAAATTAACAATGTGGGAAAAGTCTTTCTCCTTCCTTCCTTCCTTCCTTCCTTCCTTCCTTCCTTCCTTCCTTCCACACAGAGATTTAGCATTTTGCTCCAAAACAACACATTACACTTGGAAATACTTATTCTAGATTTTAAAAAATCAACTTTAAAAATAACTTTAAAGTAATTTTATATAGAAAAATAATATACATTTTCCATAGAACATTTTTGATTTCCAAATACATTGAAGAAAAATATGTACTTCACCAGCCAGAAGAGAGGTTCATAAAATTAAATTGAATATAGCAGCATTATGAATAGTAAAGCCCAAGAAAGTATTTCCGATAACTAGTTATGATTTCTCATTATACAAATGTGCCATGAAGAGTCATATTTCTGCAGGTTATTATATCCAATAACTATTGATTGCTGGGTCACAAATTAAAATCAGCCATATCTACAGCTCCATTTAAATTATAATAAGCCTTGTATTTCAGGAAAGAATCTCATCATGGAGACCCTAATTGCAGATTGCCAACCTTATACATACATCAGACAAGAGTTGGATTTAGTTTAAATTAAAAGTAGCACTTCTTAAATCCATTCACATAATATAAGTTTGTTGGTTAAATATATTTCACAATCACTGGTTCTCAAAAGCACATTTGAAACAGAATTTTTATAAATTTATGAGAAAGCAGGATGAGGGCTGTACAAAATTTAAGGTGTAAGCAATTCCATAATCTTTGTGCCATCCCTAAGAAAGTCAACTTCTATTCCTCATCTTCTGTATAAGGGGGCCTAAGTATCTTGTGCCGGGTAGGGGTCACCTTAAACAAAAGCTAACAGATGAAAGTCTGTAAACATAGTAACAATGGACTACAAATTCTCTGTTCTGTTAGTTGCTAAGTCGTGTCTGACCCATTGCGACCCCATGGACAATGTTCCTCCAGGTCTTCCTGTCCTCCACCATTCTCTCAGCCACCTCCTTCTCTGTCATGCAATTCTTTCCCAACATTAGGCTCTTCTCCAGGGAGTCCTTCCTTCTCATTAGGTGGCCAAAGTATTTGAGTTTCATCTTCAGGATCTGGCCTTCTAAAGAGCAGTCAGGGTTGAACTCCTCTAGGACCGAGCGGTTTGATCGCCTTGCAGTCCAAGGCACTCGCAGGACTCTTCTCCAGCACCAGAGTTCAAAGGACTCAATTCTTTGACGCTCAGCCTTTCTTAGGGTCCAACTTTCACAGCCATACATTGCAGCTGGGAAAACCATAGCCTTGACTATACACACTTTTGTTGGCAGGGTGATGTTTCTGCTTTCTTTGTTCTGTAATAAACACAGGGTATGCCTGAACATGAAATACATACATGTGTGTAAGTTACATTCACTCTTTGTCCTTTTGTCACTCAGGGCACAGTCTAAAGTTTATGTTGTGTTGTCCTTTTAATATCTATTTTGGTACAAAATGGTACAAAAACAAGGGTATTAAGTCCTTGGAATACTTTGTAGCCTTTTAATATCTCCAAACCCTCTAAAGATTGAAATATTTTATCCCAGATATACATGGATTGACTTATTCAGTATGCCATCAGGCATGGCTTCTTTTAGAAAGCGTTCATTCAGAAAGAAAGAGACAGAAAATAACAGTAAGTTTGATTTTGATGTTTTTATCTCGTGGAAATGGTAATGCATAGAACAGACTATGCAATCCAAAAAGCTCAAAGATCTGCCCTTCAAATTTTCCTTTTCACCAAAAGGACACAATATATTCCTCTGCATTCCAAGTATGTTTAGCCCAAGTCCAAACACAATTATTATTTGGAGTACAGATAGACCCATATAAATCATGTGCCTCCCTGGAAAGGGGACAGACCCAATTTCTCAGGATCTTATTCCAAGTATTATTTTGCATCTCAAATACAATTTTGTGCTGTGAAGCTGGTATTAGTAAAATTGAATCCCATGCCTGAATACATATTTTCCCATATGGGCAGGCCTAACCCCTTAGGGCCGTGATGGCGAACCTACGGCATGGGTGCCAGAGGTGGCACACAGCGCCTTCTTTGATGGCACGTAAGCCATCACCCTACTTCACTCTGCCATGAATGCACACGTGCCTCCCACTGGCCAGCTGGTTTTTGGGTCTCTGCCGCATACACATGGGGGGTGGGGCACATGAGGGGGCATTTGCAACCACAGAGGGGTGGGATGCATGTGCGGGGCTGCGTGTACATGCACGGGAGGTGGGGGCATGCCGGGGGACGCGCACACATTGCATTTTGAGGGTTTGGGCATGCCCGCACATGCATTTTTTTGGGGGGGAAGAATGTGCTTTGGGCACTCGCTCCAGGAAAGGTTAGCTAACTTTGCTTTAGGGTCTCTCTGACAGATGTGCTTCCTCCTTGGCTTTGGCAATAGCTATAAAATTGCAAGTTTGGGTTTTTCCTTAACCCAACTGTTTTATGGATACTAATATTGAAACAGATTTGTCTCTACTCAAAGTCTTATTTATAAGCCCATCTTATACTCCTTACAGACCTGCCAGATATTTAAACAAAATCTCTGTTTCTATATTAAGGAGAGCCCTAACCTTACACAGTTCAAAGTACTTCCATCAGTGGTTTCAGAGGGGAGATGCAAAGGGATTCCATTTAAATCCAGACTCTACCTATATGGTAAAGAAGTCATAGAAACTTACAAACATGTCTTACTATGCTGTCATTTTTATGTCAATGTTTGTCACGAGCTAATAATTCTGCACCTTCCTACGTAATTAAATATCCTGATCACTCTGATCAGTTCTAGTTAAATCTCTTATTTTCAGATTCAGATAAGTCTATTTCCTTAAGTGTGGCTAAATTCTGTTCTGTAAGATATAATAAGCGAAGCAGTTTAACTAATATTGCTTAACTAATCAATATCAATTTTATGTATCCAAGTGTTTTATGGACTGATCATTGACCAAAATAAAAATTCTGATACATGTGAAAAATAAGTTACGTCTGTCTTCCCCAAAATTGTCTAACACCAACATTGCAAATTTTTGAAACAAACCAAAAATATTTTTATATTTTAGAACATTTTAAGTTGCAATATATTTTTGAATGCTTGAAAATGTGTTTTCTTTTGGTTTTTGCTATTTCATTATAGACATTATAGATATTATAGACATTTTTGCTATTTCATTATAGACATTATAGACAGCTTTGAACCTGTTAGAATTAAGGCCATGACAGAAAGAAATGGATGAATAAATAATCATATGTAAAAATTATGTAAATTATGTACCATAATTTCAAGTGGAATCCAACTCCATTTCATTTTTTTTTAGAATTTTTTTCTAATATGGACCCTCAAGATACAGTATGTGGACATCAGTAATATCCAAAATGATCAGCATTAGGAATGTCAGCTAGGAATTCTTAAAGTTGTATCAATATGTATGGATGGCACCTGGGATTGGGAGAATTCTGTTTCAGGAAAGTGCATGTAACTGAATCTATAAGTACTCCCTCATTCACTCTGGGGATTCTTTAGGGCTATGGCCAGGAAACACTTTGCACAACTTTATCAATTCTAGATCCTGGTCATTAGTTATAAAGTCCTTTATGTTTGTGTCTGAATTAGCTGAAGTTATTGTTTTTTCCATCCCACACTTTCCAATGTCTCTTCCCTGAAACAATTCTATCTATCAGAATATACAAATGTGCCTTTTTAGCTGCCCACTCTGTAGAATTATCACACATACAGAGTGACACATGGTGTTGTGGGACGCCAGTGGCCAGCAGTGCCGGTGGCAGTATTAGATACTGAGGAGGTTTGGGAGGAACCTGGGCCAGTCCTGGAGTCTGGGGAAGGCTCTGATGAGTGCTCTGCATTGGAGACAGAGATGGGGCCAGGTCTGTCTGACAGTTATTAGCTGCCTTCAGAGTCGGAGATCAGTGGGGCAGAAGAACAGCTGGAGCTGTTCCCGATGTGAACATATGCAGAGCACAGGAGAAGGGAACAGCTAAGGAACAAGGGCCGACTTGGGAATAAAAGCAAATGTGCATGGTGAATGGCCCCTCCCATGTGGAATAAAGAGGAACAAAAGGGGAGGGGAGTTTGCAGAAGACAATTAGTTCAATTCATTAGGGTGAATATTTGTTTTTGACTTCTTGCCAAGTAATTGCTGCTACAGCGTGGTGTTTGGAACATATCAGTCTGGCAACTCTCCAAGCCTGATCAAGGTCTGTAGTTGTGAAATCTCATGAAAGACTGTTTGCAGGGACTTTGCTGGAGATGAATTTCCTTTAACCTAAATAAAAGAGGTTTTATTGGGACAAGGAGTCTGCTTCATGATCTTGGGAAGCCGAGGTCAGAACATGGCTCAGGACCTAGTTACCTGCGGGACCGTATTCTGCCCCATACATCCCTACGACCTATTCGCTCGCACAGAGAGGGACTTCTCCAGGTGCCGTCCACTAGACAATGCCATGGGGCGGCGCCTAGGAGCAGAGCCTTCTCTGTGGCGGGCCCAGCCCTGTGGAATGACCTCCCCCCGGATATTAGGACCACTACAGACCTCCGCTCCTTCCGTGTTAAGCTCAAGACCCACCTTTTTCAAATATCTGGCCTGGCCCAACCATAACTTCGTTACGCTCCTGAGGGGTTTTTAATTCAGCAATCTTATTTAGGGGATTTTAAACTGTGTTTTAACTGTGTTTTTTAGCTGTGTTTATTGTCTTTCACTTGCAGGTCTACTCTCCTCCATGCACAAATGTAATTGTCCTTGTTTTTTCGTATGTATGTGTGTCTTATGTGTATTTTATCCTTGTGATTGTACGCCGCCCCGAGTCCTTCGGGAGAGGGTTGCGGCTAATCAAATAAAATTTGATTTGATTTGAATTTGAACACATAGAAAGAGAAATAAAATTCAACTGGCCCTGAGCAAATTGTTATTAAAGAAGGCTTTAAAGATGTTGGGATCAGGATATGAGGTGGGTTTGTCCTGGAACATTAAGTATATGTGGTTATATCCTGACTGTGATTTGTTTTTGTCATAGATGATGAGGATTCTTGGAATTGTCTTTAGGAAATTGTGACATAGCCTAAAACAGTGATGGTGAACCTTTTTTTTTTACGGTGTGCCAGAATTGTGCACGCCGTAAAAAAAAGGGTTACCCATCACTGTTCTAGGCTATGTCACAATATCCTAAGGACAATTCCAAGAATCCTTACAGCACGCACCCACATCCCCATTCAATCCCCCGCCCAACTGTGCATGTGCACCTGACCCCCCGTGCATGCGCATGCACCCTCTTCCCAGGCTCCGGAGGCTTTCCTGAACCCTGGGGAGGGCAAAAATGTCCCCTGCCCCCTAGAGACCCTCTGGAAGTCAGAAAGGATTGTTTCCGAACTTCCAATTGGCCCATTGAGACCATTTTTTTGCTCTCTCCAGCCTTCGGACGCTTTCCTGAAGCCATTTCCGGCTTCTGGAAGGCCTCTGGGAAGCTGGGGGAGGCCATTTTTGCTTCAGGAGATGGTGGTTTTGTGAGCCTCAGGGCTCCCGGATGGCCCATGTGCACAGGGTGCTGGGCTGGCTCTGGTTGCAAAATGTCAGAAAATTCCCCATTTTGCAAGGCGGTTCTCAAAGAGAATGAAGCGATCGCTTCTTCCAAAAGCCGAGGTCCCGGCTCCTCTTCCTTCCTTGGCTGTTGGAACAGCGCTGTGCCCATTTCATTGTCTTTGACAGCAACCTTGCTTGCTGTGGTGCGAGGCGAGTGCTGCCAGGGAGAAATCAGTGGGAGGGGGAGAAGAAAACCAATTTCTGCTAGGGATGGCCTTCTGCCACTTCCCCTGTTTCTCCCCAGCAGTGCTTGCCTCCTGTGGCAGCAAGTGGTGTGTGTGTGTGTGTGTGTGTGTGTGTGTGTGTGTGTAAGGTGGCTGGATGGGACCAATCAGCTGAGAGGCTGGCAAAGAAGCCTTGCTTTCCCCAGCTGATCAGTCCCATCCAGCCTCTGTTACACACACATACAAACACACAACATGCTTGCCATGTTTGCATGAGGCAAGCACTGCCAGGGAGAAATCAGCAGGACATTTTCCCCCATAAATAAATACCCGGGCAACACTGGGTTATCAACTAGTTAATGATATAAACAGATGTTATCTGCCTTGTAGAGGAGTATGATTCAGAGAGTTATTTATAAGCCTTTTAGGATTTTAGCACTATTAGGAAATTAGGAAATTTACTAGTAAAAGAGCTCATTTTGTCAACTTTTATATTAAAAAAGTTGAAAAAATGAGCTCTTTTACTAGTAAAAAGAATGTCTTCAGACTTGATTGCCCCCTTAGAGCACATCACCAAGATATTTTTCTGTAGGCATAGAAAAACCTGATGGAATATCAGGATGCTTATACCAAAATATAGTTCTGAAAAAGCCACGTATTTTTCAGTGGAAATGTAACTAAATCAGAGTTAAGTATGAGTACAGTTGAGGAAAATGCTTGATAATTGCATATAATTCTTAGTGTTTGGAAAACAATTTCCTGGCCAGATAATTTCTCATTGTATTCAGTGCTTATTCTCTGCCAAATGTTGTACATACACTTCAGTTTATGCTTCAAAGTGTTAATCATATTCAGTCTTTCAAAATGATTACCTGGTAACATTAACATACAAATGCATGGTGATTATGTCTGCTCTTCACAATTCCTTGCATTTTCAGGAAATAAAGGGAAATAAAAGGAATAAATAAGTCTCTAGCAAGGCACAGGCCAAAGAAACAGCAAATAAACTTATCCTAAATTCTAAGTTGCAAAAATTAAGGAATAATCAAAATAGAGCTTCTATTTTTTTTTTAAATGTCAAATCTTCTGATGTTAAAGAATCAGCTCACCGTATCACAATACCTTGCCTATATCTTCATATAGCGGACATTACATTAAGAACTATAAGTTGGTAATGGAAGATTATGCTGATTGTCAAACAGGTATATCAGAATGTCAGTTTTGATTAGAATATTTCTTCGAAGTGAAGCTATGAATTAAATTCAGCACCAATTTTATCCCAGCAGGTTCATCTACCACATTGTTTTGCTCTGGGTAGGAACAATACATGTGCTTTAAAAGCAAAGTAATAGATTGGTGCGCATACTTTATGTTTATATGTTTATGTGACTGTAGCATTTGCATAATATTACTACTTGCATGTCTTCATTATGATGTCATTGCAAGTTGATGCAGACATTGATGTACCACATAGTACCTTGTGTTATAGTTTATCACACAGTAAGCAAGATGCTTAAATTTGATTGGGAATGTGTATACAACTATCAAGTCCTTCTATACAACCTGGAATAAGAAGACGTTATTCTTTGATGGTGTTAAGATTATCATATGAATCCTCTTCCAAGTAAACCTGCCTTTTGCAACTAACTGATCATAATTTTATTAAAACTGAATTATTATTTAATATTTAATCTTCAATTTGATTCAGAGTCTGGAACTGGTAAAAACTATCAGTTCAAGTCCTAACCAAGGATTAATATTTATCGTCATCATTGTCCTTAGTTATTATTATTGTTGTTATTGTTATTTTTGCTGTTATTGCCATTACTGTTATTATTATAAAATTAGTTGGTTAGTTGTTGGTTGTCCAGCTCTAATGGACTCTGCAATGTTTTGCATTGAAAGCTTTGTGGGATTTATAAGACTCCATGTAGTGGTATTCCTGTACCAATTATATTTTTAAAGTCTTTTGGAAATGACCCTAATATCTACTTAGTATATTAAAATTCAGCACAGATTCCTATTTCTGGATTAAGAAAAGCAGAGTTAATATAAGAACACTATTGTAGTGCTTACATTTCCATCTCTTTTTCCCATTAGAGTGATAAATTTCTCTAAAGAGTAACAAATGGCTACTCTTATCCAGCAGAAAGCTGGATACCTAAATGGAAGCTTACCCGTATTCAAAAGTCCTATTTTCAAAGAACTTCGATAATATCAAAAGAAGGCATACATAAAATGGATTTTATAATTTGTTTATAAATGAAAATGTTCACAATTTTGTTCCATCTGACATAAATATTTCTAAATTACACCTCTGTGCTTAATTATCCTTTGCCACAGTACTAGAGGGGCTATATTTCAAAAAATTCCATTTAACAATTAGATTCTTTTATTCTGAGCAGCACTCTTTCTGCCAGCAATTTGAATGAGCAAATTATGTAGAATGTGGCTTTTAACAACAATTGTTCCTCCAGAGAAGGTCATTTTCTACAACCTGACATGAGTTCCACATTCTGAAGGTTCAATTCCCCCTGAAATATTATACAATTTGCTTAATTGATTTTTTAATTAGTATACACATAAAATTACAGATATCAAGTCAAGTGTAGTGTCTCTGCTGGGCTAGGAGCTATGTTCCCATGGAAGAGAAAAGTGTCAGAATAGTGGCTTTTGGTCTTTTCAGAACTAGAGTCCACCATAGAAAGCATCGGTCCACCATAGAAAGTGGCTTCACGTATTGTATTACAATATGGTATGCTGGTTGAACAGCTATGGACAGGAAGGCACTACAGAGAGTGATCAATTCAGCACAGGAAACCAATGGTTGCCCTCTGACACCACTGGATGACATCGCCAGGCCTCACTGCTTTAGCAGAGTAAGGAAGATACTCAGAGATGATTCACACCCTGGTCAGTGGCTCTTTGCACTTCTACCATCAGGCAGAAGGCATCAAAGTATAGCCAGCCGAACAAACAGGTTTAAAGATAGCTTCTATCCTTGGGCTGTGAGACTTTTAAATACAACCACAATCGCTCCATGCAGACGCTAGTTTTTTTTTCTTTTTTCATTTTTGTTATAATTTTGCACCAGTGAGGTTAAAACCAATTTCGTTGTATTTAAGTACACAATGAAGATTATACTTATACTTAGAGTCCATGGGAGGGAAAGAGCAATATTCTTTATTCTGGATTCAGTTCAATATCTTCCTTTTCAGATAGACTTGGCTGAAACAGGTAATCCAATTTAAATCTTTCTCATCTTCCACATACTTTCTGTGATATACCCCTTAATTAAGCAGGTTGGAGAACATGAATTCTTGAATGCTTTATGAGACCATTTTGGTTGGTCTTTGTAAAGATATCAAGATATGGTTTTGCCTGTCTCCTATTTTTATCCAGTGCACTTCATCCATTTTTCTTCCATCCTTATCTTCCTTTCCTATTCTTTCTTCCTCCCATCCTTTTATTTCCTTCATCTGATCAGATTCCCCTCTCTCCCTTTTTTCTCTTCTGATTCTCCTTAAAGGGGGGAACAGAGTATATGTGATACTTGCCTGTTTCTGCTTTTGTGTGTGACAGAAAATGACCTTTATAGAGAGATGGGGAAAAAAGAGTTTTCTAATGGAATCTTCATTTAGATGGAGGGATCTTGATTTAGATGGAGGGATCATACATGAGCAAATTTGTTACATGAATCCAATCTGTAGGTTTGGTTTCCTTTTGGGTAAATGCAATGTTTGTTATTTTTTGCCATCTATTTTTTCTCATTTCTACACTATAGGTAACATTGAAAGAAATCGGGAATAATAACAAGGGTACATTTCAGACTCTTCAAAACAACCTTGTCTAAATCCAGTTTAAATGCAGCTGTGATGTTTCCACTAAATTCACATTTATTTGAAGACTGTCTGGAATCTACTCTACTTCAAAATGCAGCACTGCAAGCACAAGCAGGAACAGAGATTTCTCATTACATCCATATGTCATCATTTGTATGTGAACTGCATTGGCTACCAGTTGGCCTTCAGATGTAATCAGTGCTCAACTTGAACAGTTCTGAGTATTTCAATCTACTCCTGTGCCCTTTAATGACAAACAGTTGCTGCTTTCCAAACACCTCATCCTAATATGTTAATAATTCTGTATTGAGGTTCCTTCATTTAATGATGCTGTACCCAATGGGGGCACAGGGCACTCTTCAAGGACACAGCAGTGATAGGTTACTGTTTCTGCAGCAGAATTTGCTGTCTTGAAATGGCATTTTCCTACCTATAAATACATCGCTTGGGCAGGGATACTTTTAAATTGCTAGCAATTTCGCAAACACTCAGTTATGACATTATGTGATCAACGCATTTTGACCTTCTCAAACTGTATCTTCATAGAAGATTTTTTTTAATCTATCCAAGAGATGGTTTGATATTCCTTTTAATGTCCAGCAACTATAGTTTGTTTTCTTCTTTCTCTCACTATTTCATCATTGCAGTAAGAAACACATAGGGACAGACTCTCAGTAAAGAAGTGCCCTTAGCTATGACTCCTGAAAAAATTCACAAGGATAGTTATGCAACTATTCGCAAGAAAGGGGCCTTCATATTTTTTATTGGGGGGGGGGGTGAGATGGGACTGCTCAGTGAGATTATGTTTCCTTCCAACTGTTATCATTATTATTATGGTTGGTCACACAATCTGCCAGATGTTTAGACTGCATTTGGCATCTTTGCATGCATTCATATATTGAATGCTTCCCAAGGATATGAGATGATGATGATCAGTGGTGGGTTTGTACCAGTTTTACTTCTGGTTCACTCGTGCGCATGCTCTTGCGCATGCACAGAAGCATCCGGGCAGGTGGGCAGAGCCTCCTGCTGCTTCCCCTACCAGTTTGGCTGAAACAGACCGAACCGGGAGCAATCCACTTCTGATGATGATGATATCCTTATTTCCGGTAAAAGTTCAATTTAAGGATTGTGAACAAAGTATGCTCATAGTATAGTGGCAACTTGTTTTAATAATGTGGATTGGAATGTATCCTATGAGCTTTCATAATTCTGTTGGCAACAATTCCTGCTAGTTACCGACAGGTGTGAAGATGCATCATCTGGAAGACGCAATGGGCTGAAATTTAACAGCTGTAGTTTGAATCATTTAACAATTATTACATTGGCATTTCCATCCAGCAAAGCAGATTCTGCTAACATTCATGTGGTTCACGTAATTATATTACTGCTGAGATAAGAAACATGAACTTGCACCAGTTTTTGAAAAGGTAATAATAATAACAACAATAACAACAACAACAACAACAATAATAATAATAATAATAATAATAATAATGTCATAAATAATAATAATAATAATAATAATAATAATAATATCAATAACAATAATAACAATAATAACATTAATAGTAATAGCAATAGTAATAGCAATAGCAGTAGTAGTAGCAGAAGTAATATTAATATCAATATCAATATCAATTATATTCAGGAGTACTGAAAAAAGAAACAGAAGACTTTATTTTGGCAGCTCAAGAACAAGCCTTAGCCACAAACTGCATGAAGGCAAAAATTCAACATGTTACCACCAACAGCAAATGTTGCCTCCGTAATGAGAAAGATGAGACAGTCGACCACTTGCTCAGCGGATGCAGCAAAATTTCACAAACTGACTACCTACAACGCCATGACCGCGTTGCTAAAATTATTCACTGGAAATTGTGCCAAAAGTTTGGATTTGAGTACAGCAAAAACCACTTGGACCATCAGGTTGAGAAGTTTTTAGAGAATGAGAAAGGCAAAATCTTGTGGGACTTCAGAATCCAGACTGACAGGCACTTGGCCTACAACACACCTGACATAACAATAATTGAACCGAAAAAAGTATGGTTCATTGACATTGCAATACCTGGTGATGCACAAATTGAAGCTAAACAGCAAGAAAAAAAATCACAAAATACCGGGACTTGCAAATTGAGGTTGAGCGACTGTGGAAAAAGAAATCAAGTGTTGTCCCAATTGTAATTGGAGCCCTTGGAGCAATACCTAAAGGGCTACCTTGCTATTTGAAAATTCTAAATTTACTTGACTTGAACATTCTGACTCTACAAAAAACCACCCTACTTGGAACAACTTATATCCTCCAACGTTACTTTAACAGTTCCTATGTCCTTGGTTAGGACTCGAGCTGTTAAGTTACCAACCAGCCCCAACGGCTGTGAATCTCATTATTAATAGTTATTATTAATTATCAATATTTATTTTTATTATTAATATGTATTATTTATTATTATTATTATTATTATTATTATTATTATTATTATTATTATTATTATTATTATTATTATTATTATTATTATTATTATTATTATTATTATTATTATTATTATTATTGCATCAACAGAATTGTATCACAGCGGCCAGTTATTTCGCCGGATTTGGCATTGATTACTAGTCGGGCCCCACCCAGGGACCTAGGACGTCGTAACGTATTTTCGTAATATGTGTGCGGATCCAAGCAGTGCGGCCTTTTGCATTTGACTGATGGTGATTTTGTCAATTTTTAACTGTTTTAAATGTAATTCCAGTGCTTTTGGAATAGCACCCAGTGTGCCGATTACCACAGGAATTACCACTGCTGGTTTGTGCCATAATCGTTGGATTTCGATTTTTAAGTCCTGGTATTTCGTGATTTTTTCATATTCCTTCTCGGCAACCCTGCTATCACCTGGTATTGCAATGTCTATGATTGTAACCTTATTTTTCTCAACCAGTGTGATGTCTGGTGTATTATGCGCCAGTATTTTATCCGTTTGTATGCGAAAATCCCACAAGATCTTGACCATCTGACCCTCGATGACTTTTTCAGGCTTATGTTCCCACCAGTTTGTTGCTGTTTTAATATTATAATTTTTGCATAAATTCCAGTGGATCATTTGTGCCACTGAATTGTGCCACATTTTATAGTCAGTCTGCGCGATTTTTTTACAGCAGCTGAGTATGTGGTCAACAGTTTCATCAACTTCTTTGCAGAGTCTGCATTTGGCATCATCAGAGGATTTTTCGATTTTGGCCTTAATGGCATTTGTGCGAATAGCTTGTTCTTGCGCAGCCAGGATTAGTGACTCTGTTTCTTTCTTTAATGTACCTGTTGTTAACCATAACCATAAATAATAATAATAATAATAATAATAATAATAATAATAATAATAATAATAATAATAATAATAATAATATCAATTATTATTATTATGATTATTATGATTATTATGATTATTATGATTATTATGATTATTATTATTATTATTATTATTATTATTATTATTATTATTATTATTATTATTATTATTATTATTATTATTATTATTATTATTATTATTATTATTATTATTATTATTATTATACAATTGTATCACAGCGGCCAGTTGTTTCGCCGGATTTGGCATTGATTACTAGTCGGGCCCCACCTAGGGGCCCAGGACGTTGTAACGTAGTTTTGTAATATACGTGCGGATCCAAGCAGTGCAGCTTTTTGCATTTGACTGATGGTGATTTTGTCAAGTTTTGACTGTTTTAAATGTAATTCCAGTGCGTGTGGAACAGCACCCAGTGTGCCAATTACCACTGGAATTACCACTGCTGGTTTGTGCCATAATCATTGAATTTAAATTTTTAGGTCCTGGTATTTCACGATTTTTTCATGTTCCTTCTCATCAACCCTACTATCACCGGGTATTGCAATGTCTATGATTGTAAGTAACCTTATTTTTCTCAACCAGTGTGATGTCTGGTGTGTTATGCGCCTGTATTTTGTCTGTTTGTTTATGTAATAATAATAATAATAATAATAATAATAATAATAATAATAATAATAATAATAATAATAATAATAATAATAATAATAGTAATAATAATCGAGAAATATTTGCAGCATATCATTATTATGCCAGATGATTTCTGCACCATTCTGAGAGGCCAAATCAGTATCTTATTCATGTATTGCCTCCAACAACCAGCAACCATCTTTTAGGCAGAAGTTAGAAAAAAGTTAGAACTGAAGACTGAAAAGGCTTCTGCTGAATGGAATATTAAGAGAAGAGACCACCGAATAATGTGCAGACAGGCACACTGCCTATGACAACAGTTAGGTCTTGGGTTACACAATTGTGGTGCATCATGTGGCAAACTCTTTAACTTCTCTGTGGGAATAAGAAAGAGAAATGATATCTACTGCTAGAATAAACTGTTGTAATTCTTAGGCCTGGCTGGTAACATGGAAGGGTGAGATTACATCTCAAGTTTACATTTTGTAATGGAATTTCCAGTTAGACTGGAGGGAAAGGTTAAGAGCAGTCTGAGTTAGAACATAAAACATAGAACTCAGAATAACATAGTTGGAAGGGATCTTGGAAGTCATCTAGTCCAATTTCCTGCACAACCAGGAAAGTGGCTGTCAAGTCTCTTCTTGAAAGCCTCCAGTGAGGAACCCACAACTTCTGAAGGCAAGGCATTCCACTGGGTAATTGTTCTCACCATTAGGAAATTTCTCCCTAGTTCTAGGTTGTTCCCAAAGTACTTTCTCAAGATACAACTGGACTTCCCTATTTTTCTTTGAAGACATCTCGCTTCTCATCCAAAAAAACAAGAGAGTTTAAGTTTAAGTTTAAGTTTTATTAGATTTATAGACCGCCCCCTCTCCCCGAAAGGACTCGGGGCGGTGTCCCATTGCGTCTTGAAAAATTACCTTTGGGACAACCATTCAGTCAACCTGAATGACTAAGAATCTCTATAGACATTTAGTTCTAGGTTGCTTCTCTCCTTGATTACTTTCCATGGTTCTCCTCTTGCCTTCTGGTGCTTTGAAAAATAGTTTGCCCCCGCTCATCTTTGCTTCACAATCTTTGCTCTGCTGTAAGTGGCACAGGACATATCTCCCCACGAATCCGTGAAGCTTTATTTTGCTACTTCCAAGGGAATGCAGTCATTATGGGGATATTCTTGTAACCTGGCTGACTAGCAATACAACTACAGTTGAAGCTCTTCATGGATGGTGATTATTGCTTTTTCCTGACGTATTGTTTTGTTAAAATTATACCACTTTGCTTAGTAGATAATCCCCAAGTGACGAGAGGCATATTATTATTACTTCCAATATACTTTTATGTATAATATAAAAGTACATATATTAACAAATTCTTTAAGCATCTCAATTCTTTTTAACCCAAAGAAACTCACTGGATGCTAGGTGGTACATGTTTCAAAAATGATTAAGAATATCTTACATGAACTTAATGTAACTCTGCAGTGGATTAAAGAGGCCACTTTTTCCCCAAACTTCCATAAAAATGCCATTATTATTTAAGATTTGCTTGAATTAAATAAAACCTTTAAAACATTGGCATCTTTTTTTCCAGGCTCATTCAAAAGCCTGGCAAAAGGCCAGGGCTACCAGAATTTGTGGCAAGGAGTACTATGCTTACAAGATAATCCAAAGGGCATCTTCCTTCTGTTTTCTTTTTTTAAAGTGGTACTGTATTGACTGCTACATTTTTCTGGGATTTTAGGAAACCTCTTTTATTCTTTTTGATCTGGTATAATTCATACCTGGATTGGAATTTTACAGCCATCAGATGTGAGAGTATGATACAGATTTTTTGCTATCTTCCTACTGTTGCCTATTCAAAGCCAACAGTAAACAGACCAACCAAAACCTTATATGACTACCCCCATCAACACTAACTGAACTAGAATATAAAATGAGACCAAACTCACTCCTTACTAGCACTGATGATGTTACCTAGTTTAGGTAATGAAATATCTGCAAGAAAAGAATCAAGCTCAGAGAACATCCAGACTCTTGATATTATTTCCAGATGACGTCTTGATTCCTTCAGTGTTTGCTATTTTTAATCCCTTTTTGGTGAGGCACATTTCTCCAGTTCAAACTCCATTGTAATATCTTCACTACTTATATAGTCTTTTAATTTATTGAAAATATAAATTATATTTATATAAAATATAAAGTAAAGGATGAACATGAAATTATATAGAGTAAAATTAAGAAAAAAAGAGAGATTAGATACAGGAATAAATAAAAAGTTAAAAAAGAAAATAAAAAAGAAAAGTAACAACTTCTGATCTTCTTTATAAGCAATTACCAAAAAATCATTGTGTCCTTTAAAGTTAGCACATGCTTCTCTTCAAACCTTTAAATCCACAAATTGCCAATTCATTTTTTCTCCATTTTTTTTGCAAAAAGTCCATAAAATCCTTTCAGTCTTTTATAAAAGTACTTGTCTTATCCATGACCAAACAGGTCAATTTTGCCAACTCTACAAGTTCCATCATCATCATTGTCTATTGTTCCATTGTGGACTAATTTTCCATCAAAAGTAGTATGTGGTCTTAAGTGTCTGTACACCAAGCTGAATATAGGAAAGGACATGAGTTTTCAGGGGGAAAAACATAATGTTGTGATATAGAATAGAATAGAATAGAATAGAATAGAATAGAATAGAATAGCAGAGTTGGAAGGGACCTTGGAGGTCTTCTAGTCCAAACCCCTGCCTAGACAGGAAACCCTATACCATTTCAGACAAATGGTTATCCAATATCTTCTTAAAAACTTCCAGTGTTGCAGCTTTCACAACTCCTAGAGGCAATATGAATTAATCTGATCTGTATCTCCTAAAATATGTAAACTGGAATGTAACTTATATTTGGATATTTTTTCTTTTCTAAAGTTTGAAGTTATTGTTTGAATTCCTTATAAAAGTACAATGATTGAACACTTCCATTGTATTGTTTAGTTCCTTAACATGTAAAATACATAAACATAATAGCAATAGTACCATATAATTTGAAGAAGGGCATAACTGCTGAATACACATCTTCACAATTGCTTCTATATGATTGTCAGTCCACTGCTGAGCAACTCAAAAAGACTTTAGGTATTCTATGGAAGTTTTTTTTTTTAATGTTGTGCACAAGATATTAAATGCCAACAATCTGAGGTTCACGAAGAAAGCAATTTGAAATGATGTGATTAAATTTGGCAATCTTCTCAGCTCCAACTGGTCCACAGAGCTGCTGTGGGACAGTCCCCTTATGTCCAGTCGCTGTGCGCCACACTTGTTCTTCAATGCTATTTTGACTGTAAGAGAGAGAGAGAGAGAGAGAGAGAGAGAGAGAGAGAGAGAGAGAGAGAGAGAGAGAGAGAGAGAGAGAGAGAGTGAGTCAACAATTCAAAGCACCTAATAGATGACTGCTGCATAGATTTCTCTTCCTCTTGAATGACTGTTCAAACAACAACAGACCTTGGCACAAACAATTACAAAGACATCCGACTGGGTGGACCACAAAGACCGTAAAAGTGCTAGCCCATTTCTTGTTCTGTATAGCGATTAGTGGCAGTTTTTCCTGTGCCTGCTGATGTTTAAATTTCAGTCTGCCCTTCTCTGGTAGTTATATACAGATAGTAGCATAAGAGGGCCATTTTCCAGATGATTAGTAAGGGGAGGTATATATGGGGAGGTATATAAAACACAAGTCATTTTTGGCTCCACAAAGGGAGAATCCTTAGAGATTTTAAATTTTTGACCTTCTATAATAATGATCCACAAAGTTGGGCACTGATCCACATACATTTATACCTTCTTTCACCCTCAGTTTAAAATTATTACTCCAGGCCTCTTCATTTGCATTGGTAGTGCGGTAAGAATTTTAGACACGGGCTCGGTAAAAAAAGAAAATAATCCAAATTTCAATAATAAGACTAAATTCAACATTTTACCCATAGCATTAAAATCAAACATTTAATTTCAAATAAAAAGCTATGTTTCAGATCAGCCTTAACGAAATAATATATGGGATGGGTGAATCCAATTATTTAACATCATTACTTACATTTCCCCTAATTTAGAATATATACTGCAGCCAACTTTATTCCTGCTTATTAACGCTACAGCTTTCTTTTAGAGAATTTTTCAGTTTAGCCCTCTTAGAATCTATGATCATTGATGTCCATGTTTTTTTTCTTTTTAGCTTATTCTGTTCTTATTATATATTATTCTATCAATTTTTATCTCTTTCTCATAGACTTTATGGGCTTTTATCTTCTGCTCAAACGCCCTTCTATTCATTTTTATCCAGTTCTTAAATACATTTTGGTAGGGTTACATTTTCCAACCAATTACATACATTTATGTTTCCTTGGATATTCTTAGACACCACTATCCTTATCTATACTATTAATTTTAGATGAATTACATTGTTCCTTTGACAATTCTACTTTCATCTTTTAGCTTCTGCAAGTTTGAACTTAAGAGCTCTTTTAGATGATAATATTATTCACACAACATCCATACATGAGAAAAGTTTCATAGTTTGACTACTATCTGCAGAGATAGCCAACAAAAGACTAGATGAGCACTCATGTGTATTTTTTTCCACATGCATTATCTTCACAGAGAAAGTGAGTGCGGTGAGTCTCCAAGCATACTATTCTGATTCCCATCTTTCATTTTTTGATCCCCAGATGCCACTATCTTCCACCTTTTCAGTCAAATGTTTTACCCACACCAATGCCCAGTACAATTCTGTGAAATTGTGAACATTACCACCAAATGAAGGGAACTTTTATAATAAAAACATCAATACCCATATTATTTTGCAAGCGGGGGAGATATGATAATCATATTTATGTATTTGTCATTAGGGAATTTTTAAAATTACTATTTACCATTGATGCTATTTTTAAAGAGTGATTTGAAGGTACCAATATATGCATAGTCTAAAGCCCTGATTATCTTTTAGCGCTAGAATTGGGTCCAATTATACTTGACTTCCCAAAGTTGGATTGAGAGATACTACCTGCTGAACAAATATATTTGATTTGGACCATACTACAATGTACATCCTAGATAAACACGAAACTTAGTATCAGCACCAGATTGAATAATGAATAAATGTTTTGTGTTATTGCCAAAAACTTTCATTTAGCTTTTAGGTTTTCATAGCAATTTTAAAAATGTGCATTTACTGCTATCTGATCTGTCTGAGATTGTTTGACTCAGTGATATTGATTGATTGATTATGGGCCATCATGTCAGTGTTGACTCTTTGTGACCACATAGGTAGATCCTTTTCAGGACTTAGACTCATGGCTAGGTGTTTTTATTTTATTGCTTTTTTTTGAATAACATTATTTTAAAAGAGAAATATACGAAGGAGTTGATTCATTAAATCAACACAAGTGAACAACCACTTCTAAGGATTTGTCAGAGATAAACTGTGGAAAAGTCGTGATCAGATTTAACTTGGTTACCAACCGGCAAACTCAGTATTTAGAACTCCTCAAAACTGAATTTTTCCAAAATAGTGTGAAACAAACTCTCAAGATCCTTCAAAACTCTGTGTGGCATTGAGATAGGCCTCAAAGCCCACAAGTATTCCATTTGACCAGACTTAGTCCATGTTCTCTTTACATCTAAAGGTACTTGTTAAAGAAAGAAAGAAAATCTGGAAATATATGGAGCAGAATTTCTATTCCTTGATCAAGTATCCTTCAAGCAGCAGGTTTCTCCCTCGAAAAGTGGGCTTAATTCTTTTTGTAAAAATACTTTTCTTCTATTTTCAAAGGTACCCCCCTCTTAAGACAAGTCAATGGAAATAATTTATTTTTCGTTAATATGGATATGGAACAATTAAGGTTGAGTCACTTAAATGTCAAGTAGAAGTTGCTGAAAGCTAAAACATTATTTTAGACTGCTGCGTTCGTAAGTCTCTTTAGAGCACTCCCGTTTACACTGCCAAAGGCAGCTGTCATTTAGTGAGTTAGGTGCTCTGATATTAATCGGAAAACTTACAAACTTTGGGTTAATTAACTTTGATGCCAAGGAAAAGGCTAAAAGTGTATGAAGCCTTTGTCCTAGTAATAATGGGCATCTTGTCCAAAATACTTGAAGATTATAAAGATTACAATGTATTTTCCCTTATGCTTTATACCCTTTGTGTGTTACTAAGCTGCAGCTCAGTTCTTGATTTTGTTTTTCTCTGCATTTTGATCGACAAAGGGAAAGGAACATATTAAAGTGTTCCCAAAACTCAGTAGGTCTATGAAAGGGATATGGTTTGATTTATGTAGCTTGTTTTTTTTTCCTTTTCCCCTTACAAAATCAAGCTTAAACAGTTATATTTCATATATTCTTTATTTTAAAAAAATATGCTTTGGAGACTGAAGGTCTCATAACAAAATGGCTACTTACTTATTTCATAACTGATCCAAAGCAGGGGGGGGGGGGAGTATTATGTGTTTCCTATTTTATCATTTCTTTTGCTCTTGTTTCATCTTTACAATGTTACAACAAATGTGGGCACTATTTCACCACCCTCAATTAACTATTTGGAGAGCAGCAGGAAAGTATGATGACAAAACAGAAAGGGATTGGACTGAATGTTTTGACACATTTCATTTATTTGATATTATTTTGGGTGTAAGGAGATATGAGCCAAACTGTTCTGTCCCCTATTCCCCTCCCCCCCCCCAAAAAAATAATAAAAACCATGGAAAAATAAACTAAACTCATATCATGGATTTGGGGAAGGAGAAAACAAAATTCACTATTTGAGTCACAAGACTTTAAGTAATTGTTGTGGTGTTTCAAGGATGGAACTACAAATGGTTTTCCTCTTCGAATTCTATCATTTCTATTCTGCTCTTGATTTGCAAATAAAAACAATGGAAAATAAAATAATAACAATGCTGCTGAATATCAGCTATTTTGCCCCAGCCAATTTCATTCATTAGTCTTAGAATGATTGGGGCTACTAGGAGTAAATACACTTCCATGCAAAGAGTGCTTGCCTCTATTTCAGAGCTGCAGATATTCCCTAGAATTAGAACTGCTTTTTTTTAACATGTATTGTTGGTTGATTCATCTATCTTGCATGCTGCACAAGTTGTAAAACATTATTCTTTTTGATAAGTTTGATGGCTGATGGGGAAATTAATCTTGGGTTAAGAAAGTTATTATGTTTGAGTTTCATTGTTGTTACTAAACTGAATATTTGCAAAATGTAATGAGATTGACTTAGAAATATATATTTTGGCTGTAAACCCAAGAATACAAAAAAAAACCCAGAATAATATGTGCTTGGAGGATGAAATAACAGTACCAGGAACTTGATAATTGAAAAAATGAAGCCATATTATTAGCAGTATATATGGTGAAATAGTATAAAGGTGCATTCTAAATGTACATAGTTTTGTACACAATCAGATGCCTCTAATTTTTCTGACCACTGCAGAATATGCATGGGAAGATTATTAGATTATCCCTTACTCTATCCTCTTTTCTCGCTCTGTCATAAATTTGATCTTCAAAACCATGACACATTAACCTGGATATCACAAGTCTATATGTCTGCATTCTACTATTTTCCATGATTATCATAATTTTTAAATTGTGCAATATTCTAAATTGGTAATTGAATGTGGAGCTGGCAACTCAGATGTCCTCTTGACTGGTGTCAAATTAACTTGAAATGTTGGTGCTTCACTACATTAACACTGAGCTAAAAAAAAACCAACACCACCCTGATCAGAATGCTAAATCCTTTGATAGAGTATTATCCACTAGGTAATCAAGGACTGTAAGCAAGGGTGGGGTGGGATTCTGTATATCACAGAAGAAAGCAGTGGAAAAACATTTCTATATGGCTACCAAACAACAACATGAGTGTGTCTAAACTGTCACTGGGAAGAAGCATCATATTTTTTAATATAGTAGTTTAAGGAAATGATGCTGCAGTTTGTTTGTCCCTGCAAAAAAGCCATCACAATTTTTTAATCCACCCATTCTGTGTGACTTTTTAATTGTATCTCTAAGAATGACAAGACAAAACAAGGTTTAAAAAGTGTGTCCAACTTTAATGTTTGTGTGTATCTTTTACTATAACAGACAAGCTAAATAATATGTTTTAATTAGTGGGATTTCTTTGGTGCCCCTGGCTCAGCAAATATTATTACTTATGTATATATATTTATTTACACCCCACCTTTCTTTTGTTTTATTTTGGTAAATAACTCAAGGTGGTGAACATACCAAATACTCCTTCTCCCTCCTATTTTTCCTACAATAACCTACTGTATGTGGTGGGGTGGGCTGAGAACAGCTTAATGCTCACTGTGTGCAAATGCACAGTGCAATAAAAAATAGCTCTGTGCATGCGCAGGAGGAAAAAATAAGATGGTGGCGCCTATGGTGCTGCCCAGAGAACCAGTTTGGGGGCGTGGCAGGCCTGGGTCGCTACCAGTTCCAGCGACCCAGGCTGTCAAACCACTACCGGTTCGGCCGAACCAGTCCAAACCGGTAGGAACCCATCACTGGTTGAGAGGGATTGGCCAAAGTTACTCAGCTACATTTCATTATGCCTTTGTGCTTTTCTTGATCCATACTGAACATCTACTCCCATTCCCTGCTTTTGCAGCAGATATTTAGGCATGCTTAAATCTTGTTATCATAAATCTACATCCCTACAAAGAGCAGGGATTTGCCCAGCCTCTGAATGTTGGAACATCCTCTGTGTAAGCTCTGCAAACTTCTCCCCAACTCCCACTCCTAATGTTCGTGTTTGGACTCTAAATTAAATCTTTTATATATCAATGAAACCCATAAAATTGGAAAATCTGCAGAAACTGTTGGGCTCTGATTACTTCATTATCTCTGAGTAATGTAAATATATTTCAAAGAAAGAGGAGCAATGCAGTCTAAAATGACTGCTGTTCCAATTAAAAACTCCTCCATGACTGTCATCATTCCCTCTCCTTCTACAAAAGGGGGAAATAGTTTCTGAGCTAAACGACTGTCAGTTTAGTGACATCACTTCCTTAGTAATCCATTCTATATTAGGCTCAGAGCTTTCCACATGAAAGGTTACAGGGTAGAATGTGTTTCATCTACACCATGAGTTGCATATTGTACAACGATGGTTTCTTTTATTAAGCATCTGGAGTATCAAGCTCTTCTACTCTTCAGAATTAATTGACATTAATAGGATACTAGAGAAGATGACTTCAGAATTAGGAATCAATGCAGCAAGAGGTCTTAAACTAGAAGATAGCAACTTTATTATGTTGTACCTTATACTTTACTAGCTTTATTCATAGGGGGAAATGTCAGGACCAAATGTAATTTCTAATGTTGGATTTTCCAGAGTGAGTCCCCTTGTGGAGTACTGTGAAGCCATTACCATGGCAACTTCACTGCACTGTACAGTAGAATCCAGTATGGCAGTATGGCACAACAGGCTGTATCTTAACAGAACACACACACCATGGGGTGTTAGGGTTGTCTTATCCCCATAGTATTTTTCTCCAGAGAGTAAGCCATCTGTGTACCAAGTTTGCTTGAACTTGCTCGAGGCGTTCAAAATAGTACATATATAAAATGGTGTCAGAAGTTGCTTTCAGATTTAGATGCATATTTTGAGCTGATTTAGTGTTCCCGTTTTAAGATTATTTGCAAAAAGGGATACACAAATTCAGATGGTCAATATCATTTCCGTTTTTAACATGTATGAATTAAATCATGTTTCAAACAGCTCTTTTAAACAAACACAGACTAATTCCCAGTTTACCAGTGATCCAGCTCCAGGTGCCCAGGCAGAGAGTGACTCTGAAATGGAAATGAAAAATATACACCAAATTGCTGATTCCTCTTTTGCTGTTACACGTTACCATAGTCTCTCTGCCCATTACCGTAGAACTCTGAGTTTAAAACAAGGTTGCTTTGTCTAGAATTCTAGCAGTGACATGCAGTCAGGTGAGGCAAGTGACGCACAGCCTCACCACTCTCATCATGAAAAAAAAAAGTAAAAGGAAAAAGCTGAGCTAGTTGCTGCCTCACCGTGGATGACTCTGCTTAACCTCACTGGTGCTCTCCCTCCCCAAGTGTAGTGACTTCCTCCCCAGGCCCCCATTCATTTCTCTCTCACACACACACAGCTGGATAAAACTATATAAAAATCTAGCCCAGCTTCACTGATTACAAGTTTGAAAAGGCAACGTGGCTCCACCTGCAATCAAACTACACTTGGGGAGGGAGAGCACAAGTGAGCACTGAGGAGACCACAGGAGGAGGCAGGAAGCCAGGCAAAGAGCCATGCTGTAGTACACACACTTCCCCCCAGCCTCTTTCTTTTGGAAGGCTCGGCTCGGCTCCCCTCCGGCTTCTCTGCCTCTCCTCTCACCCCAGCCTGCCAGCAGGAGGTGGTGGGTGGGCTTTAATGTGTTCCAGGCATTTCCCACCCAGACAGCAGGCTGCATTTGCAATGGTGGAGGTGTTTGGGAAAGGCAGCAGGGGAATGGGGGGGTGGCAGAGGAGCTGCTTTCAAGCCACTGGAAAAGATATCCAATCCAACTTTTGTGTGTGGGGGGTTTGTTTGAGAGTGAGTGAGAGAGGGAAGGGGTAGGAGAGATAGTCCAATCCAACTTCTGTGTGTGTGTGTGTGTGTGTGTGTGTGTGTGTGTGTATGTGAGAGACAGAGAGAGAGAGGGGGGGAGGAAGGGAGAGAGGGAGGAAGGAGGGGAAGGAGAAGAAAAAGAAAAAGAAAGAAGGAGCAAAGGAGAAAAACAAATGCTGTCGCTTTAAATTGGAACTGAGCATGCCTGGCTGTGGAATTCTGGGAGTTGAAGTCCACAAGTCTAAAAATATTTGAAACCCAGGACTGTGTCAGTGCCTCACCAGTCATAAACCTCACCGCACGTCACTGAATTCTAGTATATACACCTTTTATTCTAAGAATCCCATCCATCTTTCTATTTTTCCTGTGATTGATAAGATAGGAAACTGACTCCCTGAATCAAAAGCAGAAACACCTCCTCCCCTCTTTTAAAGTTTCTTTTAAAGTTTCAAAATAGGGAAGCTTTTATCCTTCTGTTTTCTTATTTCAGAGGAAAGGCACACACACAGCATTTCCATGTTTCCTAGTCTCTCGTTCATAAATCTTGAAAATCTAAATCTGTCTCTACAAGCACAATGTTTCATTTGCAGAACCAGGTTCTAAACACCCTTCTTATTTTACTGTTCAACCACCAGACAGCTTGATCAAACTTAATCTTAACAAGAGGAATTTACGTCCCTTAAATTTCTCCAACAACCTGTACCAAATGTCCATTGACACTGGCCATTTTTCCTGTCCAATCTTATTCTTCACCTGACTTTTTTTCTCAGTCACCTGTTAAAAATAGTAGCTGCCATTTTGCTTACTTCTGGCCATCTTCTGTAGCTTCAAAAAGAGACAAAGGTTTGCTCCTATTATACAATGGTTGTATGAGCTGGCCCTGGATCGGAGTCTCTTTATGGGTGGGAATGCATTATGAACAAAGATAGCTAACTCCTGTGCATCATCGTCAAATAAAAACCAAGGTATATTCTATATTTCCCTCTTTTTTTTAATGTTATAGATACTATGAACGTACCACAAGTAGGAATTGCCTTCCTCTGCCAGTTGGTTCAGGAAACAATATCTTTCTCTTTATCTCAGTACATAAAAGGTATGCTGGGCTAGGAGTTTTCACTTTGTAAAGTAAAATATCAGAATCCAGCACAGATGTTTTTAAGTGGTAGGTTTGGTTGATCCTGATATTCAGCATCTTGTTTCTGGGCTCCTTCAATCAGATAGACAGGGAAATGGCAAAGTTATACTAAAACTGAGATGAATGACTCAATTGAGCAATATTGGACAATTGGAGATGCTATTTCTGGCCTTCAAGAACTATAATATAAGGCAATTCATTGCCATTTATTAGAAATGAAGCTACTAACTGGGTTTTATGTCATAAAAATGGTTTGTTTCCAAATAATGTTAAGCCATGATTTCTGGTTCATAAACAGACTTTTGTACAGTATGCTATGCCGAAATCAAATAAAAACTTCTTAGTCTAATGTGCATTCTGATTGATTATTTAACGAAATAAGTCTTTGGATGGCTTTACATATGCATTTTGGATGATTTTTCACAGCTGAAACATAACAGAATTATGGATACCGCAATTCTGTATAAACCTTGAGATTTTGTGGAAGGGGGGAGATTATGCTTTCATTAACATCAGGGGGGGATCAATGGTGCTATATGGATGCAAATTACGTACTGTACGTTTCATGGTATTTCTTCTCTATGTTTAGTATCACCAGACAGAGGAAAATATAACAGCCCTTTCTCCGATGCTTCTTTCAAACCTGTCATTAGAGTATTCACATTTCACCAAGCCACAGATCGAGAGCAGCTTTTGGTTCACTTTAAATTGACTTTTTAGTTTCTCTTCTTACTGATAACCTAATTCTAGAAATCTAAGGAGCCCTGCAGAGCTCAGAAATGGACTAGTGATATCTCTTTGGCTTATAAATTAAAGAGCAAGAAAGAAAGCATAAGCTGATCTATTCTGAACTCTATCCTGTTTCCTTCCTCAGATATGCTATAATAAAAATACCTGAAGAATTCTAGGAAAACACATTTTACGAGAAGCACATATATTTCTTACAGTAATATTGATTATGTACTGAAAAAAACAATATGATAGAAAAATTCTGAGTCAGTAGATCCCTCACCTAGACCATCCCAAAAATGTATAATATAACCCATCAATCTGAAAAAATTTCTTTTGCAAAAGAAACATATTCATGAGGATAAGTGGAAGAATTAATGGGTCCGATTTTTAAAAAGGATACTCAACACTGTACAGAAATAAAATTCCATTCTCACAGACAGCCTTCACAAAGAAAAAGAATTATCTGTGACAAGGCTGGCCTGAAAACTTTCTAGGATCTATAGAAGCGCCACTCAAATATGCCTGCGAGTTGACAGTGTAGTAGTCATACATTTTATTTTATTAAAACTTTTTAAAGAGAAGATTAAAAACTAATGCAAGCTAATATAAAGTAAGAAAGAAGAAAGAGAAGAAAGGAATCAAAGCTAAAAGCGGCGAGAAAGGGGGGGAAGGAATAAATAGAAAGAATTGACTTCCTAGCTTCTTAAGAACAGTTATAAGTACAATTATAAATATATCTCTTTCTCTGAAGTTACAGCTTGCCCCCCTTATCTGTTTTAACCTTTCTTATGTTTTACCCTTTTAGCTAGCAGGACTGAATGTAATGCATCCTGGAGATGTCTGGGTTTGAGAGTTGGGCCTTCAGTGTACAAAATTTATTCTCAGTAACTGAGCTGTGTTGATTATTTCATTGTCATGGGCATCAGATTGGTACTGTGCCAACTGTTGTTCACCAAACAGATGGCATACATCTCTAACAGGTGAACCTGATTCTATAAAATTATTGGCTGACTTTCTTCCTAAACTACATAAAACCCCTACCCCTCACCCCAAAAGAAAAAAAATATTATTAATTTTTTTAGACCACAAGATTTAGGTTACATTAAGGCAGTGGTGGGATTCAGCCAGTTCGCACCTATTTGGGAGAACCGGTTGTTAACTTTCTAAGCAGTTCGGAGAACCGGTTGTTGGAAGAATTATTATTTAGTTTCTTTTCCACTTTACAGGGCTAATCCTGTAAGGCAGGCGGGGAAAAAAACCATTCTGGTTTGTTTCTAGCCTAATCTTTATTACCCTGCTTACAGAAACTGCCTCTCTGGTTAACCCTTATTACATTGTAACAGCTAAGGCAAAGTGCCCCTCGACTTGAGTGACATTGAGTTGGCCACACCCACACGGTCACTTGACCACTGAGCCAGGCCTACCCAGCTGGTCATTAGGGCAGAGAACTGGTTGTTAAATTATTTGAATTGCACCACTGCACTAAGAGGTTCTTTTAACTATGAAAGAATTGATAAGAACATTGCATCAATTTTTTAAAAGGGGATTAAGAGAGAAAAATACCAAGACAAGCTTATGAAATTGTTTAGATCGCCTTAAAATGAAGTAGACCTGATCCATGATTATCAAAGTGAATTAAGTATTCATCTATTTGTTCTTCAGCCATTTTAGTTTGCTTTGAAGATTTCCTTAAGATTTTTAAGTTAAAGTTTTTTTTTGGCTAAACCTATTCAACTGCCCTTCTTTAATAACAGGTAACTTTCAGTGTATGTTTCTTTTATTTTCCCAGCTTTTCCAATTTTCCCAGCATCTTGGGTTATTAAACATTCTCAGGTGATATTTTTATTTAATGTATAAGTTCTCTGTAACAAGGAAAATGCCAGATATTTTCCTTCTCCTCCTCCTCTTCCTATCTATTCCTTGTCTAGCTAAACAGTATTTGTAATTGGCTCCATTGAACTTTCTCCCAGCAAAATCCATTTATCTGAAACTGAATAATTCCAAATACTCTTTCCAATATAGGATGACTTGCTTATTAACATGAATGATATATCTTACTGAAGTTTGTTGGTGTAGAATTTAAATATGTAAGTAAGTTAGTAAAATTTCCTGGCATTGCAGAATATTGTGTGTACTTTTAAATCAGTCCTGTACTTCTTCGGATTAAAAATAGTTCCAGGAGTAATGAGCTAATTTTACCTAAACATTTTTCAATAGATGTGCAAGTTGGGAAAAATAACAATAATCTGTCTTGCTTTTGATATAATTCACATTTTATCCAGCATATTTGTATGTTCCATCTGTTTTTATATCAACTTACATTAAAAGAAACCCTGTATACAATATTTCATAGTTATTTACATGCACGCAAATATGTGCATATATTACTGTCTGCAATTTTCTCTGTATCCTCACTTTTTTCGCATACTTTCTCCTGAAACATGGTTTTAAAATATTATTTCCCTAAACAGCATATTTTTGTACGTATTATTCCCTTATGTATGCATCTTTGTATGCATTATTTTAATGAAAGAACTGGATTAAAGAACTGAATGAAGTATATTAAAAAACTAAAGGAGATGTTGCCTTTTGATTTGTATGTTACTATAATTCAAAAAGCATGGCTTAGCTGAGTTAATTTTAAATGTGACCCAAATAAATCCATCCACCTTCTTAGGAGATTCCTATCTATATAACAAATATCAAGGGAAAACTGGGGGAAGGAGAAGAGGATAAAAAAATAATTTCAATAATATATGTGAAAGTTCTCCACACAAGACTTTATAAATAACAGAAAAAAGTGAATGGCACATTCAGTAAATAATATTTATGAAAATTAATTTCACACTTTTAAAACCATTTAGAATTCCAACACCCAGGACATTTAATTAGTAGAAAATAAATTCCTATGGCATGTATCAAATAGTCTAATGGCACCATACAGAATTTTGGATTGGCAAAACAAAAAAACCAGGAGTATGGATGTAACAGCAACTCCTTAAAGCAGCCATCAGCTTCTCAACATCACACAGAACTGTTTGAAGTTAAAACCCACCCCTCTCCTAGAGAAATGAAATATTTTAGGAAATATTAAAAAGGCAGAACATTTCCCTAAAAAGAGAAGTAGAAACTCAAGAGAGGCAGAAACATAGCCACACCCACCGTTGTGAATAAGCCGTTAAGGCCTGAACCAGTCTACTCTACATACCAAAGGTAGGATTAACCCACTACAGATCTCAACACATGGCATCTGGGAAGAAGCAATGCTCAACCAAACTTGGACTCAAACCACAGCCTACAGACTTGCCCCTGCGTGGCCCCATGGGAGTCTGACAACTAATTGGAATACAAGCTCAAGTTCAAAGCGCAGAGAGGGCATAAAACCAGGAACTGTCAGCATCTCTGCCCTTTTTATTCTTCATCCAACATCTTGAAGCATGCGATCTCTTTTTTTCTGTTCAGGAGCTCAAGCCATTTGATCCTGTCCACCATTAAACCATCTTTCCAATCAGCCTCCATGAATCCGGTGTCTTTTTCCCCACTTGGAACTGAGCCCAGAAGGACATTTCCTCCAACAGAACCTTTTGCAAATGCCAATTGTTATCAAAACTGTGGTTTTAAGGAATTACAGAGGGGTGCTAAGCTCCAAAGTACTGCACAGAAATATAGTCTAAAAACAATAGGACTATCTGGTGTACTCCTGCGAGTAAATATCAGGAGTATAAAATAATTAAATGTAAACTCAGGCTGAAGAGTACAGAATTATTTCTAAGAATCAAACAAGAATACTAAATTTTAAAAACTAAAGCTCTGGTTACCAACTAACTCATTGTAAAAGTGCTTTAGATTTTATTTTTTCCAGGGTGACAGTATCACTGCTATTTTTTTCCATCACTCTGCTGTTTCCCCACTAGTCTGACTCCCTAATATAATCTGTTCTCATACCGTCCAACATAAGTGTTGGAAACCTGGGAGGCAACAGGATGCTTTAAAAAACAACAACAACAACCAAACTAAATATTTAAACAGTTCCCTTGGCTACGTTGTAACTAAGGTACAGCCATTAAAATTTCATCAAAATATCCTTCTCCTTTGGAAAAACAAATATACATTCAATGAGAATGATCCCAATATTGAAGAATAAATCTTTGACACAGGACTATTATGCTGAGCTCAACAACTGCATTCTCTGATTCCCAGCTTTCTTATTCCCTATAGGGGCAGCAGAATCACAGAGCTAGCAGCAAATGTTTCATTATGTTCAGTATGCATTATGGGGCAACCACTGTGAAACCATATGTCAAGCCTTTGACTAACGCATCACACTTTTAGTTTAAACTCAGCAGGAGGTCACTGCTGGTATCTATCTCACTGCTAACTGTGATAAGACATCTCTAATAGTAACGCTATTGATAAAGGAAATCTTTGGGGAAATTGGCTTAGTTTTATCTGAACTATTTCACTAAGTTTACTTCAGCTTAATTAGATGTTATTTGCATCAATGTGTTACTGATTCACTTACTTTCCCAAAGGATTCCAGAATGGCTTTCTTGTTCTTTCTAGGTTACCAAGTCTACAATCAGATGGGACTGAGCCTGTACAATGGTTATGTTCATTTGTGATTGATTAGTCTGTGCCTTTTTCTGTCCTGTTGGTTTTTCTGTGTGTGTGTGTGTGTGTGTGTATTTGTGTTATATATATATATTTGTGTTGTATTTGTGCTGATAAATAAATAAAGGGAGACTAGTATAGATCTATTTCAAGCTATTTAGCTCTCATCAGCTAGTCATATCCTTATTGGGATTTGAACCTGGGCTGTATTACATATTAGGCAGGAGTCTTAGCCACTAAGCCACAGGCTCTCCTCCTTATCAGCTGAGCCAGGGAAATAGGTATGTATTTGTGTTACAACCCCTGGTAGGCCCAAATATGGGAGGGAGCGTTCTTATATTTTCTGTTATTTTCTGTTAACATTTTAGCCACCCAGAATAATGAAGTGGAGATGTGTGGCCATATACATTGAATGAATGACTGTGTCAGGCTTGTTCCAGCTTGAGCATTTAGGGAAAAAACTGAACTCCATTTGTGGCAAAAGCAGTAATGGATTCCTACCGGTTCAGACCGGTTCGCCCAAACCAGCAGTGGTTTGGCTGCCCGGGTCGCTGGAACTGGCAGTAACCCAGGCCTGCCACGCCCCCAAACTGGTTCTCTGGGCAGCACTGTCGATGTCCCATCTGGTTTTTTGCTTCTGCGCATGCACAGAACAATTTTTATTATACTGCGTATGTGCACAAAACACGTGTCATGCGCATGTGCAGCATGGCACAAGCAAACCAGCAATAGTGAATGCTGGAACCAGTGGTTGGTTCCGGATCCCGTTGCAACGGGTACGTTAACATGCGCACCACGTTAACACGCGCAGCACATGCATGCGTACTTACTGCCTGTGACACCCCAGCTGCTCAGCATCACGTCGCGCAGTTGCTGTATGCTCCATGCGCATGTGCGAAAGCCCCGATCAGCTCAAATAGCGGTAAGGAGAATGGGCGGGTGGATGGGCCCTCTGGAGCACCTTACCCAAACGGTACCTGGTGCTCTGAGCAGGCACTGGTACACCCATACTAGGGTGTACTGGTCGTATCCCACCACTGGCTGGAACCCACCCATGAGCAAGTATACTTTTACTAAAGCCAAGTGGTTATAACATAAGCAAAGCTGCATCTGAATATTCCCACTCAAAACCTTCCTTTTCCCACTTTTCCAGGTTTCCCCCTTTGACCAGTTCATGAGTGTCCAATAATATTTGTATTTGATATTTTAGTAACCGCCATAAGGTTTGGCGCCTCTTTGGTGTAGTTTTGCATTCTCACACTCATGTCCTTGGATGTTTTGGGCTGTTCTAGATTGGCACCTGGTTCCTGTCATTCTGGCATCCCTGCCCCTACAGTCCCTTTCTTCCCCCCCCCCCTCCTGAAGTTTATGGCAGGATGCCCACAAAGAAAAGCAGGCTGAAGCATTTACGATGGCAGATCTGACAGAATGAATGAATGAATGAATGAATGAATGAATGAATGAATGAATGAATGAAACATTGTCAACTGAGATTGTACTTTGTATACTTATGCCTTTGTAGGCTAAGTGACAGATGAGACAGTAATTTCTTAATCATTGGACCCCTTGTAAATATGTAAATCATGAAGAAATGCCTTTAAAATATTTTATTTATAATATATATTTATATCTTGCTTATCTCTCTCACTTTTTGGTTTTTAGTTATATAAATTCCAGATTTAGTAAAACAAACACGTACAATATTAATCCGAAGCAGATGAGAAGTATTGTAGAAAGTTGTTAATCCCATTGAAAATCCTCTGGCATGTCAGATTATGCACTTTTGCTAAACACTTTGGATTGAATCTGAAAGATGTGCACCTCTACTTTGCTTTTTTGTTTTTAGCTTCCAGGTTAGGGACATTTTCCTTTAGGGCAGAAATTTAAAATAATAGCATATTTGCTGGGCAGATGCCTTCTCTGTCATGTTGGCAAAGAGAGAAAATATAAAAGTATAAAGGCTGCAGCTATGGAAGTGGTCAATAATATTAAGTTTCTGGGGATGCAGATAACTAACAATCTGACTTGGTCTCTTCATAAGTTATCTTTAATGAAGCGTGCAAACCAGCATTTGCATTTCCTGCATCGCATGAGGAGAGCACATCTTTCTCCTTCTGTCCTTTCCCCTTTTTATAGAGGCACGATTGAGAGCTTTTAACAAACTGCATCACTGTTTGGTTTGGTGGCAGCAGTGTCTCAGATAGAAAGTCCATACAGAGAATAGTAAGGGCAGCTGAGAAGATTATAGGAAGCTCACTTCTCATTATTCCGGATACTGCTTATAACCACTATGTGCTTAGAATTTGAAGCATTGTTAGAGACCCCACACACCCACTTCACTGTCTGTTTTTGTTGCTCCCCTCTGGGAGGAGGGTTCAAAGTATCTCACAGGATTTCTCCCCCACCCCCACCCGCCCTGTATATGTATACATTTGATGTCTGTGTCATATATGTGTGTGTGAGTATGTGGGTATATGCATAATGGTTCTTTTTTGATATCTGAATGCAACAAAATTACATTTTAATGTATGCTGATTAGTGTACATTTAAAGTGACAATAAAGTTTCTAATCTATTCTATTCTAATCTATTATGTTATATTCTATCCTATGTTGCTTGGCTTTTCAAACATGCTAGTATAATAATAATAATAATAATAATAATAATAATAATAATAATAATAATAATAATAATAATAATAATAATAATAATAATAATAATAATAATAATAATAATAATAATAAATATTTATTTCTTAGCCGCACCCTCTCCCGAAGGACTCGGGGCGGCGTATACTCTGCTCTGAATGGCACCTTAATATTCTAACCAGTAGGATCCAATGCTGCTGAGTTTGATTACTGAAAACCTCAAGGCTAATGTCTATGGCAGGGGTGTCCAAACTTGGGAACTTTAAGACTTGTGGACTTCAACTCCCAGAATTCTGGGAGTTGAAGTCCACAAGTCTTAAAGTTCCCAAGTTTGGACACCCCTGGTCTATGGAGATTCTCTGTCATCCAGGTCATAGTTGTCCCAAATGTGTTTTTTTTCAAAAGGCAATTGGACTTTGTTTTTCCTTGAAGACATTTTGCTTCTGAACTACTAGAAGGAAAAAAAAACCCAATTGCCTGTTGAAAGAGCACCTTTGGAACCTCATGACTAATATTGTATTTTTTTTCTCCTTCTTTCATCAGCAACCAGTATTTCAAATACCTTCAAGACTACTGCTTTCCCTGTGATTTATTATTTCAAAAAAATATTTCTTCATTTACATACTGTATATCCAAAAAAAACTAAGCAAGCAATAAAGACAAGCAATAAAGTATAAAGACAAGCATGCCTTTGGTATTTTTCTATTTATATTACTATTGTTTTTGTTTATATTCTAACCCAGTGTTTATCAACCTCAGTCTCTTTAAGATGTGTGGACTTCAAGTCCCAGAATTTATTATAAAATAATAACTCTAATAATGATATTCTAGATTCTTGGGAAGGATTCGATAGGTGAATAAAAATGCCAGATCCTATCTAGCTGACTGTGAGACAAAACATAAGTATCCTACGCTTAGCTTACCACATATTTATTTACAATAAGCTCTACTACATTAAATGGATTTTATAATCAAAGAGACACATAATAGTTACCTGAAGAAAATGAAATTTTTTACAAGGTTAGGGTTAGGGTTATTAGGTTATAATACAAATATATAATGGCACTACTGTATTCTGGTTCCTAATTATTATAATCCCCAGAAACATTAAGTAGAAACAAAGAACTGGTTTTGTAAAACACAAATACTATGTGTTCATGTTTATGTTAACTTTCCTTAAAAAAGAATAGTAAAGCCAATAATAATATAGAATAGAATAATTGGAGTTGGAAGGGACCTTGTAGGTCTTCCTACAACCCCCTGCCTAGGCAGGAAATCCTACACCACTTCAGACAAATGGTTATCCAACATCTTAAAAACTTCCAGTGTGGGAAGTCCTTGGCTCAATGGGACTCCCATACAACTTTACACTAATTTTCAATTTTGCTAATATTATATAGCTACATATTTACTTTCAGGAAAATAAGTAAAAAGTAATGTAAAATATTTTGGGAAAAGAAAAAGATCTCAAGATAATTTGTGTATGTGTATACACATACTTGTTAGCATACATTACATTACATTTAATACATTACCCACTGTCCAATCTGTGTGCAGCATTTGATTTTTGATCTGCAAATGATTCATACCTTTGGTATGAAAATGTAGCCCAACTTGGATTATAAGTAAGACAGTTAGAAAGCTTTTGGAAAAAGAGATGAAACTCTCACCAGCCTTTGACCTAAATACATTCTCTGGCAGGCATAGCTTTAAGAAAATGAAGCACAGCCAACTACTGTTCTGAAATGTATTCTCTCCTCCTTACCATCTAAACCAAAGCATTTAATCCAGTTCTTGTGGGTGGGTCCTGCAACTTTCATTCCATTTCTCTACCAAATTAAATCACGAGGAAAATTAACTGAGAAATGTAACTGAGAACCTCAGCTTCATTGCACTTTTAAATAATATTTTTTTTTTACTAAAACAACTTCCACATTTCCAAGGCAAGTTTAAAGCTTTGCTATAGAAGGCAACAAAACAGAGACACTTTTTAATGATTAGTCATCTTAGGTTCTATGCTAATTTTTTGAAACAGTTTACAAACATCTAATGCAAGTTGAAAAGTTCTGAATACACTCTTGATTAGGTATAGTACATCCCACAAAGACTTAAACTGGTTCGGACAATTATTTCTCAGCTATAAATTTAGCACAGAAAATACTGCATTGCTACTAGAAAAATATCAAGCTCATTTGAGTTAAAACACAAGGTTATGTAATGCTACCAGACTTCTGCAATAGCAGCGAAAGGTGAAAACAGTGCAAATTACTTTCTCGTCATATAAATCAGTCTAGCTGCTCCCAAGCAGGATCATGGACATGCTGTGTTGACTTGTTATTGATGCAGAAGAATTTGATTATACATCCCTGCATGTCTTTTTTTAATAAAGTTGTTCCCTATGATTTTTTCTCCTTTGAGGATGAGAAGAAAAATATGTTTCATGAAGGTTCAGGGGAAAAAATGTCCACAGGATGCTTTTAGATGACATTCTGAGGAGGGCTCTTGGGAAAGTGATTTCTTAACCTGTCGGTAAACCCCAGATTCTCCCAAAATGAAGGGGAAATCAAATCTGTTGTTGAAGATTTCTTTTCTATGTGAAGTTGAAAATGGAAGGTAAGCACTTTAAAATATGTGGGAAAGGATGACAGTATAGCATAGTGGTTAAGGTGAGAGGGTAGATCTGCAATGATTCAGTCCATCTGCTGCTGTAGAAACTCCCTGGATGTCTGGAGCTGAATTTTAGGACGGGGTAGAGAATGAAGGAAAGTTGACATAGCCTATGAATGAAGCATGAAAAATAAATTCAGAAGAAAGCTTGGATCTGTTTGGTAAAAGGTAAGATGGAGAAAAACGTAGGTTTTCATGATTCTATTATTCTACCTTACTAGAATTCCAGCTGTGCCTCTCCTTGACCCCATGTACCTCAAAGGCAGATTAAAAGCTGTAACTAGGGGTCTTTGGGCCAGCCCCTATAGGGCTTTTGATCCTGTGAGGATAAAGCAAAAAGGAAATTCTTAAAAGAGAGGAAACAAACAGAAAATAGAGCTTTAGAAAGCTTTTTTTAAAAATATTTGATGAGAGTTTCATTCTACTCCAAAGATAAAATTAGTTGTTTGGCTTTTGTTTTAATTTAGTTTTAAAAATTTACCTGAGCCTATACACATATAGAGTAGGGGAAGTTCAGGATTTTTGTACATGCTTGTTCCATATTTCAAAATTACATTGTGTACGCCTCCAGCATTTTTGTATATACACTTATACACAATCCACACAATTCTAGAAAGAAAAGATTGCAAGCAAAATTGTTGCAGCCTTCTGCTGATGACAGATCCTTTGAAAAATGAGAACCCCTGCAGTTTCTCCTTTGGAAGAACGTGAGAGATGACATGGGAAGCCCGAAGCAAAGAGAATTGGATGAAGCAGGTGGAAGAATGTGGGAAATAATAGCTTGGACGGATAGAGGAGAAATTATGACCAATTCAAAAGTGGCACATGTGACATATCTGTACCAATTTTCTTGATAGTCTCTTGAAAGAAGGAAATGTCTTTCTGTCTTTCACATTCATTCTTCTGCTGTCATTAGTCTTTATTCCTGTCTTGCTATTCATCATCTTTAAGTGGAATTCTTTAATTTCTTTCTTAAGCAAAATGATAAAATATGAGTGGAGATTTTCTATCTCAGCCATAGACATAGCTCCAAAAATCTCCATTACAGCAAATTGTGTAATTTAGAAAACGGTCTTGCAGAAATAATTTCATGTAAAAGCTACATAGAAATGTATCTAAAATGAAGTCAAATTAATGACATATTGTTTTTTTTTTTTAAAAAATCACTGGATATTAATTGCATTGTCAAAATCTGGCCCAATAGATTCTAGAAATATTATATAAATTCATTTTGCCAGTGATCCTTTTCTAAGATCACTCTGCATGGACCCTTAATTATTTGCATATTACTCAACATATTGATTCAACCATGTACTTCTGATTTATGTGACTTCTGTGAAATTCTGTGATTTTAACTTATTTTATGACATTTCATTTTTTAAAAAAAACTCTTGCATTGAGGAAGAAACATATATTGATACAATTTTTAATATAAATATCCTCAAATGTCATTGTTGTAAAAAAGTTATGTTACTTCATTAAACTACAAAATATAATTGGTTTGTATTTAATTTTCATGCTGTGCTCTGGGCAAGACCCAGTACTTTAGTTTTAATTGTTTTAAGATACATCATATGTCATTTTCTTAGCGTGATGATGCATGACAGCTCAAAACCAAAGTCAATTAAGGCTCATTAAACCAACTGGCGTTCAAAATTACAGCCGTTAGTTTTAAATCACATTTTTGGTTTCCATTCCACAACAACACTGGTTGACAATAGTTTGTTTGGGGAAGATTAATCCTTGGTTTTCCTCAGATGGAACATATACTTAACGACCTTATCTGCGTCCCATGGAAATAACTAACCACATGAGAGCGAAGCTACTTCCTATTGCATACTGAGAGTTAGGGTTGCCATAATTATTTGTCTCTGTATGGGATCCATTAAAATGCCCAACCTTGGAAAACAAAGTGAATCTCAAAAGAATCTTGAATGTGCACCTTTATCTATCAGTCCCTTCATTTGTCTCTAATATGCTTTGTTATCCACATACCAGCCTTCTTGTTTTCCTGGGCCTTTTGTATTCTCATTCATCCCCTTCCTCAAGCTCTCCATTGAATCTTTATAGAAATAGGGTCATAGCTGGCAAACCAAGAGATATGGAGAGAAATTGAGTGGAACAACTTTCATAGGCATCCAGCCGATATTTCAGAATGTATATGAAAATCTGACTGAAGTTAATCATTAGGAAAACACTGGTCAGGCTTTGAACTTTGTTCAGGATCCATATTATTTCCTACAAAATTTGGAAAATAGCTGCATTTTATACGGTCTGAATTCTGAGCTCCAAATTAAATCTCATACCTCTGGTTCAGGAAACCTCTTTACTCAGCAAGCAAAATTTTCTTCTTGTATCATAAAGTTTGGGAAGCAAAAATCTTGTTGAGCCTAACTTCAAAGTCTCTCTCTTTCCCCCTGGGGGAATGTCAATATTCAGACTGGCATCAAACATAATAGGCAGCTATCATTAGGGATGTTGCATAGAAAGTCTATTTTTATTGTTACACAGATACATAATTCATTCTATAGTAGAAATACGGCAGCAAAAATTAATAGCAATTTCCACTAACCACATTTGCTAGGTAGCTCAAACATCAGATTTAGAATTGCAAAGATGCACACTGAATCTCTGCTAGATATAAACTGAAGCTTCCTTCATAATTATTTATGAATCGCCATTTCTTCCATTTTAAAAGTTTGCATAGATTTTAAATCGTGGAACTTTCCTTTGATAGGAAAATTAGTTGTGATTCACTTGCAGTAATCATTTGTAGATCATGAATTTGATTTTTGAATCATCAATTTGATTAAGAAAATTGAATCAGATTGATCTTGAAAGTCCATTTGGATTGGAAATTTGATCGGCTTGGATGTGATTCGGACCACTGAATGAAATGTTTGCATAATCCTACAAATGGCCTTACTGTTACAAAAGCTTTGGATGTCATTGTGCTTTCTAATGAGATTCAAACATTTTAAAAATCAAGCTACACTCTGCCAGCCATTCTAAAGTAATATAGCTGTATAGATTGCTAGCTTTGCTTTGTGCAGGAACCCTGCTGTTCTGGTTTTAAATGGAGGCAAAAAAAAAGCATGGGACTTCATGGCAACTTCATTACAGCTGCATCTTGTGAGCTGCTCTTGGGACATGAAAAGGTGAAAACTGGCATGTAACAAGAAACTGGCAAAAGTCAAGAATGGTTTGCTAGCCTCTCACCTGCTTTAATTTTTCCCTGATGACAAGCTGTGTTTTAGAGTAATGACTATGCCACAAAATAAATACCTCACAATTGACTGTATGCATAATGGCTTTAGGGGGGTGGAGAATCAAATGGATTAAGCTACTGATTTCTCTGCCAACAAACATGGGTTTCCAAAAAAAATAATAATACTTTTTTGGGGTTTCGCTTTGTTTTTGCTTTGAAAAGATTCCCTAAAATGTAATTTCCCAATGTATAATATTTTTACAGCATTGAGCTATTTTTTTAAAAAAATAAGGCACATTTTGCAATTAATGAGCATAATTATGTAGGATATTGGTCGCTCCAAAAACAATGAAAGAGGGGGGTGGGATCTGTTTCAATGGTGTGAGTTCTCATGCATGTAAAAAGGTTTTTTTTTTTTACAATATTTGGCTACTTCATGAGACATTAGCCATTTTGAACAGATTTTCTTTACTATGGAGATCAGTTGGAATCAATAGTGCTCTGACACTGTCTGGTGCTATATTAATATAATAATACAATAGTAGAGTTGGAAGGGACCTTGGAGGTCTTCTAGTCCAACCCCCTGCCTAGGCAGGAAACCCTATACCGTTTCAGACAAATGGCTATCCAACATCTTCTTAAAGACTTCCAGTGTTGGGGCATTCACAACTTCTGGAGGCAAGCTGTTCCACTGATTAATTGTTCATATTGCTGAACCCTAGAACAATACAATCAATTATAAAGTAAGCAATAATAGGGATAAACAGAGAAAATATATTCCATTCATAAGCTTTATATATCTGCCCTTATATCTAGAATAGGGGTGTCAAACTCACATCATCAGGGCAGCGTCATAAGATGTATCATGACTGTCCATCCACTTTTGCTAAATCAGGTGTGGGCATGGCCAGCCAGCACATGACACATCCAGCCCGCAGGCCAGGACTTTGACAGCTCTGATCTAGAGGGTTAATAGGTGATCTTTTAAAAAAATAAAATAAACAGAGAAACAGTCATAATATACTGTGCTCCTTTGTAAAATAATGTAGAAAATATTTGATAAATAAATAAGTGTTATTGTTATCATGATTGTTGGCTAGTCCCTTGATTGTTGGAATTACTTCATGATTAATTTATTTGTGTATTTGAATAAATTATTTTATGTTGTTATGAATGTAATTATTGCAATTGTTAAGCAATATCCTAAAATAACAACTAATATGTTACACCAGCATCACAACTAACTCTAAATTGGCTCTATGAAAATTGAAAACTATCTCCATTTTTTCTGTTTATTAATTCCAAGTCCCATTTCAGCTTCACTGTCATTCTGATAGTAGTGTAGTTGTGGAGATGGGTAGTTGTGGAGATGGGTACCATTTCCTTTCCCTCTTCACAAACACACTATAGGAGTTTTCATTTGCCTTAGAGTACAATCTTCACTTTACAAATACTATGGAGGAAGGCAGAAAAGCCAGGGATATCTTGCAACCAAAATGATTAAAGGCCAGGCAACTAAAATATATGAAGAACAGTTGTGAGGATAAAAAATTTGAAAGGGACCTGGGAGGTCTTCTAGTCCAACCCCACCTTAGGCAGGAATCCCTATACCACTTCAGACAATTGGTTATCCAACATCTTCTTAAAAACGTCCAGTGTTGAAGCATTCACAACTTCTGGAGGCAAGTTGTTCCATTGATTAATTGTTCTAACTGTCAGGAAATTTCTCCTTAGTTGCTTCTCTCCTTGATTAGTTTCCACCCATTGCTTCTTGTCCTAACCTCAGATGCTTTGGAAAATAGCTTGACTCCCTCTTCTTTGTGGCAGCCTCTGAGATATTGGAGCACTGCTATCATGTCTCCCCTAGTCCTCCTTTTCATTAAACTAGCCATACCCAGTTCCTGCAACCGTTCTTCATGTGTTTTAGCCTCCAGTCCCCTAATCATCTTGGTTGCTCTTCTCTGCACTCTTTCTAGAGTCTCAACATCTTTTTTTAAATCATGGTGACCAAAACTGAATGCAGTATTCCAAGTGTGGCCTTATCAAGGCATTATTAAGTGGTATTAACACTTCACGTGATCTTGATTCTATCCCTGTTTATGCAGCCTAGAACTTCGTTGGCTTTTTTGGCAGCTGTTGCACATTGTTGGGTATGACTAGTCTAGAAAAAAGAAGGACTGGGGATGACATGATAGGAGTATTCCAGTATTTGAGGGGCTGCCAGAAAGAAGAGGAATCAACTTATTTTCCAAAGCACCAGAGGGTAGGACAAGAAACAATGGATGGAAACTAATCAAGGAAAGAATCAACCTGGAATTAAAGAGAAACTTCCTAAAAGTGAGAACAATTATCCAGTGAAAGAGCTTAATGTCAGAAGTTGTGAGTGCTTCATCACTGGAGGTTTTTGAGAAAAGACTTGGCAGCCATTTCTCTGAAATAGTGTAAGGTGCTTGAGCAAGGGGCTGGACTAGATAAATAAATAAGTGTTATTGTTATCATGATTGTTGGCCAGAAGACCTCCTCTGTCCCTTCCAGCTCTATTCTGAATTGAAAATTGAATCTTCTCTGAAAGAAGGAATTCCCCGCCCCCTTTTTTTAGAAATCAAAAGGGAACTAACTTTCTAAGCATTTTTCTACGAGGAACTTATGGGGCAATAGACATTTTCTGCAGCCTATTTAATATCAATACTACCCCAATAATTTTTGAAAGAAAAAAAATCAGTATAAATTCAATTTCAATTCAATTTTAATTTCAATTTTATTTGATTTCTAGACCGCCCCCTCTCCCCGAAGGAACTCGTAAACAAGTATCTGAAATCCCTTTTGTTTTCATATAAAAAGAACTCAGCATATGCTAGCCAGCCGAGTATCATTGTTAATGTTCCCACACCACCAGTACGCCTAAAAATATTAATAAGCTTGGGATCTATTATTCCCAGAAAGGAACATTAAGAAAACTTCATGGTTAGCTTGTGTAACAATTCAAACAAGACAGATTTTTTTTTAAAAAAAAAAAACCACTGTCAGCAAATGTGAAATACTCCACCAAATTTTATGGCCTTTAAACTGAAGGGGAAATAATTTTCATAGAATCAGGGTAAAAAAAAAAACTCCTTTCTTTATATTATCTCATTGCTTATAGTCAATAGGGGGTTGTTTATTTCAGGAGATAATAAAATTTGCAGCACTGTTCGAAGATTTCTTTGGCAGAAGTAGAAAAAAAAGGGCAAACTAAACAAATTTGCCCAAACTAAACAAGTTTGCAAGTATATTTTAGGTGAGCTGTGTGCAAAAATTATATGTCAGCGGGAATTGATGCTTCCCACTGCTGTCCATGGTGATTACTTTTCAAATATATTTTAAATATATTTTCACCCTTTTCTATATTCACGAGTGTAGTGGTACCATCAAAATGAATAGGGAAATGTCATTTATCTGTTTCAAGCATAGAACTAAGCACCAGAATATGCATAATTAGAAGTAACCTCAATCTGGAAAATACCATAATGACATTGTCCTTGAAATCAATGGAGGTGAAAACTGTATGTTATGGCACATTTCTATAAGCTTTAGATGTAACTCTGATTAGGATTTTATCTCAGCATTATAATAAGAACGTTATGTTAATTTTAGTAAGTATTTCAAACACTGTATGATCTTATATAAAGCATTCATTGAAAACAATGAAATACCAAGTATTTTCATTCCTTGATTTAGGTGCTTTTAACAAATACTTGTAAGCTGTTCAGAGTCATGTAGGTGAGATGTGTGGTGTAACAATGTGATAACTAAATAAATTTATTTATTTATTTAGCGCATGGCACATGTTAACTAGGCATCACCGAGGTGGCTGGCTGCCTCTGTGAAAGAAGTTTTTTTGGGTGATGTTATCTTTACCTGCAGGACGCCAGAATGCCAGTAGGCAATTGGCTCCTTTTTTGTCCTTCCATGGTTTATTTGCTCACTGGAATTGAGTCACCGAGCTGTCAACTCAGTGGTACGCAGACCATGTGAGCTGGGGTGGGATTATACCAGTTCAGGTGAACCGGTAGCTCCAATGATCAGTTGGGAGAGAACCAGTTTGCTCCGCTCTCTCCTGCACTTTACTTGCCTATATCTTCTCAGCTGAGTTCACCCGGTAGAGTGGATTGCCGCTCCTCAGCTGTTTTCCTCCATAGGAAAATTTTCTCCAAACTGCGAACGAAGGCTAAGTGCGCAATCACTGAACCTTTTGTTAAACCAGTAGGATCCCACAACTGGATGTGAGCCACCGCAGCCCCCTAGCAAGTAAATAAACAATCTGGCCAGTTAACTATTTCTGTGATTCTAGTAGGAATATGATTTGTAATGTATTTTTCATTTCACCATAAGTATTCAAAAAATTGACAAGCACTTTCACAGAGTTAGTATTCGTTTCTGTTTGACGAAGTATGGGCAGTGGGTTTCAATGCAATAGTATTTCCCCTTTCTACTGGATGAGTTGTTTACAAATACAAAATGTTTTCTTATTTATTTATTTAATCAGGCTTAAATGTCATTCCCAATGATTGCTGACTCTGAGTGACTTACATACCTTCTAAAGTATTTTAATTGTGTGACAGTAAGCCACCTAGAGTTGTCACATCAAGAGGAGAGACATAGAAGTTTACGAATAAATATATCAAATAAGTTAAAAATGTTAAACAGTTATTATAAAAGACAATGAAAATAAATGAAACTGAAGCACAATGATGCAATCGTAATAGCATCGCCCTTCTCCATGAAATACTAACATTAAATTAAATAAGTGATCCCACCCAAAAGGGACCAAACCTTTATCATATCCATAAGAAATATCCAGATTTTAAGTTTTATAAAAACTTGACTTGTACCCAGAATTCATCTGGTAACCAGTGGTGCATCCTCAATTACCTGAGCCATTGTATTCTGGACCACCTGAAGCTTCTTAATTTTCTTTATGAAGAGAATATGTTGCAGTAGACTCAATAAGAGGTGACTAAGATAGGAATGATGATGAGTAAGACCTCCTACTTCTGGGAAGGTCGCAACTATTACGCAAGTAATTACAAAAGCCCTTCTTAACAGTTTGACATGTTCCTTTGAAAACAGAAATTATGCGTCCAACACTGTCACCAGATTACAAACAAGTTTAGTGCAGGAGAATGAAACCACTCAAAGAACATCAGATGCAAGTATGGTTTGAAACTCAAGGAAAGTTTTCATTAGAGGTTATTTCATGCAATGTAACAGTAACAGTAACATCAAAAAGAAGAGTCTGGAGAAAACAACAACTATTTTGCATATTGGAGGTGGTTGATTAGTTAAAATTTAATGCCCCATCCCCCCCCCCACGCCATATATCAAGCTCCCTTCCTCGCATCTTGCCTCCTATTTTATTTTTTAATGCTATGCTATGTGTTCTTTATGTTGTAAGATACCCAGGGTCATTGAATACGAGTTGGGTGGCAGGTAAGTTTAATAAATAAATAAAAAATAAAATAAGAAAAGAATTTTTTAAAAGTCCGAAGAAGAGAAATAGTTCTCCACAAATTAACCTTCTAGAATAACAATCATCTATATTAACAGCAAGAGAAATAAAATGGAATTGGGCAAAGCAAAAAAAAAAAAAACACCCTTTGATTTTTAAATTATAAAAAGAAAAAAAATGATACTGAAATTATAAGAGTGATATACAGAATTAATTGATAAAATGGCTATGCAAAAAGCATTTCATCATATTGCTCCAAATTACATAAGGGAAAGACATTTCTCTAGAGAAAATACATACATACTTAAAGAAAGAAAATCTACCAAGGATTACAGAAGGAACAGAAGCAGATTGTGAGTGGCCCAATAACAATATGGGAAGTTTGCACAGCTATAGAAAAGATTAAAACAGAAAAGGTGCAAGGACCAGATAGATTACCAAGATCTTATTAAAAATGTTTTCAGGAAAGACTTCCACAACCTTCACAAAATAGGATAAACTCTACAATCTTTTAGGAGAAGAATGGTACATGAGGGCTAGAAGAAGGCTATTGATAGATACCTGTATTTTATTTGTATTTATTTTTATCCTGCATTTATTACTTTTATAAATAATTCAGACATACATAAGCTTTGTCCTCCTGCTATATTCCCCACAACAATAACCCTGGGTGGGTTGGGTTAGGAAAGAGGAGCAGGACTAGAACTAATAGTTTTCTGATTTCTGATTTTTATACCAGCCCTTTAATTGACTATAAATTGCTTACAATGATTTTGGTTGAGAAATTGAAAGTAATTTGGAAGAATTTATACATGAGGATCAATCTGAATTTTTACCTTAAAGACAGTTAAAGGACAATATGCGAAGTTTGTTGGACATTTTAGAGCAATATAACAAAAAATAAGCTACACTGTTTTGTTTTATTTTATTATTATTTTTAGATGCAAAGCAAGCTTTTGACATTTTGAATTCTCCTTTCTGTTCAACATTTTGGAAGATATGAACTTTGGAAAAAAATTATTAAGTGGGAAAATTGATGTATACATCATGGAAAACAGAAAAATAGTTAAAACTTTCTGAGATACAAAAAGGAACAAGACAGGGATGCCTGGTGTAATTTGTCTTATTCTATTCCCAACATTCAGTCAGAACTGAAGAAGTTTCTTGGATGAGAAGTGGAACATTTTCAAGTGGGGAAAAAAACCCAAGAAATCCATTTGACTTTTGAAGAAGTAAATATGATATAAACAGACAACTATGGTCTGGATGAGTGAAAATCTCCATAGACATCTCTCTTGTTTATTTTAGTGTTGAAATATTGAATAGAGATATAAAATAAGATGAAAAAATTATAGGAGTAAAATTAAGATCGAAAAAAGTAAAATATATAGTATGACAAATATGAATTGTATGTTATTTCAAAATAATTATCTTAAGACATGGAATGCTGTTTGGTTTGTATGAAAGAGATGATGTTGTTGAGAAATAGAAGACTCTAGAGTTAGGAAGCCATGATCTGAGAGTTGAATCGAATGGATATTTGTGGTATGATAAGGTCAAGGTTAATGAATATTTTTAGAGATTTTAGATTTTAGAAATCATTATGTTAGATATGCCATATTGACAATATGGAATAGATACAGATCCAGGTCATGTCCAAAAACAGCTTTATGGCTCTCAGCCTAACAAATAATAGGCAAACACAAATGCTTAACATATGTGAGACACTAGAGTTCTGTCAAGGGGAATACAAAATAAAATCAAGAGAACAATTCTTGACAGAAGTACATAAAAGCCAATAGATTTCCTCTTTATAGTTACCAGAAAGATTCAAAGTAGGCAAACAAATACATGATATTCTAAAACTGACTTTGAAATGGGATTATGTACAAAGTGAGTGCTATAATGTATATTTTTATTGAAATCCTAAGCAGAAGAATAACAAGTAAAGGAATGTATATAAGGTGGGTTAAAATGTTGGTTATAATATGCCTACTAATGGGAAAATATGTGGTTGAAGGCACTAAAATTAAACATAACTTTTCTGGAAGTTTGTGTCTTGGGAAAATTGATTAAATATGATTAAAATCCATTTTTAACTTTGACTTTTCTAAAATTGTTAAATGTAGTAACATCTGTCACTGGAAAATTGAAGCCAATTCAAACAAATTTGATATTAAAAAAAAAAAGATTAGAGGGAGTAGGCATAGATGTTCAAATATCCTTAGTTTTGTTTCCCAATGAGTATTAATCACAAGCCATATGTTAAGTGACAGTTCTTACTCAAATAAAGTGAATGGTTGTAAAATTATTGATTTCAATGTAATTGTTCTTGATTATCTACATTTGATTATTTTTTAAAAAATCAATATTGATGAACTACACACTTCATTATTATATTTATTCTGATCTTTGAGAAGGCCTTTTCAGAATACATAGAATGCGAGGAAATGAAATGAGAAATTCTTCAGAAAACTTCATTTTGTTACAAATGCAAGTTCCCAAAAGTCAAAGAGAAAAGTTAATGTATCGTCACTCTTCATTTGTAACCTCAGCTAGAAATGTATAGAGATTTTCTTGCAATACAGAAACAAAGTCACCTCATGATTTGCATAATGAAAAGCCTGTTTTGTCCAGTACAATGGAGCCTCTTGACTTTTTGTGGACATCTGTGATTAATTAGGTGTCTAACTGTCACAATACATTTCTTTGAAAAATTGAAATATGTCTATATTTCAGGTAAAACCTTAGATCAGACATAACTTTTCACATCCTACTAGAATTGGCTAATAATAGCAAAGCCCCTGTGAATAACAGACCTTTAGAATAGCTCCCTGATGCTGCTTTTTCTATTTCCACTTCAAAATCTTCTTTTCTTTTTATTTTCTTTCTATTTTTTTTGCATATTCAAACTCGTTCTTTAACTGATTCTATTTCATCCAATGAATGATCCAATATATTATCATACACACACACCTACACATCAATCTTTCATGAAGAGATCAGTACTAAAATATATTATTTAATAATAATTTAAAATATTCAAATTTAAATAATTTAAAATTTCATTTCCAACAAATAATTACGCTGCACAAAAGAGTTACCTATCTTCTATAAAACTGTTTAGATAGTGGCACATATTTATGTTCATATATATGGCTATATTTCAGTGGTGGGTTTCAAATTTTTTTAGAACCTCATCTGTAGGTGTGGCCTGCTTTGTGGGAGTGGCTTGCCGGCCATATGACTGGGTGGGAGTGACTTGGAAGTCATGTGACTGGGTGGGCATGGCCAACTTGTAAAATATGGTGAAACTCACTTAACAACGCTCTTCCTTAGCAACCAAAATGTTGATTCAGAAATTCTGGCATTTGAAGCACGCAAGTCTTAAAGCTGTCAAGTTACAAGATCCTTGCACCCGTAACCCTTTAGAAAAAAAACTTGACAGCTTTAAGACTTTAAGATTTAGATAGGACTCTTAGAGCTGGGCGGGGCGATGGGTGAACCAGCCAATCAGTGAGTGGTGGGCGGGGCAAACATAGTCCAGATGGGAGGGGGGAGGGAGCTGGGTCCGGTTCTTAATGGCACAATAGATTTGTGGAACCTCTTCTATAGAAGAGGTTAGAACTGGCAGGAACCCACCCCTGCTATATATACATTTATTGATTGATTAGCCTATAAGCCATATCAACATACAGGCTCTAACACATATTACCAATAGAATTCTAAATAAAAAAATTTAAAATAAGAGTAGGGTAAAGTACAATAGTTATAGGATAAAATCCAATAATTTAATACATAAATATGTAAAAGAGAATAAAATGACATAAAATTATATTTCCATATCACCCCTGCAATCTACCCCAATGAGGCCCACATATGCCAATTTCAGTCATACCATTTTGGTTAGGAATTGTGCTGTATTAAATGTCATTTTCAGATTCTGGCCACACATGAGCTATGTTGTTTTAATATGGGCCCCCTAGTGGGCCATACATTTTATATATCGATGAAGGTACATATCTATTATATATATGTATTTGTGTTACAACCCCTGGTATGCCCAAATATGGGAGGGAACTCACTACTCCCCCTTTCTGTCCTTCGGCTCATTACAGAGGACCATCCAGGCAGAAAACCATATTTTTATTTTTAATGTTGCCTTTTTATATTTGTCTTGTATTTGTGCTGATAAATAAATAAAGGGAGATTAGTATAGATCTAGTTCAAGCTATTTAGCTCTCATCAGCTAGCCATACCCTTACTGGTTCAAATCCCAGTAAGGGTATGGCTAGCTGATGAGAGCTAAATAGCTTGAAATAGATCTATACTAGTCTCCCTTTATTTATTTATCAGCACAAATATAACACACACAGAGACACACACACAGATACACACAGACACACACAGACACAGACACAGACACACACACACATATATGTTTGTGTGTGTGTGTGTGTTGTATTTGTACTGATAAATAAATAAAGGGAGACTAGTATAGATCTATTTCGATATATATAAATTTGGAGATTCTATACATTTTTAAGGAATTATATTATTGGTAGATCAGTCACATTTTAAGTGCTTAAATGCAAAATGATAAAACTAAAGAAATTTACACATTTCTACTGGTGTGTATTTCTCAAGGATCCTGCAAAAAACAATGTTTTTACACCAGGTTTAATTTAGGTCAATTCAGAAAGTTTCTTTCCATGTCTACATGTCTATTTTGCTGTAAATAATTGTTTTTATACATATATTAAATTAGACCTCAGAAATTTGGCTTACTTTCTTGAGGACTCAAATCATATTTAGCAATAAATATTGCTTTTGCTCTCGACTTACTAAATTTCTGCCTTTTTTTTCCTTTCTTGTCCTAAAATGATTTTTTTTTTGTAATTTAAATTTCTGAAAGTATATTCAACTCGTGCCATAAAGGAACCTTCATCGAAACAAAACTGTTCATAATCAGTGATAGCTCCAAACGTATCAATCGACCCACAAAAACAAGATAGGATGAAAAAGGGCAAAGGTTATTTCTAGCTAAATGAATTTCATCCTGTGCATTAGAAACAAAACAGTAACGTAATTTACATTAATATCAATATAAATTCGGATCTTGGAATAAAATACTTGCCTGCCTTTGTCCTTTTTTTGTTTTTTGTTTTTCCAACCTCTACACATGGCAAATATTTTTGGAAAAAGATTTCTGACAGTACAGGAATAAATCCACCACAGAAGTATCTAAAAGGAAACAAAAAAGGAACAGGAGCGGATAAATAAATAAACACTTTCCTACTTGCCATCATATTATCTTGCTGAATAAGAAAACAGTAACTTCTCTTCTCCAGGAAGAGTCCCAAAGCATTAAAAGTTTTTCATTACACGTTTTCCCCCCCTCCTTCTTTTCACCCTCTCATACTTTCAAAATGTGCTGAAAATGTTCTCTTTACTAACATTAAACTGATGCCTAAATTTATTCCTCAGCAAAATACATACCACCCAACGCTAATAGTGCCCTCAGGTTCTGCTAACATCTGACTCACAATAGGAATTTAGCTAGCTTCCAGTATGCAAATGAATTTTGACAGGGCAAGCTTCCTTGCCCATTAAGATGGTCTGCTGCTTGTAATTAAATCAACATTTTGATGAGGTCATGGACCTACTTTATTTTTGCACACTCTGAACTTCTTATGCTAGGTGCTACAAACTGCAGCTGCTCTGCAAGTTGATTGGTTGGGGGAGAAAAAACTTTTTTTTAGTCCTGTGCATTGAGTAATATCACTGCCTCACTGCTATACCCCTGATCTCCTCAGTCACAAGGAAACTGGTAAATTGATCTTTGACAAACTGCCATCTGCAAATTTAATTTTCTCTATTCAAAGACGTCACAGTAGCTAGCTGATGATGAACAGCAGAAAATGTATGAATAATAATAATAAACAACTGATTACAAAGCTAGACACAACCGAGTTGCTGAATTAATCCACTGGGCATTATGTAAAAAATACGATTTACCTGTATCCAAAAAGTCATGGGAGCTCAAAGTGGAAAAAGTTACCGAAAATGAGAAGGTGAAGGTCTTGTGGGATTTTCGAATACAGACGGATCATCATTTGGAACACAACATGCTAGATATCGCAGTTATAGAGGGCTGAAGTGTACAGTTCATTGACATCACAGGAGATGCCAGAATCAAAGAAAAAGAACTGAAATGAAATACTGCAACCTGGCCATCGAAACTACCTGATTATGGATGAAACATGTATCAGTGATACCTATTGTTATTGGGGCACTTGGTACCATGTCCAAGAATTTTACAAGATACATCAACAAATTGCATCTTCCTGCAATAACACCAGTGGAACTGAAAAAAAACTGCACTACTCGGACCATCGTATATTTTAAGAAGTTACTTGGTTGATACCTAGAATGCTGGCAGCATCCCGTATCAACAATTAGCACCAGTCAATGATATTTCTGATGCATTTTTGAATTTTCAGTTGACTGAGTTTGATGTTTAATGAATAAAATATAATAATAATAATAATAATAATAATAATAATAATAATAGCAACAACAACAACAACAACAACAACAACTCTGCCGTTGCCGGTCCCAAGCCTGGATGAGAAAGGAGGAGGGTTGGGATCAAGTTGGCAACCTGGCCCCTTAAAAAAAACTCACCAACCCATACAACATGGTGAAAGAAACAACTAAAAATTCTATACCGCATCGGTCGTCGTGCAGGTTAACAAGGGCCGCGGTGGATGTTGAGATCCCTGGGCATCCATCGACAAGTGGGCTACAAGTGGACCAGCCAACAAAACGACAGAAATATAGTGCAGATGAAAATCGTGCCATAATGGCCTGTTATTACAACTCAGAGCCAAAAAAAAGAGGCTATTTAAAGCGAATGTATGATTTATGGAAACAACAATATCCAGATTCAAATGTTAGTGAACAACGACTAGCAGATCAAAGGCGATTTATTATACGGAATAAAGTGTTTAGCGAAGTTGAACTTGAGGAAATTCAGGCAAATTGCAAAACAAAAACAAAAACATCACAAGAGGAAATAACTGATACTCATGACACAACTAAAGAAATCATAGTAGAACTCCCAGAGGAAGCTGCCAGAGAGGAAATAACAACACTACCACCAGAACTAGTTACCATTGAACCAACTGATGAACCAACTCAAAACAAAAAACAAAAACCTGAAGGACAAGATCATGGAGCATTTTCTGGCTAGGGAGGAAAGGCAACATTTACCATCATTAAAAACTGTCCCTAAGAAAATTTTGGGTCCTATAATGAAAATGGTTAATGCAGTGCTTTCAACAATTGAATCGGGATGCATCTTGGAAACAAATCAGTTAATGTACAGTGCAGCTGTAATAGTCATTAATGAACTAGGCATTAAAATCAAAGCACCTAATCACACAATGGAAAAAGCATCAAAGCCAAAGTGGAAAATCCGAATAGAACAAAAAGTCAAAAAATTAAGGGCAGATGCTAGCAACTTAAGGAACATGCATGAGCAACGGCTTAAAAACAGAAAAATCATAGATCAGCTAATCAGACGATATAGATTGGATACAAGAAACATCAATGAAGCTGTAGAGATTGCAAAACAGCAGATAACAGCAACAGCTAGAAAAATTGAGAGATATGAGGCACGGATCATTCAATATAAACAAAATCAACAATTTCGATCAGACCAACGGCGTTTTTATCAAAGTCTTAATGTGAATGGTGACACCAAAAGTGAAAAACCAGAAAAGCAGGCCACAGCTGAATTCTGGAAAGAATTGTGGGAAAATCCAAAGGACTACAATAAGGAAGCAAAATGGATACATGACTTTGAGAAAAGCATTGGTAATAAACAAATGCAAGTGTTAGAAATAACAACTGAGATGGTCAAAAATCAAGTAAAAAAAGTAAAGAATTGGACATCACCTGGAAATGACCAATTACATGGTTTCTGGCTCAAATATCTGACCAGTTTACATGCAATGTTGCCCAGACAACTGAATGAAATTTTACAAAATGGTCAAATTGATGAATGGTTGACAACTGGAAAAACATACTTGATTCAGAAAGATGCAACTAAAGGAACAATACCTGAAAACTACAGACCAATAACATGCTTGCCAACAACCTTTAAATTACTCACAGGCATTATTGCAGATAACATTATGGATTATTTGGAAACAAACAACATCTTGCCAGTAGAGCAAAAAGGCAACAAAAGAAGGAGTAGGGGCACAAAAGATCAGCTCCTAATTGATAAAATGGTATTAGAAAATTGTAAGAAAAGAAAAACGAACTTGAATATGGTCTGGATTGATTATAAAAAGGCATTCGACTTATTGCCACATAGTTGGATCATAAAATGCTTAGAAACAGCTGGCATTAGTAAAAATATTACATCCTTCACTGAAAAGGCGATGAAACAATGGAGAACTGAGTTGGCAGTAGGGAATGAGAACTACGGAATGGTTAATATCAAGAAAGGAATTTTCCAGGGTGATTCACTTTCACCTCTTCTCTTCATCATCGCGATGATCCCACTATCAGTAATCTTTTAAAAAATGAAATTAGGCTACCAAACAGCCAAAGAAGCTGAAAAAAATTCACATTTATTATATATGGATGATTTGAAACTGTATGGAAAGTCAGAAATAGAAATCCAATCACTGACAAACACAGTCCGAGTATTCAGCACCGATATTTCAATGCAGTTTGGCATGGGAAAATGTGCCACTGTATCCATAAAAAGGGGCAAAATCACTACATGTGAGGGAATTGAAATGCCCAATGCCCAACTAATTAAATGCAACGAAAATGAAGCCTACAAATACTTAGGCATTCTGCAGTTGGATAACATCAAACATGGAGAAGTAAAAACTATTGTCAGGAGAGAGTACACCAACAGAGTTAGGAAAAATTTGAAATCTAAATTAAATGGTGGAAATACAACCAAGGCCATAAATACCTGGGCAATACCAGTTATAAGATACACAGCTGGTATAGTTAACTGGACACAAGCTGATTTGGACATTTTGGACCAAAAAACCAGGAAACTAATGACAATGCACTACAGTTTACATCCACGCGGTGACACTGATAGACTAAACCTGCCCCGAAAATCAGGTGGCAGAAGATTATTACAAGTGAAGCAAATAGTTGAAGAAGAAAAACATGCACTGGCTGATTATTTAAAAGAAAGTCAAGAACATCTATTAATCGAAGTAAAGAACAAAAATCTACTGAAGGCCCAACAGACAAAACAAGAATACAGAAAAGATGTGATAAAATCAAGAATGGAGAGTTGGCAGAACAAAGCATTACATGGTCAATTTCTGGAAAAAATAAAAGATAAAGTGGACAGTGAAAAAACCTGGTTGTGATTAACAACAGGTACATTAAAGAAAGAAACAGAGTCACTAATCCTGCTGCGCAAGAACAAGCTATCCACACAAATGCCATTAAGGCCAAAATCGAAAAATCCTCTGATGATCCCAAATGCAGACTCTGCAAAGAAGTTGATGAAACTGTTGACCACATACTCAGCTGCTGTAAAAAAAATCATGCAGACTGATTATAAATTGCGGCACAATTCAGTAGCACAAATGATTCACTGGAATTTGTGTAAAAATTATAATATTAAAACAACAACAAACTGGTGGGAACATAAGCTTGAAAAAGTCACCAAAAATCAGATGGTCAAGATCCTATGGGATTTTCGTATATAAACAGACAAAATACTAGCGCATAACACACCAGACATCACACTGGTTGAGAAAAATAAGGTTACAATCATAGACATCGCAATACCAGGTGATAGCAGGGTCAACGAGAAGGAACATAAAAAAATTGCGAAACACCAGGACTTAAAAATTGAAATTCAACGATTATGGCACAAATCAGCAGTGGTAATTCCAGTGGTAATGGAAACACTGGATGTCATTCCAAAAGCACTGGAATTACATTTAAAACAGTTAAAACTTGACAAAATCACCATCAGTCAAATGCAAAAAGCTGCACTGCTTGGATCTGCACGTATATTACGAAAATACGTTATGACGTCCTAGGCCCCTGGGTGGGGCCCGACTAGTAATTAATGCCAAATCCGGCGAAACAACTGACCGCTGTGATACAATTGTATAATAACAATAATAATAACAACAACACCAACAAGAAGAACAACAACCACCCATCAAACAAATTATGTGAACCAAAGTACAGAAAAATTGCTGCAGGCTGTGAAAATGGAGAACAGCATAAAAACAACAGAAACAAAGGCAGAATATAAAGAAAAACAGCTGGATGACAGATTAAATAGATGGAAAACCAAAGCTTTGCATGGACAGCACTTGAAAAACATTGAAGGAAAATGTGATGACAACTTGACATGGCTTAAGATGGGAACTATCAAGAAAGAAACAGAAGGTTTAATACTCACTGCTCAAGAACAAGCACTACAAACTAATGCCATGAAAGCGAAGATACAAAAATCCATTGACAATCCAAACTGTCGAATTTGCAACCACAAAGTTGAAACTGTTTCACATTTAATATGTGAATGCAGCAAAACTGCACAAACTGAGTACAAAGCTAGCCATGACCAAGTTGCTAAATTAATCCACTGGTCATTATGTAAAAAATACGATTTACCTGTATCCAAAAGTCATGTGAGCACAAAGTGGAAAAAGTTACCAAAAATGAGAAGGTGAAAATCTTGTGGGACTTTCGAATACAGACGGATCGTCAGTTGGAACACAACATGCCTGATATCACAGCTGTAGAGGGCCAAAGTGTACAGTTTATTGATATCGCAGGAGATGCCAGAGTTAAAGAAAAAGAACTAGAAAAAAAATCATGAAATATTGCGACCTGGCCATCGAAACTACACGGCTCTGGATGAAACATGTAACAGTGATACCCATTGTCATCGGGGCACTTGGTACCATATTCAAGAATTTTGCAAAACACGTAAAGAAATTTCTGCTTCCTGCAATAACACCTACGGAACTGCAAAAAACTGTGCTACTAGGAACATCATATATTTTAGGAAGATACTTGATTGATACCTAGGATACTGGCAGCAACCCATATCAACCATTAGCACCAGTCACTGGTATTTGTGACAGATCTTTAAATGTTCACTTGACTGTTTCATGCTTAATGAATAAAAGAAATAATAATAGGAATTGGAGAAATTCAAATTGCACATTGAACAACCTTGATTTAGTTAACAGATGGATGGCATGATGGTTAAATTATGTAATGTTCAGCTATCCTTATATTATGTAATTTTTAGGGTATGCTTCTGTTAACCCTATCTGGATCAGAAATATCATATCCACAGGAAGGATTTCTAACCCTTTTGTTTTTCTTGTAGACATTTAGTGGTGTAATTTAAAAAATGCAGCACAGAACTTAAATGTTAAGTTTTTAAAATGTGCTGTGGTTTCTTAATATGATGCTAAATGTGCCCCAAACAATACTGTAGTGAAATGATATGAACTTATAAAGCTTAACCATTGCAAGATAAATTGGATATAGATACGCTGTGATTCTTTAATGCTTAAAAACAGAAGTATAACAAGAGAGTAATTTGTGGGCATTTGGGAAAGCTATAATTCAAGAGACTTCTCGTGTAGTTGAAGCAGGAACTGCCAGTACTTCAAAGGACATTGTAATGTGTAAAATATGTCTGGCTGTCTAAGTACCCTTCGGGAATTTAAATGAGCCTGCATCATAAAATGCTCATTTCTGCTGGCAAATTCCTCCTCCAGTTCTATAGCTAAAAGTCCCTTTACAGCTTTAGTAAAATTAAATATATTTTTAATGTAATTGTTTTCATGCAACTTCTTTTCAGATCTGAGTTTAGATGAGGTAGCTCTAACCACCAGCTCTGATTTTTAGGAGAGCATTTAATTTAGCGTCATTTTACCTTGAGAAATTGGCAAGGCACTGTAATAGGTATGAAACAGTAAATGTAATAGATTTCACTATAAAACTGATTTTAATGTATTTTAAATTCATGTGATGGCTAGAAATCTCAACCTTTCTGAATTATTTATACTGAAGCAAAGAGAACAGCAAAGGTGAAAATATGTAGTTGAAGTAATGACAAAAATAATAATGAACACATAAATAAAACATAAAAACTAATTAAAATGTCCATGCAGAAAAGCATTTTATCAGTTAAGATAGCTTACTATTAAACATTCTACTACAGCTAAAATGGAGAGTAAATATAAATAAAATAGTCTGAAACATAAGGATTTTCAAAATCATTGTGTCCTTTCTTCATTATTTTGTACAATAGCCACATAGAAAAAATTATCATTAAAAAGAATCAATATTGAGGTCAAGCATTTGAATGGGAAATACATTTGACAGGCAGACAGATAGACGAAAGAAAGAAAGAAAGAAAGAAAGAAAGAAAGAAAGAAAGAAAGAAAGAAAGAAAGAAAGAGTTCACAGTCATAGAACAGTAAAATCTTCCTTTAAAAAAAAATAGAGAATTGAAATGCATTAATATGCGACACAGATTTCTTTTTTAAGATGGGCAGCCATACAAATCTTTTAAATCAAAAAATTAATGTTTGCATTTCTCAGAATTTAGTCATGGCATCTTTGAAAAAAAATCTGCCACAAAAGTATATTAAGGAAAGTTATTGAAAGGAAAAGTATATGATATACAAAAGTCATATAACCATGTTTACATTTGAGGAAAAGTGCACAAAAAAAGCACATGCCAGTTTTCATGTGGAAGGCTGCTTAAATAAAGTTGCAAAAATATTAACAAAGTCGATGACTTAAATGAAATGGGGAAAATCAAAAGAAATTAATTTCCTTGGGAACATGCAAGTGCTTGTACTGTTTAGTGCATAGATGGCAACATTTTCACAGCTGAAAGAACAGTGCTTTGCCTTTTTTTAAAAATCTCCGAATGTGCTGAGAGTAGTTGGTGATATGATAGAAGACAGTTTGAATAAAATTCTTCTTTGTGGGAGGTGTGCAATACAAAAATGTGAGGAAGGGAGGGAGGAAGGGACAGAGGGAGGGAGGACATGGTTAGAAGAAAGGAAAGAAGGAAGGAAGGAAGGAAGGAAGGAAGGAAGGAAGGAAGGAAGGAAGGAAGGAAGGAAGGAAGGAAGGAAGGAATTTAATGGATTGCTTTATCCTTTATATTTCTGGAGAACATCTTCCAAAAAATGATGCCATTGACATCAGAAGTTTAATTGCCAATTTTGTTACCCACAGTACCTGGGAACACCCTAAGAAAGTTGTAAAACTGAGTTTAGAATCTGAGACAGTCCCTGCTACTGATTTTCCACTGTGTTGCCCCATTATGCCTCTACTTTGTCCTCAGTCCAGTTGTCTTCACCATCAGTAAGGGCTCAATTTCATAAAGTACTCTGTGCAGCATACAACATAAGAACAGTAAGCGCACAAAAACAGCAAAAGAATGATGTAAATCCAGAGAAAAGACAGTTGAATATGATTAAAACATACAATTTTGGTTCTTATTAGCATATATTGTGTATGATCTTAGAAACAATTTGATTTCTTTTTCTAGCAGATATGAGGTTTTAACCTTGCCATTCACATCAAGATGTCAACTCAGAGGGCAGAGAAGATTCTAATGTGGAAATAATGACTTCCCGCTACTGATTTTTTTTCCATTCACTTGTGCCCAATTCTTGAAGATCACCTGAATGAATCCCTGCAGTTTACCATTGCCTTTGTCCCAGGGCCCAGAGAAAGTGATTGGCTTAAGATCACTCAACTGGCTTTAGTCCACCAAAGGTAGGACTAGAACTCTCAGTCTCTCAGTTTCTAACTAGATGCCTTAATCACTACAGCAAACTGGCACTCTTTACTAACTTAGTACCCTCGGGTTTTCTAGCAAAAAATAATAGAGCTTATTAGTAACTGATTTTTTGCTTTTTCTTAATAAACATCTGTGTTGTTCAAACTAGACTCACAGTATCCTTGGAAATCATACAGTATAAGCAGCTACTTCAATTTTCAAAATACTATTCCTTAGATAAGAGATATACAATAGAAGGGTACCAACAAATTGAAGAGGAAAACAAACATTAAAAACCCAACTGTTTCAAGAAAATGTATTTTTGAAGACACATTTAACCTCTGAACTTACTTATGAAATTAGTGACCAAAGAGACATCCTTCCATGCTTGACACATATCAATTAGGTACCAAGTAGCAAGAATAATAGACTTGTCTCTAGATGAGATCTGTGTCACCCTAATAATCTAATCTAATCTAATCTTCAATCAATGTAATACAATTCCTGGAAAAGCTCCATGGAAAGAATTTTCTCATGATGTCTTCAGTTGGGATTTGATGAAAATGTGGGAAGCTATGGATAATTAATAAGTTATTAAACTTTCTATAGTTCATAGTGTATGTGTTTGTGTGTGATATGTGATGTGTGGGGTATGGTGTGTGTGTGTGAGAGAGAGTGGTGGGTTCTGGAATGGGCCCGGAGGTATCCAGATGTGTGCAGTGCGTGCATGCGTCTTAGCGCCTCTGTGAGCCTCCGCAATGCTCCAGCTGCTCAGTGGAGTGTAGCGCAAGTGCTCTACGCACCATGCGCATGTGCAGAATCCCCAAAGACTTAAAAGACCAGTAAGGAGCCCAGGCAGGCAGGTGGGCCTTCCGGAGCACCGTACTGGGATGGTATCCGGTCCTCCAGGCAGGCTCCAGTACGCCCGTACCTGCGTGTACCACCTGCAACCTACCACTGGTGTGTGTGTGTGTGTGTGTCAGCCTTGATTCTTTGACCATGAGGCATTGTTATACACTGAAAGGTAAAATAAATATCTTCATTCACATTTCTTGGCCATCTAGTCTGCAAATAAGTATAAAAACATACACCCATGATAATCTTGTACTTTGAAAGAATTTCTATAATAATTTCTCTTTCACCAAATTTAGTAAGAAATGTACTGGAAAAAAGCAAGAAAATTTCTCAGGCTGACACTAATAAAATATACGAATAGCGGTATGCAAATTTAATAAGAAACAATTGTGGCAAGGTCTTCCCTTATTCTAGGGAAATATCTTTACATGTGTTAAAATATGGAAATCCTGTTTAAGGATTATCTTGGCCTCGTTCCTTAATCAATGTGAAAATTCAATGAAAATAAGCATACATAAAATTAATACAGCCATTATTAGACTCCTTCAACAATTAAATTCCCATTATTTTTACACATTATGAAAAAAATCTTGTTTCATTCAGAGAAGAAAACATTTCTAACAAAAAGTTTTTTGCTTAAAAATAAAATGGCAACCTACAACATCAACTTCATTTTGGCCTAAGGTTTGTTGGTTCATAGACAGGATTATTGAAGGCTACTGAAAGCACTTTTTATGTTTGGTGACTGATCTTCCTATCATTATTTTTTCTTCAGTAAAACAAATGAAACAGTCTTTTAAATAGGCGTCCCCCGTGGTGGCTGTTTATGAGGACCAAGAACATCTCCTCCCACTCTGAAATTTGTACAATAGCCTAAAATAGTTGCTTGCTTCTGGCAACAGTAAGAAAGTTTCTATTAAAATGTTGTTTCCTAGTGTGCTGTTCATAGGAAATCTGGCTCTATGTCCAATTTACTTACCACTTCTAAAATAAACTTTCAGAAAATGTTTTTTTAATTAATGACTTGAAATGATTATTGACACCCAACAGTTGGGGAGAATTATTTTCAAAAACTCAGTTGAAAAACAAAACCCAGGTAAAATTAGACACGGTCTGTCATAGTTACTCCTCCCAATCCAGGTAAATTACTATTAATTTAAACTTCAGCATTTATTAAACTTTCTATAGTTCATAGTGTATGTGTATGTGTGTGATATGTGATGTGTGGAGTGTGGGGGGTATGTGTGAGTGTGAGTGGTGGATTCTGGAATGGGCCCGGAGGTATCCAGACGTGTGCAGCACGTGCATGCGTCTTAGCACCTCTGTGAGCCTCTGCAATGCTCCAGCTGCTCAGTGGAGTGTAGCGTAGGTGCTCTACGCACCATGCGCATGCGCAGAAGCCCCCAAAACTTAAAAGACCAGTAAGTAGCCCAGGAAGGCAGGCGGGCCTTCCGGAGCACCGTACCGGGATGGTATCCGGTGCTCCGGACAGGCTCCAGTACGCCCGTACCTGCGCGTACCACCTGCAACCTACCACTGGTGTGTGTGTGTGTGTGTGTGTGTGTGTCAGCCTTGATCCTTTGACCATCCTGAGATATCATGGAAGTCTGAGGAAATCTGTGGAGTCGATTCATCTACTTGCCGATGGAGTTAGCAGGACAGATCCTCACAGTGGTGATAGGTCAGCTGCATTTGCCATTTCCAATGGAATGATTATGTGCTAGACCCAGACCTGTTCAGTCTATTCTTCATTTGCATATTGTCACATGCTGTCCAATGCCTGAAGGAGGGAATGTACATCGTATATCGATTGGATGCTCTCTTTTGGACTTTGAACACACAGATGAAGTAACTCCTGCCATTAGTACTTAGCTCAGTAAATTATGGTGTTCCTTGTTACATATTCTGGAATTATGTCTAGCTAAAATATGATTTTGTTACAAATTTAATTAATTTTCTAAATACTACTATTTTGGAGAGCTATTGCTACTCAGACAGGATACTTTTTAAAAAGAACAGGGTATTGTTTTCCCCATTATAAAATGGCTTTCCAAATGTGCACATAATAATTTCATTTCCTCTATTTTATATCTCAAGTGCAAAGAAGATTGCAGAGCAAGACTCCTTGTATTATTCCTTTATTTGAATTAAAATATAGGAGATGAATGGTAGTTGCATCTTAACCAAAATGTGAGGAAACCTTTTTCACATATATTTTAGATGTGATGATATCAACAAATAGCACTTCCCCGTTCGGTACAACAAAGCCTTGTAATTCCCCAGAACTGAAACTTGAGAATACAGACAGTACATTTTATTATTGCTACAAGTCTTTGAGTGGTATGTATCTGCTTATTAAGAGCAGATTACAGATTATAGAATACTAAATTTGCGTCTGGCATTGAATAGAAATGGGCAATATAGGAAAATGATGATTTTAATTTTTTGTATTCTAGAAAAGATTGTGTTTTCTTTGCTATGCATGCCGGTTCTTTTAAGAAATTACGAACTGCAAGCTTTAACATACAGATCAGTGTGATTCATCTAGTTAAATCTGCTTATTTATAGTTTCTTAACTATTATAGAACTTTAAAATACCAGACTTTTTAATAGATATTTTATTATTGTAAGATTGCTTCCTAAAGACTATTCTCTGGTACTTATACTTTCTGACTTTTTATTTCTAATTTTTACTTTATTGCCTCAATGCATAATAATCTCATTTACTTCCTTAAATTATTCTATTACTAGACTGACTTTAAGATTAAGAATTTTTTTCACTCATGTCCAATGTGATTTTTTTTCTTTTTTACCTGCAAGCCATTAAATCCTTTAAGTACCCAATTATTCCTTACCATCTTTAAGCTTCTTATGCGTAGACATTGACGGGATCGGCTTCTTGCTATTCTTCTGTGATGACAAAAAAATTCTTAAAGTACTGCCCAACTTTTTTGTAATGATTTCAATAAAGGTCATCATGTAATTTTTTTCCGTAAGGTGCATTTCTTTTTTTCTGTTTCTTTCCCTTTGAATGAGCACCTCTGTTTTGTTCTTTTGGAACAAACATACTTTCAAGGCAGCTGATATGAACTCTTAATCCATAATATACATACTGTATTTTTCCAACTATAAGACACACCAAGATTTCGAAGAGGAAAACAAGAAAAAAAGTTTTTGCCCTCTCCTGCCCCCAGGAGCATTCTGTCGGCCTCCCAAACCCTCCATGCATCTTGTTTTTGACCTCGCCATCTCCCAGGCGCACTCTGCAAACCTCCAAACCTTCTGTTTTTTCAAAAAAAATGGGCCTGGTTTTTTGCAAAAATGGGACATGCGAGGCGGGGTTTCAGGAGCCCAAAAATGGCCATATTCAGTGTGTAAGACACACTGACATTTCCACCATCTTTTAGGAAGAGGGGAGTGCATCTTATACTCTGAAAAGTACGGTACTTTTACATACATAATAATACATTTGGCATCAATGTACACTGTTTGATTGACCCATTCATGGAGCTGCAGTGTGAATGATGTGTCTGCCATATGTTTGTGAAAGTCCAACTATTGCAGATTGTAGACAGTTTTGTTCATTATAACAATAACTCAAAGGTAGTTTATTCAAGAAATTATGATTAAACGAACCACATAGCTCAAAAAAAAAAAAATAAACAAAAATTGTATAACATAGATAAACCATAGAAGATTCTCTGGAAATGATGTGAACATCTGTAGGAAGTGAACATGTGTAGGAAGATAAAAGAAAAGGCTGTTTGCTGTTGATCTAGAGAAATCTCAATCCAATATCAGCAATATTTAACATGGTAATGCTTGATAGCAATATTAAATTTAAAAACTTATATATTTTAATTTCTCAATATTTTAGTTATCAGATACAGTTATAAAATTTGCTTTGTCTGCCTTTGCTGCTTCCTCCTAATTCATCTGCTAATCCTACAAGTTATATCCTTCTGTGCAAGAAAAAAAACTGATGTACATGCTAGTTGTAAGTAACTTCTGTTACATAGTTCCGCATGTTATTGTAATATAATTTTGGTTTTGATTAACTTTCCAGTTCTATTACATTTACTCTCCCTTTACAAAATAGATGTTTATGATATTTATTTCCTACCTACTTCCCTAACAGAAAACATACTGGTATATATGCACAGGTACAGTATAGGTGATATCTTGCTCAATAGTAGTAACTATGAAAGGGATCTTGGAGTCCTGGTGGACAACCATTTAAATATGAGCCGACAGTGTACAGCAGTTGCCAAAAAAGCCAACACAGTTCTAGGTTACATAAACAGAGAGATAGAATCAAGATCACGTGAAGTATTAATACCACTTTATAATGCCTTGGTAAGGCCACACTTGGAATACTGCATTCAGTTCTGGTCGCCATGATGTAGAAAAGATATGGAGACTCTAGAAAGAGTGCAGAGAAGAGCAACAAAGATGATTAGGGGACTGGAGACTAAAACATATGAAGTACGGTTGCAGGAACTGGGTATGTCTAGTTGAATGAAAAGAAGGACGATATGATAGCAGTCTTCCAATATCTCAGGGGTTGCCGCAAAGAAGAGGGAGTCAAACTATTCTCCAAGGCACCTGAGGGTAGAACAAGAAGCAATGGGTGGAAACTAATCAAGGATAGAAGTAACTGAGGAGAAATTTCCTGACAGTTAGAACAATTAATCAGTGGAACAGCTTGCCTCCATAAGTTGTGAATGCCCCAATACTGGAAGTCTTTAAGAAGATGTTGGATAGCCATTTGTCTGGAATGCTATAGGGTTTCCTGCCTAGGCAGGGGGTTGGACTAGAAGACCTCCAAGGTCCCTTCCAACTCTGCTATTGTATTGTATTGTTTTGGTACCTTGATACTTGCCATTAATTGGTTGCAGGAGGCGCTATGAGTAAGTATGAAAAAGATGAGTATCAAACAATTTTTCCCATAGGGAATAATGTAAATAAATGTAATGCATTCCCAAACTAAAGTCAATGCACATTTTAAGGCAATATATAGAAAGATAGGGTTGTATATGAGAAATAAACCTAAACATTAATAAATACTCATATTAAATAAAATAAACAATTTACCTGTACTGATGAGAAAAAAAAGTGAAAAATACATAAAGTGATCACAGAAGCTAAGATAAGAATGTAAGGTTATGTGCCCAGGGTGAGTGCTATAGTGTGATTAACACGTCACTCTTTGTTTCAGCTGGAAAGGGGCAATCATGAGGCAAGTGACAAGTTGTAGCTTGTGCATTTGGTACCAAACAAATAACTAGTACCGGGACAACATTTCCTCATAAAAATCTGTTGAGTACCAAATTTGATGAGTTTAAAAAGCAGTTCAGTACCAAGGTACCACTGGAGCACCCAAAGTTGCTAAACAATTCAATATAAATCAGATTTAAAAAATACAAAGATCAAATGGAACACATAAAATAATACTGTTCAGGTTAAAATTTGGTTTCAGCAAACATCTGTTTCATTTATGAAGGCTGATGAGAAGATAGCAGCCGCAAAGCTGACTGAATCTTTCCTGATGATAATTGTAAGGCCTGGAAGAGTCTCTGTAAAGGCCAATTCTTATTTTACCATTAAATATGAATAAGAAGTTTGGAAGGCATTTCCTAAAGTTCTCCAGAAGATCTTAAAGTCTGGAAAGACTCACAGACAACTAATAAAACTACAGTAATAGAAAACTGTGTATACCAGTGGTGGGATATGACCGGTATGCCCAGATACGGGCATACCGGTGCCTACTGGGAGCACCAGGTACCGTTCCAATACGGTGCTCTGGATGGTCCACCCGCCTGCCCTCCTTACTGTATTTGAGTCAATCGGGGCTTTCGTGCACGTGCATGGAGGGTACGGTGCTTGCGCGACGCTCCACCAAGCACTTTAACAATGTCCTGCTGGAGCAGGGTTGGACTAGATGACCTTCAGGTCCCTTCCAGCCATGGATTATCCTCTGAAGCTGCGTCTAGTGCCAGGAGGAGGAGGAGCTTCTGGAGAATGGCGGCTGACTTCTGAGCTCCGAAAATGCTACGGAGCTCCTTGACGAAGAAGGGGTTGCTGCCGGCCCTTTTTCCACCTTTGGGCCGGGATTGAGTCTCAACGACCACCCTGGCTCTCTTTGGGACCTAAATTGGTCCATCAGGGTGGTCGAATAGCCAGAGGGAGATCAAGAAAGCACCGGCTGGTATGGGGACTGTGGTTGGAGTCGGAGGCCGATTATGGCGGCGGCGGCGATGGCGGTAACGGAGCTGGCGGTGGCGGCGGCAGCGGGGGCACTGGTAGAGGAAGAACGAGACGCCGCCACTAAATGAGACACTAAAAGAGATACCATCACAAAAAGCCCCCCTGCGACAGCGGAAGTGTCTCAGGACGCTGAATAGATTGGTGAGAGCCATCGGAGGGCAGCGCGAGGACGGAGGGTGGCCCGTGATGCCGGACGCCGACGGAAGGCCTTCGAGAGGCCTTCGAGAGGGCCGTAAGTCGGCTGGAACGGCGCCCGGACCAGGAGCAGCGGCTGAGGTTCGCTGAAGCATGGGGAGGCAGGTTGAGGCCAGGACTAGCTGCTGGAAGCTGTGCTGGAACCAGGCAGAAGGAGGAAGAACTATGGCATTAGGGGCAGGGCAGGGCTTGCCCTGGAGACAGGCAGGAGCCCCCTCACCTGGCAGGCTAAGGATTTATTGTCCTCTTGTCAGCTACCTGCCATGGCTTGTGCCCAGGTGCCCCTTGATGACAACCTTCTATAATCTGCCCGTTTAACATCTGATATCCTGCTATCTTCCTGCTATTTATAACTGCTCCTAGATGACTTTTGGCATTCACCTGCCGGGTTACCTCTACTATCTCTCCCCCTCTCACCCTCACCATCTGCTATTTTACAACAACTAGCTACTACAAACTATCTGCCCACTTCCGCCCACAATGGACCGCACCCAGGCCTCCAGGCCTCCATTTATTTATTATCCATCTACCAACCGATCACCTGACCAACATAATATCTTCCCACCTAGATGTGATCGTGGACATTGCTTTCCTCCCATTAGGAATCCTGGCTTACTAACTTTAACATCAACAGCACCCGGACTTTGTCATAGCTTTTACCATTACGTACTTGAGGTCGGACTTGCTCCTGCTGCGGGAGTCCCCCCTCTCGCAGGCATGGCCCTTTGCCCCCTTCGGGGCCCACCTTGATGACGGGTTTGTGAACCCAGAGAGGTAGAGGAAGCGCAAACTTAGGGGTTTTTTAATGAAATGCTTTTTATCCTTTTTAGGGGGTTCCAGGGTGGGGGGGGTGGGTTAATCAGGCCAGGAGAGGGACCAGTGCCAGGCAAACAGGTGAGTTCAGGAGGGAAGTGAGCGTAGTAGGGGGGGAGGAAGAATGACACTCCAACAGAGGGTTGCCCTATTACAACGGTCGTAGGGAGGGGTGGGTGCGAGGACAGAAGAAGATCTCATAGTCGGTTGGGAGACCGTGGCTGTTGGACACGCCCGGTCGCTTGCACCAACCCCCGCAGCATAGGTGGCCAGGAACTACAGAGCCAGGGCCTGAGGCTGATGCTTTGCAACGCAAGGTCCGTGATCAACAAGGCCCCCCTCATTAATGAGTTGATCTCAGAGGGGGAGCTGGACCTTGCAGGGATAACGGAGACCTGGTTGGGCCACGAGGGTGGCTTACCCCTTGTGGAAATGTGCCCACCGGGTTTCCGTGCATTCCATCAGTCCCGGGCCCTGGGTAAGGGTGGTGGGGTGGCGGTAGTTATACGGGAAGGTCTGGAGCCGAGGGAGTGCACTGTACCTCAGATATCCGGGTGTGAGTCCCTTGGTGTGAAATGGGGCCCAGGGAGGCAGTGGGGCTTGCTGATTGTATACTTGGCTCCTCGCTATGCATCAGCAGCCCTGCTCGAGCTCCTCGAGCTGATCTCAGAAACGGCAGTTGAGCCCCCCAAACTTATGGTTATGGGGGACTTCAACCTGCCGTCGACGGGGGAAGCGTCCGAGGTGGCTCGGGAGTTCATGGCTTCCATGACAGCCATGGACCTGACCCAATTAATTCAGGGCCCCACACACGAGGGTGGTCACACACTGGACCTTGTTTTTGTATCTGAGCAGTGGATGAGTGATCTGGGAATAGGGGGTTTGGTCATTACCCCCCTGTCATGGTCAGATCACTCATCTCTCCGGCTCGACTTCCCTGGCGCTACCCCCCACCGCGGGGAGGCGGAACCAGACTGTCCAAGTTGGTACCGCCCCAGGTGCCTGATGGAACCGGATAGATTCCAGACGGAGCTTGGGCCACTTCCTGTAGCCCTGACCCGCTCTCGGTCGGAGGACCTAGTGGCCGCCTGGAATAGGGCGGCTGCTGGGGCCTTGGACCGGGTTGCGCCTTTGCGGCCTCTCCTACGGCAACGAACCACCCTGGCTCCTTGGTTCACCGAGGACCTGAGGGTGATGAAACGCCATAGGAGACGCCTAGAAAGCAGGTGGAGGTCTTCGCGCTCCGAATCTGATCGAACACAGGTAAGAGCCTATTCACGGACTTACCTTGTGGCATTAAGAGCGGCCAAACGTAGACATTGTGCCGCTCTTATTGCGTCCGCCGATAACCACCCTGCTGCCCTGTTTCGGGTAACCCGCTCCCTCTTATCACAGAGGGCGCGGGAAGCCCCTTTACAGGGCAGAGCAGAGGACTTTGGGGAATATCTGCAGGACAAAATTGCTCAGATCCGGAGTGGATGGGCCCCCTTCAGTGGACCGGAGGAGCCGTCAACAGCGAGTCTTGAGAGACCATTCTGGGAGGAGTTTGATTCTGTTGCCCCCGAGGATTTGGACAGGTTACGCGGACGGCTGCGACCCACTACATGTTTATTGGACCCGTGCCCCTCCTGGCTGGTACTGGCATCCTGGGAAGTGACACGAGGCTGGCTCCTTGGCCTAGTGAACGCCTCATTGGATGAGGGGTCCTTACCGGCTGCCTTGGAAGAGGCGGTGGTGAGGCCCTTACTCAAGAGGCCTTCCCTGGACTCGACGGAACTAGCTAATTATCGTCCTGTCTCCAACCTTCCCTTTCTAGCGAAGGTTGTAGAGAATATGGTGGCACAGCAGTTTCCGCGACACCTGGAAGAAACCGATTATCTAGACCCGCACCAGTCCGGTTTCCGACCCGGTCACAGCACGGAGACGGCCTTGGTCGCGTTGGTTGATGATCTCTGGAGGGCCAGAGATAGGGGTTGTTCCTCTATCCTGGTCCTATTAGATCTGTCAGCGGCTTTTGATACCATCGACCATGGTATCCTATTGCGCCGGCTGGAGGGGATGGGAGTTGGGGGCACCGTTTTGCAGTGGTTCGGCTCCTACCTCTCCGACCGGACGCAATGTGTGTTGGCAGGGGGGCAGAGGTCGACCCTGAGGTCACTCACTTATGGGGTGCCGCAGGGGTCGGTCCTCTCGCCCCTTCTGTTCAACACATATGTGAAGCCACTGGGTGAGATCATCCGTGGTTTTGGGGTTGGATACCATCTGTACGCTGATGACACTCAGCTGTACATTTCCACCCCAAACCACCCCAACGAGGCTGTCGAAATGATGTCCCGGTGTTTGGAAACCGTCCGGGTCTGGATGGGGGACAACAGACTCAAGCTTAACCCCTCCAAGACCGAGTGGCTGTGGTTACCGGCACCTCGGTTCAACCAGTTGATTCCATCACTGGCCATAGGGGGCGAACAATTGCCCCCTGTGGAACGGGCGCGCAATTTGGGCGTCCTCCTAGATGCCCGGCTGTCAATGGATGACCATGTGGCAGCCGTGGCAAGGGGGGCGTTCCACCAGGTTCGCCTGGTGCGCCAATTGCGCCCCCTATTGGGCCGGGATGCCTTACGCACAGTCACTCATGCGCTGGTGACGTCTCGTCTGGACTACTGCAACGCTCTCTACATGGGGCTCCCCTTGGGATGTACCCGAAGACTATAGCTAGTTCAGAATGTGGCTGCGCAGGCCATCATGGGGAGTACTAGGTACTCCCACATAACACCTCTCCTGCGCGAGCTGCACTGGCTGCCTGTGGTTTTTCGGGTGCGTTTCAAGGTGTTGATTGCCATCTTCAAAGCGCTCCATGGCACAGGACCTAGCTAACTGCGGGATCGCATCCTACCACATACATCCCTGCGACCAATTCGCTCTCACAGGGAGGGACTCCTCCGGGTGCCGTCCACCAAGCAATGCCAACGTGTGGCGCCTAGGAGTAGAGCCTTCTCTGTGATGGGCCCAACCCTCTGGAATGACCTCCCCCCCCCGATATTAGAACTACTACCGACTTCCGCTCCTTCCGACAAAAACTTAAGACTCACCTGTTCCGATTAGCCGGCCTGGCCCACTTATAGTTCTACTCTTACCTCCTGGCGGATATTTTATTTGGGATAGTTTTCAGGGTAAATGCTTTTATAATTTTTAAAATTTTAATCTAACTTAACTAAATTGTACAGTGAATCATTACTACCTCCTCCAGTCCTATATTTAATTTATTTATTTTGTATTTATACCATGTATATTTATTGTTCAATTATTTTAATATGACTGTACACCGCCCTGAGTCTCTTTTGAGAGAGGGGCGGTCTAGAAATTGAATAAAGTTAAAGTTAAAGTTAAGCAACTGGAGCATCGCGGGCGGTAAGTACCCATGACGCCGGGCCCCGTTGCAGCGTACTGGTTGCAACAGGATCTGCAACCCACCACTGTGTATGCCATATTGTTACTTACATGTAATAATCTGGCTGTAATATATTGGAATTACATGAATTTCCTTTTCAAAGACAGACCTCTCAAAATCTTAGACAAAGTTGGGCAGATTCTTTAGATCCTTGTAGATCGTGCAATGAAAGACATATTTTTCAGGAATATCTAAGAAAAGCCTGCATACACATTGATTTAGGAAACACACCTTTTCAACATTTCATTTAATAGGATACCAGTTGGAATGCAGCTAAGAAATGTATCACCATGGTGAGAGCTGGTACCTTCAGAAATAGACGTGACTGATATTGTACCTTCATATTTGCAATCCCATTCTTGCCCATCAGTGACATCTAGGCATCCATGTTGATGAATGAATTCATTGCAGACCTGAGGAGGAGATGGAATCTCATCCAGCTGGAATCCATATTTTTTAAAAAATGTAAGCTGTCTGGAGGCAGTCATGCAATAATCAGTCAATACATGAATATCCCTTGGTAAGCCTTGTGCTTGTTGCAAAGCTCCTCTGCTCCGATGAACTTTCATACTGTAAATTTCTCAAGGGTGAAGCAGGGAGTCAAGAGAACAATAAAAATGGCATAAAGTGAAACACTGAAAATACTCAGATGGTCTAAAAAGGAGAAAATAGCAAGGTTATCAGTAAATCAGATGAAGAATGAAAGGGAAGTGATAAATAGTTTCACATGCAATGCCAAAGTGTGCTTCTGTGTGGAAACCTCTCCACGAAATATATATTTCTTTCATATCCTTAGTTAAAGAAGTGTGCACCCAAGCAGCTTCTGCAGAATGCACCTACAGAATTGAAACAGAATTAAATAACAGAATAATAACAGAATAAAAGAATTGGAAGGGACCTTGTAGGTCTTCTAGTCAAACCCCTCCTCAAACAGGAGACTCCATACCATTTCAGACAAATAGTTATCCAAACTCTTCTTAAAAACCTGCAGTGATGGAGCATCTACAACTTCTAGTGGCAAGCTGTTCCGCTGATTAAATTGTTCTCACTATTAAGAAGTTTCCCCTTAATTCAAGATTGCTTCTTTCCTTGATGAGTTTCCATCTGTTGCTTCTTGTCCTCCCTCCCTTCAGATGCTTTGGAGAACAGGTGGACCCCCTCCTCTTTACCTATGAACGCACACCCCAGCTTTCGGTCCTCAATAAATTAGGATTTTTACATTTTTTTAATTAGGAGGCCCTAATTTAACAGTCGCTAACTACAATATGCTATTGTTAACAACAGTACAGTAGCAACTTCGAAACTGCTTCAGATTTTACCAACTGACAAATGAAAGCAAAGTTTATTTTAAGGGTCTGTGCACATATGCAAACACAAGCTCAAATATGAATTAAATGTCATGTTTCCAGATTACCCCCCCCCCCACTCCATTGCGTTTGCTAGGAGCCCTAGAGTGCTTTTGACAGGACTGAAGTCTATCTCGCCACTTTGCTGTTATTATCAAATGACTGGGGTTTTGAAGCATGAATTTTGGAGTCTCTTTAAGTGGCACAGCTGTAAACAACAAGACTCTTCCCTGGGAATATTTCTTGCAATCTGTCCTCTAACCTGACAGAGGAATTTTATTTTTGGGGGTTGAAAGCTTCCTCATCTTTGCATTTCCTCTTTGGTTAACAGCAGTTACATCCCAACGCAAAACTGGAAAACAACCAATTCCAAACCATTTCACCGGATGCCAACTGCAGTTACTCATTGCCCAGTGTCAAGATACAGTGTTTCTAATGTAAACTGACATCTGAAATACCACTGAAGAGTTAAAAACGAAACAAGCTTATTCTGGTTTAAAACAAGCAAGTTAATCGACTCCTCTTTATTATTCTAAAATACTAATGGCATTACTTTCTATGAAAGGTAAAGGTAAAAGTTCCCCTCTCACATATATGCTAGTCATTCCCAACTCTAGGGGGCGGTGTTCAACTCTGTTTCAAAGCCGAAGAGCCAGCGCTGTCCGAAGACGTCTCTGTGGTCATGTGGCCAGCATGATTAAACGCCGAAGGTGCATAAAACACGGTTACCTTCCAAAGGTGGTTCCTATTTTTCTTCTTGCATTTTTTACGTGCTTTCAAACTGCTAGGTTGGCAGAAGCTGGGACAAGTAATGGGAGCTTACTCTGTTACATGGCGCTAGGGATTTGAACTGCCGAACTGCCCACCTTTCTGATCAACAAGCTCAGTGTCTTAGTCACTGAGCCACCACGTCCCTTTTTTCTTATATCTCCCCCTTTTTTCCCGTTCATGTTGGCTCTCTTTAGCCAGTTGCTGGTTGTTGTAACTGACAGCTAAAACCACATACAGTATACCACTTTGCAATACCTTCCCAATGACTGATGTATTTAAATTCTTTTATTTGTACTTCTGGAACAGTGCTCAGTGTGTGGAAAATTTTCGGACCTGGGAATTTTGGTATGTAACTATAAAACTATATGTCTCTTCAACCATAAAAATTGACCAACCAGCAATTATTAAGAATCCTAGAGGTTGACTAATTTTGGAACAATCTATGGAATCTCTCTAAAAATAACTGCACTTGAATTCTAGTGAAACCAATAACAGATTTAACAGATTAATAGAGTTGGAAGGGACCTTGTAGGTCGTGTAATCCAACGCCCACCCCCAAGCAGAAGACCCTACACCATTTCTTACCAATGGCAGTCCAGTCTCTTCTTTTTTTTTTTTCAAAAAATTTTATTGGTTTTTTAAAACATTTATAAGGAAAAGGGTAGGTGGAATGGTATACAAATTTTGGCAGTTGCAAGTATGGCAGACGCCCCCTCCCTCCAAACTCATAAAGTACATCTATGTATAAAACATTAATACAAAATTGTATAAAATCAGCATATTAATTCTATTAAAAAAATTTCAATCAGCTTATATATTATAATAGTCTAGATATAATTTCATTATTATTTTCGGTCTGTTTATAACAATGTGATTTTCTTATTCATCTTTGTGATCTGAGCTTTCTCAGTGTTGCCCCTTCTCCCCCCGCTGGCAGAGCTCCGGCCCCTCCCGTGTCCTGTGTGACCATTGAAGAGTCTTGTGTTTTTTCTAGGTTCGCTTTATTTTTTTCCATAAAGGCCTGAGCCTCTATGGGTGTATTGATTCTGATTCTTGTCTCCTCCCAGAATATCAGCATCCCTTCAGGCATCAACCATCTAAACCACACCCCTTTCTGGTATAATTTATTCGCCAATTGCGAATAATTTTTCCTTTTCTCCCTAATTTTTTTGGGGATCTGCTTTAAGATGGTTATCTCCCTGTCATGATATGTCAATGCTTGCCCCCTTTGTACACCCAGAATTGTGTCTCTTGTGCTTTTCCTAAGAAATTTGATATGGACCTCCCTGGGTACATTGTGTGTTCTAGCATATGCTGAGTTCACTCTATAGACCAGGTCTATCTCCCATTCCATCTGTTGTTTATCTTTGTGTATATATTCAGCTAAAATATTAGTCATGATGTCCCTTATGTTTTCCCCATCTGCTTCTATAACATTTTGAAATCTAAGATAAAAGGACATTCTCTCAAATTCTGTTTTCATTTGTTGGATATCAAGTTCTTTGTTACCCTTCTGCAAAGCTTCTACCCCCCCCCTCGCCTCTGCCACCCCACCCTCCACAAGGTCCAGTCTCTGAGAGTTCTTATAAATTTGGACTTGATTCTCTTTAATTTCTTCCTTCATTTCCTTTAATTGTTTCTTAATTTCTTCCTGGCCCTGTATGAGTTGCTGAAGCATTTGTTGCAAATCCATCTCTGTACTCTTAGGTTGCATCAGTTCTGTAATCTTTGACTGTGTGGCAGGACTGGATGTTGCAGATGTCGGTGCAGAAGTAGCAAAGCCAGGTTTTCCAGGTGGTGGTCTTTTTGGAGACATAGTTTATAAAGCAGAGAGATCAGTCAGTGTAGAGACTGGACAGCTGTGGGAGTAGAGCAGGCAGACGAGTTCAGGAGGCAGAAGATCCAAGCAGCTGGGAATTTCTTTAGTCAGTCTAGCGATAGAGAAAAATTTTCTCTCTAGGGAGTTCAGGAAATAGCAGTCCACAAGAGATTCTTCTGGGTGACACGGAGACAAAGACCGGAAGCCTGAATTTTAAAGGTGGAGTCAGGTTTCACAGTTCATGAAGACAACGGAAGTGTGCCATCTTGCCCTGCCAGCTTTGGGCTCAGAGGCATAACAAAGTTTTAAAAGTTCAGCAAGTTCTCAGTTCACCCATAGGTTCTGGAACTAAATCCAATGAAAGTCACTTTTACAGGGGTGAGGCATCATTGGTTGGCTCTCCCCCCTCCTCCTTCCCCTGAGGGCGAAAGCAGAATTTTTCCAAGCCGCTTATCCAAGGGGGGGGGGGGAAATCCCCCTCCCTCCAGTCCAGTCTCTTCTTGAGAGCTTCCAGTGATGAAGCTGACTTACTACTGACTAATACCCCAATAATGATTTTTAAAAAAATTAGCTGCTTGTTAATTCATCACTAAGCCCTATAATAACTCTTATGTTCCTTCTTTTATTGCTAGATACAGAATAGAACTTAGTGGGTGAGAGCTCCAATGAGATTTGAGATTTTTGAGGTGGCTTTTTTAATTGCACCTTTATTATTTTTGCAAGGCAGTAAACATACAAAATACTCCTTTGTCCTCCTATTTTTTCTAGAATAACAACCCTGTGAAGTGAGTTGGGCTGAGAGAGAGTGAAAATGATGAGATACTTAATTCACATGAGTGTGATTATCAGAAATCCACTACGGAAAGGATTGAATATTGTGATACCTAGAATATGTTTTGTTAAATTGAACCATTTCCCCTTGAAAATAGCCATATGTGATCATCCTTAATGGGAAGAAAAGACTCAAAGCTCATATATTTGACATTTGCTGTTCTCATAGCAGCTGTTTGAAAACTATAAAATTCCTCCCCCCAGTGCACAGAAGTTCCAAGTTCAAAGATGAATTGATAATACACTCATTTGTACGAATGTATCACACAAGTAGCCTATGAACACATCAACCACACAGAAGTTTCATTATATTCTTAGGCTCAGAGGATATGAATTTATACAAGCATGCTTAAATTAGCACTTTTATAGATCCCTGAAAATGTAAAGCATGTAAGGAATGAAATGCTACTGGTTCGGACTGATTTGCCTGAACCGGTAGTAAAAAAAAAAATATGCTACTATTTGGGCAAACTGGTATTTCCAACGATCAGCTGTGACACGCGATTTATATTAGTTAGAATCGTCAGATTTCCGCTTTCTAGCTAATCTAAATTGTCTGGAATAGAGGATTTCCCCCAGCCCTCACTGTTCTACTTACCTTAGCAGGCACACTCGGTTGCAAATTCATCCCGTTTTGGAAGGTCCTACACATGCACGGTGGTGGCGCGTGCATGCTCACATTGCTACCGAACCGGTAGCAAAGGTAAGTTGGTTTCACCCCTGGGTCCAGTCCCGAGTTTTCTAAGCCATATCATCTACCACTTCCCAAAAGATCATCTGTGGAAAAATTAATAATAAAACATTACAATGATGCCATAGTCTGAACTCATTTGCACAAGATTATACAGAGTTTGGCCCCTATCTATCAGCTTTATCTATCCATTCCCTGCATTACTTTGATAAAACACCATCTATATAGATATGAAAACACTGTATATATATATAATTTGTTTATCCGATGAAAAACTAAAGTTGTTTAGTTTAGGATTGTTTATTCCCAGTAGACTGCTTGTGAGTAGCCTAAAATTAATTTCCTTCACCTTTAATGAGGCACTGTTATGTGCTTTTCCGTACATTATTATTTATATTAGTCATGGCTTCACTAAGTGGAAATGCAGCATCAAATTTATTATCACAGGCATTTTCTTTAAAGTACATTAAAAGACAAATTGACATATAGCTGATTCATTTGCAGAAGCCAATATTTTATGCAATATTGCCCTCTATGGGAGTACCTGACATTTTCTAGATCCCTCTCTCTATTTGTGTAGTTGTGTTTGCCAAATTGCTCTTATTTTTAACACTTGCTTGGGGAAAGAATCCAATTGTTCTTTTATCTTTAGCCAATTTATTTCAAAAAAAAAATGTTTCTTCTAAAGCTATCATACTGCAGCATAAATTCATATTGCAGTTTAAAGAGAAGGGAGAAGTATTGGGAAGAAGGAATACAAATAAATTCCATTCTGTATATTCACAGGAATTCATTAAGATGAAGTGGAGAAGCCAAAAGCTTGGAGCAGCACTTGGAAAAGAGATAAAAGTACATAATAACATCTATTTTTTTTTTATAATTAGTATTCAGAGGTGCCTGGAGAAAGTAGTCAGGGAAGGGTTAATGAGAAAAGCATCAGTGGCACATAGAAAAAGGATGGATTTTCCATCATGATGGCACAATGAAAGCTTCAAATCTTGTTTCTGCCAACATGTCTCCTAGTTATACTACCAGAGAGCTGTGACAGAGGGGCACATATTTAGTTTTACACATACTGACAGCAGCAAGGATCATTTATGCTACATACTGAAAACCAGAAGAGGCTGTAATTTGAAAAATTTTGACTGTGCCAAAATGGTAACATTAACCTTTAAAATTAAAGATCAAGAAGATACAGAATATTATATCATTGGGAATACATTCTATGAATGGATAGAAGCAAGAGGTAGGAATTAGTGAAAAGTAAGATCATAAATATTAGAACTGAAAATAAGAAGGTAAATAATTACAATACTTTAATGGAAGAAGAAAGCTAGCTAAAAGCTTTTGGGTTTATTATTACTATTGTTACTATATCATTATTATTGTTATTAGCTTGTATGTCAATATTTAACCCCCCTCTTCTCTTTTGGTCTTTTTATTTGTAAATGGTATACTCTTACAATGTACTGTTTTTCAAAAAAAAGTGTTTATGAATAAAATTTATTTAAATACAAGTTAAAACAAATTCTGTTTCTGCCTCTATTTTTGTTTCATAATTACCATTAATACCCTGATTTCCAATGATAGCACAAACCATAAATTATATCTCTTGGAACAAAATTAGTACTGCAGTAAGCCCTACATGTGTTAATAACAACTCCACTAGTAGAAATGAAAATCTTCATTAAGGTGAACAGGGAATCAGTGGTGTCTTTGTTTGCTTTTTGTTTTTAAAAAGGTCCTTCATCAGAGTGAACTAAAAAAATAAAAAAATAACCCACCACTGGCTCATTTCTGGAAAACCCACACATTTGTATTTCAGTTTAGCTCATATTTTTCAAATTACATAATGGGGAAAAGTTGGAAGAACACCACAGAATGATTTCAAAATGGAACGCATTGTGTTTAACGTAGTATATTTAATGACATAGAGACATGTTCTAGAAGGCACACGGTGGTGAAAATGTTATACATATCTCTGCATGAAAGCCATTAGTCATAGACTAGTTTTTCAAGAAAAAATAATTTATATAAGGATTTAATCATTATGAGAAAACCATTTCTCTGTGTTGGAAACCTATGGCACGTGTGTCCAAAGTGGCACGCAGAGCCATGCTGCCTGGCATGCGGGGCGTCACCTGTTCCCCTTCTGGGTTTCTGGCGCACATGCGCTCCTGATGATCAGCTGGCCTTGTGTGCATCAGTGCTGGAAACCAGAAGAGCTGGTCTTCCATTTTCCAGCGTGAGCATGCGTGCCGGCCAGCTGATCAGCATATGCGCATGCATGGCAGTACCCGGAAGACCTCCTGTCCAGTGTGCATGTGTGCATCAGAAACCAAAAGTACATTTTCTGGCGCTCCTTTTCCTGGTCGCAGTCCTTTTCGAAACTTGGTTCACCATCCCTGTCATATCTTTTTCAAGTATCACATGTTTTCTTTCTTCAGGTGAATAGATTATATCAAAATTATGCCTCATTAGCAGTATCTTTGAATTCATACCTAAGGTTCAGACACATTTATGATCTGAGTCAGTCTTTTTTCCCCCTTTTAATGGCACTTCCATGATTTTATTTTATAAAGTATTTCCTTTGGATGGAAGGTTTTTTTAAAAAAACTGAATGTCAGTATAGATTGATTTAGGTCATTATGATCATTGTAGCCTGCGGGCAAAAACTGAAATAAGTGGGTTATATGAGGATTCCTGAAAGAATGTGGCCATTGAAAACTTCTAAATGTTGAATGGGATGGTGTCACAATTGCATCACACAAGAATCCTTTGGTTTTGTCATGGGGAAAGGCAGAATTTCCAGATGTTTACTGATAGCCCTTAAGACATGCGCAGATCAGTTCCAAGACCTTCTGTTGCTCACAGTGAAGCATTTTGGGTTTTTGTTTTTTTAAAAAAAGTTGTGTGTATATCAGTGGTGGACTTCAAAAATTTTTAGAACCTCTTCTGTAGGTGTGGCCTGCTTTGTGGGATGGCTTGCTGGCCATGTGACTGTGTGGGGGTGGCTTGGCAGCCATGTGACTGAGTGGGAGTGGCTTGGCAGTCATGTGACTGGGTGGACATGGCCAACTTGTAAAATGTGGTGAAACTCACTTAACAACGCTCTTGCTTAGCAACCAAAATGTTGGCTCAGAAACTCTGGCATTTGAAGCACGCAAGTCTTAAAACTGTCAAGTTACAAGACCCTTGCACCCTTACCCTTTAGAAAAAAAAACCAGGGGTGTTCAAACTTGACAGTTTTAAGACTTGTGGACTTCAACTCCCAGAATTCCTCCTCCAGTCATGTTGGCTCAGGAACTCTGGAATTGAAGTATGCAAGTCTTAAAGCTGCACCTCTAACCCTTTAGAAAAAAAACCCAGGGATGTTCAAACTTGACAGCTTTAAGACTTTAAGGTTTAGATAGGACTCTTAGAGTTGGGTGGGGTGATTGGTGAGCCAGCCAATCAGTGAGCAGTGGGCGCGGCAAGCGTGGTGCGGATGGGCGGGGGGTGGGAGCCGGAACTGGTTCTAAACGGCACAATAGATTTGTGGAACCTCTTCTATAGAAGAGGTTAGAACTGGCAGGAACCCACCCCTGGTGTATATGTATGTCTTTGTATGTGTGTGCATGTGTGTGCTATGTTTGAAAGCATAGTTGTAACACACAGTGCCATTCAGAAAAACATTGCTCTGCAATACATTTACAATTCTATTTCTCTGTTTCCATCTAAGAAATCACCAACCTTTGATGAATTGGATTGTTCACACTATGCAGTGTTCTTCTTTTTCACTACTTCTACACACACACACACAAAACCAGTTATTAAAGTCTGTGTTGTGTAAGAGGTGGAGGGGTGAAGAGAGAGGGAGCCTAGATTAACTAATAAGATGAATAAGTACCGTAGCATAAATTCTTTTGCGTGGCTGAAAGGGGCAATTATATTGAGGATATTTTTTTTTAAAGTTTCAAATTAGATCCCCCAGGAAATCCATCCTTGTAAGAGCCAAAGCAGCATGAAATGATCAATAAAATGCAGCGGAAGCTTGAGATCTGAATTGCAGCGAAAGGAAAAAGAAAAGAAAAATGCTTTTTGTAGTTTCACCTTTGAAAAAAATGCTGTCTGTAGATATACTTTATTCAGAAGTGGCCCGGGTTACTGAAAGATCTTCCTCCATGAATATGTTAAGAGTTCCTCTTTGGGACTTCTATAGTTCTAATTAGGGCTTATTTTAAGTTCTTCAATATATTTGAATAATTTAGGCAGAAGGAGGGAGAAATAAAATGAATCACTTAATCACTTAAACCAAGAGCTCTGAGAATAAAGCCATTTCATTTTTGAACCATCAAGAAGCAATAAAACTTCCCAGATTGTCATTGCCTTCTACTATTTGGGTTACAGGAAACTTGTGTTTGATGTGAAAACTGGTTTGCCGAAAGCTTCTTTCGATTTCTGTTTATTACAAACCATGTGCCTCTAGGCAAGTTGTGACCACACTAGGCTTCAGTTCTTTAGACCGTTTGTTCTCTTGCGTGAGTTTTGAACTATTTGCTCTTCAAAGAAGACATCTAAAGTATTGCCATGTACTTTACCAGATGTTGAACAGTGCTTTACAGTGATATAAGCAATTGGTTTCTCTGTTTCTCTCTCTTCCTGTTCTTTCAGAGCTCTTCTGACAGACATGTGTAACTGCGGAATATGTCAATGAAAGATGTTCAGCTCTTTTATTTATTTTCCACACTCCTTAACACTATATCAATAGGATATGAATGACAACTATTCTCTGTTTAAGCTTAACCCTCAGTTGTTTTTTAAAAAAAAGTCAGATAGAATTAATCTATTCTATATTGTTTTGTGAGCCCATGTACATTTATATGATCTCACTGAAATCAATGAAACTTACTTCCAAGTAAGATTAGAATAAAAGTTTACTTGTATTTATTATTATAGGTTATCACATACACATGACTCTGTATATCACTTTCCATGCAATAGGCCAGTGATGGCGAACCTATGGCACGCGTGCCACCTGTGCCATTTGTCAGGGCATGCGAGGGGCTGCTCTGTTAGCTGGCCAGCGCGCATGCATGCGCTGGCCAGCTGAGTTCACCCTTTTTAAAAGCCATTTTTCGCCCTCCCAAGGCTCCAGAGGCTTTAAAGGAGCTGGGGAGGGTGAAAAGAGCCTCTCCCCCCGCCCCAGAGACTATCCAGAGGCTTCATGAGCTTCCCTGAAGCCTCCAGAGTGCAAAAAACCGTCCCTATGGGCAAACCAGAAGTTCAGGAACGGACTTCCTGTTTGCTCGGAGGGTCATTTTGACTGCTACGGAGGCTTCAGGGAAGCCTCTTGAGGGTCCCTGAAGCCTTCGGAGCGCTTAAAACGACCCTCCAAGCAAACCGGAAGTGACTTCTAGTTTACTCTGACGGTCGTTTTGACTGCTTCGGAGGCTTCAGGGAAGCCTCCGGAGGGCTTCTGGGGGGGCGGAGGAGGCTGCTTTCACCCTCCCCATGCTCCTATAAAGCCTCTGGAGCCTGGGGAGGGCGAAAAAAAGCATGCAAAAATGAGGGGTCGCGCCTGTAGTGCGCACATGCACACTGGGGGGGTCGCGCATTGCATTATGGGTGCGGCACACCTGAACACGACTCCCCTGCACTACCCCCACTTATGCACATGAGCCAAAAAAGGTTCGCCATCGCTGCAATATGCTGTGCAAAGTAGTATACATATGTACAGTATATACATATATACTGCCAAAGCCCAACACAGGTTCATAAAATTTTGTTTTATGAAATTTTATTTTATTCAAGACAGACACAGACTTCAGAGGATGATTAGAACTGCAGGAAAAAAAAACAATTGCTACCAAACTGGCTTCCACTGAGGACCTGTATACTGCATGAGTCAAAAAGAGGGCTGTGAAAATATCTACAGACCCCTTCACATCCTGGACATAAATTGTTTCAATTCCTATCCTCAAAATCATGCTATAGAGCACTGCACACCAAGACAACTAGACACAAGAACAGTTTTTCCCTGACCTCCATCACTCTGCTAAACAAATAATTCCCTCAACACTGTCAAACTATTTACTAAGTCTGCACTACTACTAATCTTCCCATCGCTCCTATCACCCATCTCCTCCCACTTATGACTGTATGACTGTAACTTTGTTGCTTGTATTCTTATGATTTATATTGATTGTTTCTTAATATGAGTTGATTGCTTATTTGTACCCTATGACTATCATTAAGTGTTGTACCTTATGATTCTTGAGGAATGTATCTTGTCTTTTTAAGTAAACTGAGAGTATATGCACCAAAGACAAATTCTTTGTGTGTCCAATCACACTTGGCCAATAAAGAATTCTATTCTATTCTATTCTAATTTTCACGGGTAAAGAATAAAAGTGAAAGGATTTCACTTTCCACTGTAAAATTTTAAAAAAAACCTCCTTTCATCGCATTTCCCAGACACATATGGTTAGCCGAAGAAGAGTTAAGGAAGATTAAAGAAATCAATTACAGCCAACTCCCCCCCCCAAAAAAAAACCAAATAGCATGTTAAAATGCATGTAAAAATATAAGTCTTTGGGGTACAGGAAAGAATGAATTCCAAATTGTAATGTAAGACATATTTTGGAGTCACTTTTCAGACTTATAGAAGAGGAACTTTCTGGATGATTGATTCTCTTTTTTTTCATCCATTTGTATGTTCATCCATTTTTAAATAACTGTCAATACTATAATTCCTGTTTTTCCATCCACACATTCTCTCTATGTGCATTTGCTGTAAAAACAGAATTTTTATACCATCTCACTATTTTGGTAATTTATGGAAAGTTAATGCAATCACAATTTTTAATTTTAATTTAATTTAATTTAATTTAATGCTTCTAGACCGCCCCCTCTCCCGAAAGGGACTCGGGGCGGTGTACAGTTCATACAAAATATATCAGATACAATAAAATTAAGTATGTACAGTTGACAGTTGACATGGAGGAGGTTAAAATGCCATTAAAAGAACTGTACAAAGCAAATTAAAATAAGTTCAAACCCCTAAAAACAAATACAATGAATTAAAAAACCCCTAAAATAACCAGATATAGTGCGTTTGCCAGGAGGGACAGTTGAATTATGCCAGGCCTGCTAATCGGAACAGGTGAGTCTTCAGTTTTTGCCGGAAGGAGCGGAGGTCAGAAGTGGTTCTAATGTCGCATAATGTTAGCATTATGATTTAACTAAACACTTATGTGCCTCTCAATAGTATCAACTGTACTGAAAGAAGCATTAAAAAAAGATAGATTAGAAGGAATCTTTACCATCAATGATTATTATAGTTAGGGTTAGAATTGGGAGAAAAGTTTTCAGACGCTTTAATATTACATAACATGAAAGCCTTTTGTGGTTTATAGGTCTCGTTATCTTTTAAAGAAAGATACCAAAGAGAATGTGTCCTGGGAGGGAGGGAATCCTGAACATAAATATTAAAGACTTAATGGCATTTATTTTTTAAAAAGTTACCAAACTATTTTGTAAAAGTAGTCTATATCCAAACACAACACGAGCTAAATGGCGTAAGCAGCAATAGGACGCTTTGCCAAAGAACAGGCATGGGGGAGCAGAGTCATATGATTGTAGCTTAATATTAAATATTGTTCTGTCATTTCCTCTGCAATTCCTAAAAATGAACTTTCTTTCATTTATTTCTTCTGTGAAAAGCTAAAGCGATCATGCAATTTCAAAATATATGTATGAAAAAGTACATACTGTTCCTGTTACTGCTTGGTATTGTATATCTTATTTTTAAAACAATTATTGTGATCAATAGCTATGTAATATATTTGGAAAGGTGACAGGATGTAAATTAAGAAAGAGGCATTTTTCCTTGCTAAGTTTTTAAAATTACTTTTCCAAAAATTGTACGAATTTAGATCAGTTTGATAATTGGTATAATTTCCCTTTGGGAATTCCCCTATAGGAAGAGATGGAAGACTGCAGAATTCTTGTCATTCTGACCACTTTGGTCCAAACCAATATTTTCCAGAGTATTCCAACACTCCAAAGGAAGAAAATGTAAATTGCTCATATGAAGTTGGAGCCCTCTAATCAAACCTATGATTTTGTTCTTGGGCTATTGTATGGATAAGGGAAAATAGGACTTTCATCTAATAAAATGTATTAATTAGTTTACTTATATAGAATATATTTCGCCATAGTAATCTTTTTTTCAAAAGCAGATTTCATTAGCAGATTGGCAGATTTTATCATATATATGCATTTTGATGGTATGGAATATATACTAAGTATGTTTAATGTTAACTAGACAACCCATGACATGTTGGTTCATTCTTCCTCCTTCCCTGTCTGACTTTCAGAACCTCCTCCCATTTCACTGGGTATTCCAGAAATTAAAGAATCATGGACCATGAGAAAAACTGCTCTCCTGAAGACCATTAAAGCATTTTCCCAAGGGAAAATGCTTGAATGGCCTCTCTATCAGAGTATGAATATTCATAGACTGGAATAGACATGGCAACAGGGCAGCTAATGGGAACTGTTTGGATAGACATGGTAACAGGTCATCCAATGAGGGTCTGTTTGGAAACTGAAACAGTATTTGCTGTGTGAGCAACAAGGAGACAGCAAGGAGCCTGGGCATGGCTTAGCTCAACTGTTCTGTACTAAAGCTTCACTCTGTGCTGAGCTCTAAACTAATCTGCTGCTGTGAACTAAAACCAAAACTGTTCTCTCCTCTGTATGTTTTGCTTGTATTTATTCACGGAGGAAAACCTGCTTTTGGCATTGTATATAAAGAAGTTAATGAATCCTGCTGAATCAGTTACCTATGTGTGCTTTCTGGATGTGATTGCTGCTGCAAAATCTGACACACTCCAGCCACCCCTTTCTCGCAAGCAGACATATCAGTTAGTCCCTTGTCCTTCCTCTTTCTAAATATAATATAGGATTGTGTCATTTTCCCTCTTTATGATCCTCAGAAAAGCCCTGGTGAAGCTTTCTCCTCTTTCTTCTCTTCAGATGGCCTGCAGAACTGCCTGTCACTTTGTGGCGGGAGGGAGAACAAAATGGGCAATATGAAAACTGCATCTCACTTCCCATTCCAGAGTGTCCCTATGTGTCCCCTACCTCTAGAGAGAAAGTTACTGAAAAATATATATTTACAACTTCTATTATATTAGCATTGAAGATTGTGGTCTATAATTTTCAATAAAGAGCTTTTATTGTCTACTAATATGAGTTTGGCTAATCTATATCCTTCTCTTGCATCTGTAACCTTTAATTGGTGAAATGGTGCATCATAGGGTAAAACTTTTTCAATCAAAGAACCTCAGATATGCTAAACGTTACAGAATAAATACCAAATCTGGGACCCACGACTCCATTACATTTGTAAAATATTTTCTGACATAAAAACTATAATAAATTATTTTGTGCAAACAATATAGAATGCTTTAAACATGGAAACATCTGACGTTTGACTGTGCTATATCATTCAGCAATGGGCTACTTTCAAGGCAGATATATCTCCATGAATTTTGAACAACTTTCCCAGTACATTAGAAGCTCTGTCATTGTTGAAGGCATTGAGGAATTGATGAGAAAATATATCTGAAATAATGACCAAATGGCCCATAGATAATCTAGTAAAAATATACAATTGTTTTACACATTTCCTGAAATATTAATAATGGATGACATGGTGAGCTAGAGCACATTAGAAAATATATAAAACAACATTATGTTTTTTATTTTAACAAAATCAGTGTGTCCTCCACATCAGCTTTTACACCTTTTTATTAACGGACTCTTTAAGGATAAAGAAAAAGTGCCTATAAAAACTGTAACATAATGTGACATTATGTTTATAAAACCATCTAATATTCTGAATATACTTATATATATTAAAAAGATGATGATACTCCACATACATAAGGTCTACTTCTGAATCAGTAGTATTAGAAAGGATACATTTGGATTTGAAAAACATCAGAAAGTGCTAGAAAGGTTAATGTTCTGAATGAACTCTGTTTGGCTTGCTGAAAATCATAAAAGCAGCTTCTCCATATATATTCAATAGAACAGAAAAAGAAAAAAGAACTCAATTGCTCAATAACAATAGCTAAATGCTAGAAGGTTAACAAAGAGATAACACATCCACTCAAAATCAATTTTGACCCAGTCTTACCCACAAGAGAGTTTACACTCCACCATGAAATTGTGAAGAGAAATATGAGGACAGGATTGAACCATTAGGTACATAGATTCATTGCTTCTTTATTCTCAACTAGCTGATAACCCGGTGCTGCCTGGATATTTATTTCCACGAATGTCACCACAATTTCTAATGTTGGATTTTCCTCCTTACCAGAGGGAGCTCTCTAGTGGAGTACTGTGAAGCCATTATCATAGCGACTCCACAGCACTGTACAGTAGCAGCCATTTTAAGGCAGTACAGTAGAAGCCATTTTAAGGCACAACAGGCTGTATCTTAACAGAACACACACACACACACCGAGAAGTGTTAGGGATGTCTTACCACCATAGTATTTGTTTCCAGAGGAAAAGTAATTTGTCTACCAAGTTTGTTTGAAATATATATGAGATTAAATTTAAAGGCCAAATGGTCTTTCCTAAACTTTACAAATTATTTTTTTTTTAGAAATTCTACAGAAATGGAAAAGTACCAGTTGTTCCTATCTTCAAATAAACAAACAAAACTAGGGAACTATACATCAATCGAACTGCTGCCAAGACTCAGAAATATTCTAAAATATTACAATTGGCCTATAAGCACCTTTTAAAAAAATATGATTATTACTAATTAGCATGAATTTGTTAAGAACAAGGGCTGCTAGAATAAATTTAGCTCCTTTTAAAATAGAATAGTTTTGTTTTTTAAAAAGTGGGAATGCATAATGTTTCTTGATTTTAGCAAAGCATTTGATAAACTGCCCCATGACAAACTGATTAACAAGCTAGTTAGGCATGTGCAAGATGGCCTGATAATTAATTGGATATACAGCTTGCTTAATTAGATATACAGCTTGCTTGAAAATCATGTTCAAAGAATGCCCTCACAAAACGAGAAGAAGGTTCCAAGTAGCATGTGACCAAGTTCAGTCTGAAACCCCAAATTATTCACCATATTGAAGGATGACATGATGATATTACTTGTATAAGGGAATTCTTACTGTAGGTAAGGGAATTCTAATCATATTTGCAGAGAAAAATTGGGAAGAAATAAAATTCAAGCTGAGACTGTTAGGTTAGATAAATTAGTTAAGAGAACAGAATTAAAGAGAATAATATAAAGTTATTTAGTTAGTAAAATGGATATACAAATACAGAAAGAAGAATTATGTGGTTTGATAATAGCACTTGGGGGAAAACCCTTGCTATTGCAAGAATCTACACTTCCATCTCTGAACTGCGTGGTGAAAACTTTCAGCACACAAGAAAGAATATATCCATCCAGATTTCTAATATGTTGGAATAACTAGATACAGTGCATTAGAATATATTTATTTTATGTGTGTTTAAGATGAGCATCTATTTTCAAAATAATTTTGGTATTGTTAGTTTTCAATGAACATATCAGAGTTTGTTGCAGAAAAATCAAATCCAGAAAGCACATAAAGATAACTGATTCCGCTAGATTCATTAACTTTTTTATATACATATATACCAGATGAATAAATATACAATACCACCAGGTGGTTCTTCCAAGTAAACACAAGCAGTTAGTTTCATATCAGCAGACAAGCCCAGACAGACTGCTAGTTTTATACTCAGAGCAGGAGACTGCTTAACTTTCTGTTTCAATTCTCTGCACAGACTCAGATCTGTTTAAGCTCCTATTGGTTGATTTAGTTTCTATGCCTATTCATTGGCTGACCTTGTTCCCATGTCTCTCCCAGTCATGAATATTTTAACAGAACATTATTGAAACAAATATTTTTGGTGGCAATTTATGTTTTGGTGGCATGCTAATAAGCATTGACCTCTTCAGGTTGTTTAACAGGGAGTGCCATAAGCTGCCCTTGAATCTCATTCTTTCTCAAATGAAGGCAAATATTGATGACCCAGGTTCCAGTATGGGTCAGTCACTGGAACCAGTCTTCCTAGTTTTGGACTCATGCTAGAGCCTATCCACAGGGAACTTTCTATCAGAATGTGTGCTTTGGGCTACTCTATGCATTGCATTTATGTGGTGCCTGGTTGGGTGGGGCTTCCTATTCCTGATTGGTGTGTTGATTGCCTACTATTGGCTGTTGATTCTTTGTGCTGCCAAGTCCTCAATTCCTAAGTACCTCAAAAGCTGGTGGTAAATCCTATTGACTAACAAGGGGGTTGTTTCCTAGGCTTCAATCATCCTTTCCCTGGCTATCTTTGTATCTGCTCAGCCAACATCTTAAGAGCTGAGAAATTGAATATATGTCCTTGTTAATTGCAATGTGAGACTACCAACAAGTTCATGTCTCCTCGTCTGATTGCTTGCTTGTGTTCTTGTAATCTGATAGTTAGCTTCCTTCCCATTTGTCCTATATAGTTGCAGGGGAAATCCATGCAGTGAACCTAGTATATTACATTAGAAATACTCCGACCTCCAAGTAATCTTTGCAAGGTATGACTTGTCCTCGTATGGTAGCCTCTGGGTGGTGTGCAATGCTAATTTGCAGATCTCGAAAGCTGGTTCTACAGCTCGCTTTTTCTTTTGATTGTAACCCCCTCTAATTCTGGTTGTAGTAGAAGCAAATACCAACTACATAGGAAATGACTGTTATATCGATGGGCTGTCCTGGATGAATTAGGCAGACCTAGTAGTAAAGATACCTTTTAAAGGCTCCTACTTCAATGTTTTCTAGAAAACTACTTTTTCTGAAAGCTGCAAGCACAAGATTGCATCTAAGAGAAGGAGCACCTTCAAGTTATTTTAGCCTTAAATTGCTTAGGCCTTGAAAGATAACTATAGCATATTGGATTGGTTCTGGAAATAACTGGGCATATGATGTAATTCTTTAAAAACCTGAAGTTAAAAAGTCTGAATTATGTTCTTCCTCAATAGCAGCTTCTTGTTTAATGCCTTACAGAAAATCTAGCCAGAAGATTTAGAGATATAGGTCTGTGTATCCAAGACATTCTTGTCCAGGAGCAGTCATACTTAGGCCTCCAATGGCAATGCTAGTTCAAAGAGAATCCTCTGATTTGGTATGTTCTGTAAAGTATTGGTACAATATTGTTTATTCATTAATAAGTTGTGTGAGTTAAAAATCCAATTATTAAATCCTCACAACACAGAGACAAGTCTGGTTCACAATTCGAAAAGGTTTATTTACAGAAAAACAAAAAGTGTTTGCAAAGGCGGCCTCAAAGTTTCTTCCCGAGTGGATCGAGTACAGGAGAGCAAAGAATAGCATTCAAACAACACATTTTATACATTCTACTCCTCAGAATCTCCCCCTCTTCCTGCTCATTCATTTACACAGTTTCTTTCATCATTCCATATTCTAAAGGGTCAACTTGACAATTTCAACTCTTATTTAGTTTTTCTGGTGCCTTTCGTCTGAGCAGATGGCTTCATATCTAACTTCTACGTAGCCTCCTGTAAACAGCTTGGAATAACAAAGGTTATCTTATCCTGTTTACTGAACACATTTTGAAGTTAGCAAAAACGTAGTTACTTATTGCACATTTTAGGCAAGAATATAATGGCTTATACATTTAACATTGTAAAAGAATACAAAAGCAACCTTTTAACATTTTATAAAGGAGTAACTTAATATCTTTTCCTTCAGTTGCTTATGAGGTCCTGGAATTCTTAGTACAAATGACCAGGTAAGCTGTTTTATGATGTTTTTTTTTTTCTTATTCTCAATGTTGTACCCTTTCTGCTAAGAAACAAAGATTTGGGACAGACTAAAAGTATTGATTTTAGTATCTAAATTAAAATAAATTTCAAAGGACAAGCTTAGCCATTTGGCTGAAACCCCTCAGCAGGAGCATCTGTGCTAGCGCATTCTATTGATGTCCTATTAAATTCAAAGGAATAGCATGGTTTGTGTCTAACAAAACTTGGCTGAAAAGCAGGAAAACTCTGCCAAATCTTGGGATCTTATTTCCCATACAAAATGGAAAATGTTAATCTACGCAAAGGTGTGCAAAATTTAGATTTCAGTGGGAAGAAACAAGGGATCGTAGCTGGGGAACAGATAAGATTTGGGACAGTTAAAATTTAATTGGTCTGCAATACATTTTGGCTTGCTGAAAATAAAAGGAAAAAAGGAATGCATTGAGAATATTGCTATTAATGAAACTGAATAATAAATTTGAAGTTACAAATATCTGTCGTTTTACTCTCCTCTCACTTTTTAAAGTCCTTTTTTAAAAGACAGCCAAGAGTTTGTGTTTGTAGCAGAAGTGGTATTCAGCAGGTTCTGACCAGTTCTGGTAGTGGAAATTTTGAATAGTTCGGAGAACCGGTAAATACCACCTCTGGCTGACCTCATCCCCATCTATTCTCTGCCTCCCGAGTCCCAGCTGATCGGAAGGGAATGGAGATTTTACAGCATGCTTCCCCTGCCATGGCCGCCAAGCCATACCCGCCAAGCCTCGCCCACAGAACTGGTAGTAAAAAAAAATTGAATCCCACCACTGATTTGTAGGCCTATTTCAATGTTTTGCAACTATGTGTCTCCATGTCACATCGAAACATTTGTCAATGAAACAAAATATTAGGAATAAAAGCAAACCCTGTGCGTAATCTGGGGGTTCTCCTGGACTTACCACTCCTGCTCGAAGAGCAGGTGGTGGTCGTGGCCAGGGGGGGGGGCTTTGCACAACTGTGGGTTGTGTGCCAGTTACACCCTTTCCTGGACCCACAATCCCTTCTCACGATCACTCATGCCCTCGTCATTTCCCATCTTGAGTATTGCAACACGCTCTACATGGGGCTTCCCTTGAAGAGCATCTGGAAACTCCAGTTGGTGCAAAATGCAGCGGCCTGCATGGTTTTGTGCAGACCTCAGTGTGCTTATGTATCATCTCCTGCAGGAGCTGCATTGGTTGCCAATTTGCTTCCGGATGCAATTCAAGGTGCTGGTTGCCACCTTTAAAGTCCTTCATAGCATGGGACCAGGTTATCTGAGGGATCGTCTCTTGCCAGTCACATCTACCCAACCCACTAGAGTGGGGCGGCAAGGAATGTTGTGGGTGCCATCCCCTCAGGGAGATACCCCTGTTGGGATTCAGAAGAAGGACCTTCTCCGTGATGGCTCCCCCTCTCTGGAACATCATTTCCCCAAATATTAGAATGGCCCCCACTCTAACACTCTTCCGGAAGGCCTGGGGAACGCAGAGTGGGATGGAGCCCATTAAATGGCTCATGCATACTTGGAATACTGCATTCAGTTTTGGTCGCCACGATGTAGAAAATATGTGTGTTACTTTATTATATTATTTTATTAATTTATTATATGATTGTTCTCTTTTATTAGTTTTATTGTTTTATATATGAGGATTTTATATTCTTGTAAGCCGCCTTGAGTCGCCCTATATGAATAGGCGGCAACATTAATTTCCTAAAATAAAAATTAAATAAATAAATAGAGTGGACAGTGCTGTTTATTTTTGTCTTGTTCAGTTTTTCACTTTTGCCAAACCTTACTCAAATTACATTGATTTCTGCAACAAAATAAAAATCTTAATTAAAGACACAAATCTGCACAAAAACTTTTTCTAATCTGATTTTTTCCTTAACAATTTCCCTAAATGTAATATGTATGTAATACATTTTATATGTAATGTCTAATATTTACACATCTGTATTTTTGTTATTATTTTTCCTAATAAATCCATGCACAGTCTACATTGCAATCATGCTGCAAGATTCAGAAAAATGAAAACTGTGAAGTAAGACTTCCAAAATAAAGTTTAGAAAATTGAGTATGATAATTTTTAGGAAAACCTTATTTAATGTTATTTCAGAACATGTCTAGAAATACAAGATATAAACTTACTAATTAATAAAAACCGCAAATAATTTAATCTCTCAAATTTAAGAAATCAAATCTTCCAAATAGGTCTGTTTGGTTTGGCTGCTCGTTTTTGGTGTATTTGAAAATTTCTATAGATGTGTCGCAAGGTTTGTAAGCAGAGTCATATAAATAGGCATAGGGGCCTATATAACATATCATTATTCCTACTCTTTACCACATATACTATTCTTGATGAGTAAATAAGCTTGCATATGCATTTAACTTACTAAATTACATTGCAAACATTTATTCTTAAATAATCTGAAAAAACAACAATGAATATATTTGGCACCAATGTGGATACACACATCTAAAATGCCTGTTTTTCAAATTGATCTGGGTTATATTTTTTATATGACATAAAAACTGAGCATATCATCGTGTGTTCATGCATAGCACATCAACAGTCAGTTGATGGGAAATATGACTATTTCTTAATGTATATTGAATGTGTTCATTCAACCATTTGAAATGCTCAATTTAAAAAAACAAAACAAAATTTTAAGTATTAAGCAGTTTTAGTTAAAAGTGTTTAGGCCACATTGGTTTTAGGTAAGATGGAGACAAATATTGGGCTTGCATTTCTAATGGCTCAAGTATTACGTTTCTGAATATTTGACTTATACCATGGACAGTACAAATCTTATTATCTGTGCTAAGGATATAGAGAAGTGATGGCGAACCTTTTAGACACCAAGTGCTCCAACTGCACGCATGCATGCCCAAATGAAAGGTGCATGTTTGCATGCATGGACATGCGCAAACGTGTGCATGCACGAACATCTGCACATGTGGAGACATGGGCATGCACGGACATGCATGCGTGCGCGGCAGAGACCCAAAGACCAGCTGGCTAGTGGGAGTTGGGGCATCCCAACACCTGCAGCGTGGCAAGAGGTGAGATCTTTTTTCTTTCATGAGCTTCTGTTTCGTTGTTTGGCGGGAAACAGAAGCTCATGAAAGAAATGCCACGGAGATCCGAACTGGGGCGACGGCGCATGTGCCAGCAGAGAGGGCTCTGTGTTCCACCTCTGGCGCACTGGCCATAGGTTTGACATCACAATAATAGAGAACAACAGACTTAACAGTATCAGAATGATGATGGTATATATTTTATATAGTCTGCCCCAAATTCAAGCTTTATCATTTAACTATTTGGGATGGTGCAGATACATTGGGCTCTTCCTTATGGCTGAATTACACTCCTATTCACTACTGCTTGAACTGACAGAAAAGTACACCAACTTCAATTTTATTGGTCCAGCGCCAGTCTATTCTATTACAGCAATGAAGCTGATGACCAGCTCTATTTTTACTATTTTAGTGCCAAATTAAAGGGGCAATGTAGCAGAGGAAGCCATCTCAGTCTATACTAATGTCAACAAATGAGGACTTTGGTAGCACCTTTTCTGATTAACATGTTTTATCAAAAGGCAGAAGAAGCCTTTTGAGAGCTGAATCTCACTTCCTCAGAAAAGCTTCTGCCTGTTTTCTTTTTAAATTTTAGTCAGAAAAGGTGCCATGCAGCCAGATTCTTTCTGAAGTTAAGGAGAGCAATTAGTGTCTTTTCCCTGCCACCAAGCATCACAGGTTGGTATGAAAACAATCACCAATCACTCTCTCTAAAGTGGAGATGAAAAAGGATGGGACAGATTGAATGGAAGGTTTAGTGATCTGTCAAGTTGCTTAACAGATGACAAACACTGAGGGAAAGGAAGGAGAACAGGACAAAGCAGGAGGGGCTTCTTCTCCCAATGCTAGTGCAACCCTTGTGCCTTTTCTGACAAAAAAAAAATAGCCCAAGAGGACATGGGTGAATAAGGTCATAAGTTGAAGCTTGAGAAGCAATGGTATGCTATAAGGGCATGGCTGTGAATGTGACCAATAAACTTTCACTTCTCTTGTCCCAAGGTACCCAGAAGAAGTAGATAGGGCTATTAAAGCAGGAATGGAATAGGCAAAAGTATGCTGATCCTTCCATGGTGCATTGCACAAAAACCCCTAAGGAAATTAGACCTGAGAGCATCAACCAGTCAGGGCAACAGTATAGTGTTCAAGAATTAATAATAAATAATAAAAACCATAAAGGTGTAGCTCTAAGAAACTCATCGTTTGAAGCATCAAACCCCCCCCCCCATAATACACTTAATAATGGCAGAATCAGAAACATATATAGCTGCCAGAATCCAACTTTCTATCCCAGTATAAATTGACATTTCATGCAGCCCAAGATTCAAACGGTCTTTCAAAAGAAAATCAAACTGGTGTTCAAATAACACATGTAATGCTCTTTTTCAGGAAGGACCATTTCAAAGAAGCTTGAGAAGAGGTATAGAAAGCACCAGTGAGGCTTCCATACACAGACACCTCTGTAGAAAGCCAGATGTTGGCTCCTGCCTGCCACCCCAGCCAAAAGGACCTTGGAAGGAATACATCAAAGGTGGGGGGAGAGGTCAATTTAATCTAAAAGATCCCCACCATTGACTATGTCAACAACAACTGATGATGAATAAAGTAATGAGCCGGGTCTTATCAGGAGAAGAGAGAAATAGTGAATATCATAGGATAACTTTAGGCTTAGTTTTAGCTGGGATGGGACAAAGATCATACATGAGGACATTGCATAAAAAAGCAGATACAGGTAGTCCTTGACGTACAACCACAATTGAGCTCAACTTTTCTATTGTTAGGTGAGATGATTGTTAAGTGAAGTTTGCGCCATTTATGATCATTCTCACCACCGTTGTTAAGTGAATCATTGCCATTGTTAAGTTTGTAATGCAGTTGTTAAGTGAATCTGGCTTCTCCATTGACTTTGTTTGTCAAAAAGGTAAATCTCATGACCTTGGGAGACGGCAACAGTCGTAAGTACGAACCAGTTGCCGAACATCTGACTTTGGATCACATGAACATGGAAACGCTACAAAGGTCATAATTGTAAAAAATGATCGGTAAGTCACTTCCCCCCCCCATCCCATTGTAATTTTGCACGGTCACTAAATGAATTGTTAAATTGAGGACTATCTGTACTACATTCATGAAGGGAAACTAACAAAGAACCCTATGTGAATCCCCGTACCTGCCTGGTATTTAAACCTGAAGATTTATAATTTCTAGATGGGAAGAGTGGTAGTCCTTTGAATTCTGCGCAAGATCAGTAAGATCTTGTCACAATCTCAAGTCAAGCAGAATTCTTCCACTCTGTGCCAGCTCCACCCTCCTGCTTCGCAATTGTCTTTTTGGTGACAGAAAAATCTGCCTTCAAACTTTTCATTTCCGTCACCCCCCCCCCCTCAAAAAGAAGGAAGAAGGGAGAAGGGTCGGGGAGGGGAAGCATCCGCTCCCCAAACCCCTCGAGTCGCATTTTTACTCCTGGATCCAACGCAGCCAAGTTAGAAGGAGGAGGTGGATCCCCAACATACAATGACAGATTATGCAAATCCTGCAGGAATGGCTAATCCAATCAATCCCCCGGGCGGGGTGTGAGCGGAATCTAGTGGATCTCTCCGGAATCCGCTTCTGTCGGAATGCGTGTGGCGGGTAGAAGAAGTCCACACTCGTCCGGAGAGTCAGCATGACATCACAGCGGCTCCTAGTCCTTGAAAACCTTGAGGGTGATTAGCTGAAGGAACGGGCGGCTTCTGCCCATCCTCCTCCTCCAGGGCCGCCTCTATAATTCCTAGGTAGACATGAGGCGGAGGGGGGAGAGGGTTTGGAAAGCATAGCTAGGCAAGGCTAAAGAAAACAGCCGCCGCAGCAGCAGCTGTTAGACGGGTGATTAAGTAATTCTCCTAGCCTTTTTTCCCCCCCTTTCCCCACTCGCTTCTTCTGGCTGTGCCGAGACTGCTCCCTGGTGTAATTCCGAGGTCCAAAAAAGAAAACGGCGTTTTCTTTCTCTCTCTTTCTCTTTCTCTCTCTCTCTCTCCACGGCGTGCTGGTGAGAATGAATGAGCGAGAGGGAGGCAGGCAGGGAGGGCGGCCGGCTTGAATCATTCCAGACTGACTTGTTTTGAAAAGAACAGGGCATATCAATAAAATGTTGGAAGAAGAAAGGATGGAGCAGAGAGGACCTTCCTGGGAGAATATTTAAGACGCGGTGGGCAAAAGGCTGATCGCGAGAAAGCAGACGGAGTAAGCGAAGAGAAAAGAAAATGAAATTTTAAAAAAGGGAAACTCTCCCAAGGCACGTTATTTGAAGTCCAGAGAAGGCATCGCTTCCTCTTGAGACCGTTCCTTTAAAGGATAATCTCTCTGGGTAAGTTTATTTTGCAGTTTTTCCCACAGGACGTGGCTTAAGACAAGTTGCCAGACGCTACTTGGGATGGATTTGTTTGGACCCACCCTGCGTTCACCTCCAGGGGGTAGCCCAAGTAAAGCGGAAGGCTTTTTGAAAGAAAATAAAAGAATGAACAAAAATTAAAATAATAATAATAATAATATTGGTGTGTAGCAGGGGGTAGTGGTGGTGGCAGCTCTGAAGCTCTGCATTTAATTGTCAGAGATGGAGTTTTTCCATCCAACTGATATAGTAACAGTGATCATCATAAATATATTTATTTCCCCTATAGTGATCGTGAATTAAATATGCCTGTTTTTTTTCTGTTGATTACTTGTCTGGGTTGACTCTTAAGCTTCAAAATGCAGACTGACTTATATTCACTGTAAACTGGAGAACAAAACAAGAGTCTGGGAGAAGCCTTGAGAAAATTGAATAAAATTGTATTTTGTGTTGGTTGCCCTATCACACTCTCAGCTGATTGATCCATATTCCCACCCAGTTTTTGTTTTTTTTAAACAAGCAGGTTTTTAAAAAGTTATGTTTACCTGGAACAATAGCTATTTAAATCTTTTTGTTTTAATAACTGAACTAGTAGGAAAGCCAAACAAGCATACTACATACAGGTTATGTAGTTAAATAATGACTGTATGGGATATTGAGAAAAATGGATGTTTCATGTTTGCAACTTAGCAAATGTTTAGACATTTGAGAAAAATGTTCAAGATTTTAAGAAAAAGTGTGTTTCTCTCATAATACAAGAAAGCAGGTATTGTAGCAGGTCTGGGCTAGGTTCAAATCGCTGCTGCCACCGTTAGAAATTAAATTAAGTAAATTTAATAAAGAAATTTACTTAAATAAATAAAACAAGATTGGCCGCGATGTTCCTAGAATGTAATCTTGCTATCCGGAAGTCAGTCTTGCTATATGAAGACCTCTTGAGAAATTTCTGTTATATTTCTTTGTATGCTAGCCTCTCATTCTTCCAGAGAAACTACTGCACACGTATAAAATCCAAATAATGTAATATCTTTTAATCCCTCATTTCCTATTAGCTCAGCAACCTAAGTTGCATGCTGCACATTAGTCAGATGTTAAGTTTCAATGTTTCTCAAATAATGGGATTTATTTGTAACTGACAGGCTACAAGGATGGCTTCCACTGTCTACTATCTCTTTCTTAAACGATGAATTCTTGATCCAAGACTCTTGAGAGTTATTATTTCTCTTTGTTAAACTGTTTGGAATACAATCTCTGGCAGATTAATCTCCTACTCTGAAGAAATTCCACTGTGTTGGAAAAGGACTATAGTCCCAAGTTTTAACAAAGTGAAAAACAGTCTTTAAGTTTCCAATTCCTATGAATGACTTTACGATTGTTATGAACGAAGAGATTCTATGTAAATGTTGTTTCTAGTTGTATTCAACATTTCTGCCCAAAACTAAGCTTGCAGCACACTGGGCCACCAGTTCTTAGCTTTAGAGCCACTCTTAGATACCCAACACAGGTTATGGTCCTTAGAAAGTCAAACATTCATATTTTAGCACCACCTGACACAGAGTGAGTGCATCCCATAATGCTGTTAAACTGCTATCCCTATGTCATCTCTATGGCAGAATTACAGCCAGTGAATTAGTCTTAAATATAAATTATAGTGGCTGAGTCATGCACTACTGGTTTGCCATTAACTTCCATCTCTCTTTATCAAAATTACATCTTAACAAGTGTTCCTTAAAATAAACATCTGATAACATCAGCAGCCTCCAATAAGCACTTCCTAGGTGCTGTCACATCTGCTGGATGGTTTGATAAAGTGGTCCTTAGTTTCCTTAGTTTATGTTATGATGCAATATTTGGAATCTTAATAAGTTTTAAAAATGCATGCAAGAATCTAACAATCTCCTGACATAAGCAAAAGTAAATATAATTCTTGTTGCATGATTTACCTGCGGGAGACCTCTTCAGTCATTGTTGCAGTGGCAAAATGTCTACTACAACATGTGTTGACCGATTACAAGTCCCATAACTTTCCACTAAGTGTCTCTTGGGAAGTTGTGTACAATAAAGATCATAGTAGAAAGATGTCCAGGTTAATATTCTACTCAGTAATTAGATTTGTTTTATAAGGTTAGTGTTTGTATTGTTTCATAGGGAATGTATAGTTTTGGATATATGCAGGTTAAATTATTCTTAAGGCAGACGTTTTAAGCCTATTTGCATGTAAGACCCAGTGACCTTGATATTCATTTGTTTGTTTATCTGCTTGTTTGTTTATTTATTTATTTTATATGCCACCCATCAATTTGATACGATTTCCTTCAAATAACGTGATATAAGTCGGATTATGTATTACTTAAGATTTTAACGTGGAACCATTTAAGCTTTGTGCTATCCACAGTGCAGACTTTTTAAAGAAAACATCCAATATTATTAAATAAAATGAGTTTATTTTTCCTCCTGGGAAATTCCTCCTAGTGTTTGAAAAGTTTTCCAAATAAAATAAGGATGTGTACAAGACAAATATTTCTATCTCCGTAGAAAATTAACAGCAAATTATTTATTTTAGGTTTTTGTCCTTCCTGTTTGCAAGACATCTGAGTATTATTTTTATTTGAGCAAGGGTACTCCTATTGTGTGTAAGAAGTATTTGACCCCCAGCTATCTCATTGGATGTAATTATTAAGTTCAGCCTTGGTGGGCTGAGTTGGTCTTTTCAAAATTTAACCTAAATTTTAAACAGCGTATTACATACTGTACTGAAAATTTAGACTCTATGAAGAAAGGTGAATCTTCTTTAGTATATATTTTGAATTATATACTAAAAATAAATCACTGCATGTAAATAAGGATTTGGTTGAATATTCTCTTTCCTTCCCTCTCCCTCTCTCTCTCTCTCCCTCTCCCTCTCCCTCCCCCTCTCTCCCTCTCCCTCTCCCAAGCTATTATGACTTGCTCTCGAATTATTGTTAAAATAACAATATCTTGTTCAACTGCAGTCATTTTCTTAATAGAATGAATCTCTCTGTAGGAAAATACACATGAATTGTGATATGTAAAGTTTGGCCTGAGGGTCTTTTTTCTGGCATTGCAAATGCTAAGATTAGATAGTTTATACAGCTGGATTTCATTTAGCTTGTCAATTTGTAGATATCATTATCTTTTCTTCCAATTGAAAATTTAGTTACATAGCATGGCAATTGCTAGTAAAGTGTAATTGTGTGTTTTTATATAATATAAACCAATGTTCCATTTGGATTTTTGAAATACAACAGACAGTTAAACTTTTATATAGCACAGAAAAACAGGGGCTGTCATTTCCTATTTCCAAATTCGATAGAGCCTCAACTAGCAAAATCAAATACTTAATGGTTGTCTGAGAGCCAGAGCAGACGGATATTGCTGCTGGAAAGAATGATATCTGGGCTGAATTTCATTAAAACATTATGTAAAAGCATGCTATTGTACCTGAGCTTAGTCTTGGAAGAGTTTATATTTCATATTGGCAAATCTGCTATTTCTGTTAATGAGAAGGTAGCATGGTTTTATTCAGTAGGAACAGATGAAAATATTCTACTTTCACATATAAAAGACATGCAAAACAGTATATGCCCATGAAAAAGAAAGGAATAGCAAATTCCCTTAGTATCATTGTATACAAAAGTTTCATTTAACCCATAAAAAGAGACAGTGGAAAAATATGTGATGCCTACTAAAACAGGAGGAAAGTTTTAACAGCTATTTGTACAGAGCTGCAAGTATCTTGCTTTTACCTTGCCTTACAGTCAAAAATATTAAGTCTTCAGGTAGGTTATTTTATTCCATAGGTTTCCATAGGTTTCAGGATAACATGTTTAGATGAGGACAGGTCCACGTAGTTCGCTCCTACTTCAGTGGTTATGTTTTGTATAGTTGTAAATATGGACAATGTATGGGAAATCTGGAGTTCAGATCTTAGTTTCTGCAATACACTGTTGAGTTGGGTAGGACATACACTTTTTTCTTCTTTAGCTTTCCTCAGATATTCCCGAGAATAAAGGCTACAGGTAGTGAAATAGGGAAAAAGTCATCACCAAAACCTTTTGTCCTTTTTTTTTGTCTCACAGAACTGAATGAAATAATTTCCCTTGTATAAAAAAATTCAAAGGGAATTGGCTGGTAATACCACTATGGTAAGGATTAAACTATTTTTATCCATAATAAATAAGTTCTGTTTTTCTCAACATACTAAAGTGGAATTGACTAGGTTAAGTAGAAGTACCTTAGAAAGCAAAGATTAATAATGCATTAGGCTGATATGCAACAAAAAGCCATATTACCTGCACTAACTCAACTACCCACAAATAAGTTATTTATATTTTTGCTGAAGAATTTGGATTGTTTCCACATATTCATTTCCAATAGTCTGGGAGCTGCTTTTTTAAGTGGCGATGCATTAATAACTTGCCTGAAAGTACCGTTCCTAAAGAGTGAGAAAGACCTATTCAATTATTGTATTTATGGAAAGCCTCTGCACAAGTGAATTCTTTGAATATAAGGAAACAAGACTTTATATAGGAACTTTTGTACTGAATTTGCTTAGCAGATTCCTAATTCCAATCTACTGATCAATATTACTTTGTGCATAACTATAATTTAATTTGTGTGCATAAAATGTTGTACATTATATGACAGGTCGTATATTCTTCAGAATAATTACTCTAGAACAGGGGTGTCAAACTCATGGACTCACGGCGGCGTCACATGACGTATCGGTACTTTCCCCCCCTCTAAACTGGATGTGGGCATGGCCAGCGTGTGATACATCTGGTCCGTGGGCTGGGAGTTTGACAGTCTTACTCTAGACATTATAGGGACTTCTACGCACTTATGGGCTAGAGTCAGATGTGAGGCACCCAATATTTCTATTTTACTTAGCACTTGGTAGTTTTAGATATTTATACTATAGACCTTTAGCACTGCAGGGATGTCTGATTTCATGGAAAGGAATGTGAGATGATACTACTATTGATTCCTGATGATAGAATCTTATGCATACAGACATATCTACTCATAAACCACTAAGTGAGATGCTGATGAACTTGAAGTGCAGTTGCTGAAATCAACTTAGAACATGGTACTTAATATTGGATCCCAGCTGTTATTGGCTCTCAACCCCTATTGATTGATCTATCACAGTGGTTGGGATTGGGCGGGGGGGGCTGTAGCCTTGTTCTAGGAAGGTAAGATTGGATATCAGTACTTGGAAAGAGACAACTTGGATGTTATCTGTTTATCAGGTAAAATGTGTCCATAAATTAAATTTCAGTGAAAGACTGTGATTATAGATAACACCTGATGAGGATTCTTCACTTTGGTTACACAACTGTAAAAAAATGATAACCTTTAATGTTTAGCTGCCTATAGAAGAAATCTTGAATCCTTGAAAAATCAGAGTGACAGTTTCTCCTCCAGATACTATCTTTCTCTCTAATGTTATTCTAATGTTTTTAGGAAAATATTTATGTCCACAAATTTCTCCTGTCAAAGTAGATCTCAAAGCTTCTTGACTATTTTTTATGGTTCTTTATTCGCCTGAAATAAACTGGGACATGTTCTTAAACTGTTTAGCCTTAGGCTGGGCCTTTCTTTTATCTCTGATCAGAACAGTGATCATGATAAACAAAGATGTTCTCAACATTGGTACATAAGCTCAGGATAGGGTTCTTCTTATCCACCCAACTCAGAATGCCTAACTGCCAATGATACGCTGTGCATTAATAAATATATAACAGAATATGTAAATAATTTGAAATCTAAAGTCAGATCCCTGAAATGGGTTTCCTTCTCTCCTTAGCGATGGGAGTGGCCATTCAAATCTCTTTGCTATTAAATATGCAGCTAATATCTTTGGCAATGTACTGAAATACCACTTCTGTATTTAGAAATAGCAGTTAGTAGCAAAATGTTTGTGCAAGCTTCCCCAAGGAGAAGGAAAGAAGCACTATCTCCTTCAATGGTTTTTATACAGTTTTGTGGTCATAATATGGATTGGCTAAAGATGTTTAGTCTAAAGCAAAGCAATATCAAATGTGTTGTTTCCCCCCCCCCCACTTTAAGCAAATCCTAATAGAAAAGAGATAGAGAACAAAGCATCAGCTCTTGAATGCCATGAAATGTGTGAAGGAGAACATTTGGCATCCTTTAATAGCACCCAAGAGTGTGCTGGAAAATGCAGCAATCCAACACAATGTTGATGCACTGAGAATGACTTTATCTTTCAAAGAAGTTGAAAATGTAATAGGGTGTGGTTAACACAATCAGTGGCCGAAGTAGTGTGCAGTAGCCAGAAATTGAGTAACGTATCTCACAAAGCTTAGAATGGCTAAATGGGCATGAGGCATTCTGATTTACTTCGCACAATATTTCTAGTCCCAGAGGAATAATTTACGGGTATGTTTATCCTTCAACTCAGCCAATTTTCTATTGCAAGAATTGGTTTTTAACTCTGAAGGGGCAAAATACATATTGTATTCTGTTCTGTTAATCACAACATGATGCAACATATAAAGCCCTAAAACTGGAGGACTGGTCCCAATGCAATTTAGGAAATTGAGAGATTGAGTATTCCTCAACAGTTGCTATTGGTAGTTATTGAAAATGGACTCCATAGTCAAACCACTCAATTTTACCCTTATTTAAATACAATCTATTCTGTAATTTAGACCCATGAGAATAAGGTTGCTTTCTTTCTCGCATGTCATAGTTCCTCAGGGTCTTATTTCAGAGGTGGGCTGCACTTACATTCAGAAGCTGTTCGCTGGTTGTGAATGCGCATGAGCTTTGCTCACACGTGCCCCTTTGGGAATGAAACGGAGCTTTAAAGAAGCAGGTAATCAACTCAGGCAGCTATGGTTAGCAAAGCAGGGGCAGCACAAAACTCAACTGGGCAGCGAGGATGGAGGGAACGAGAGAAGAAGTTAGTTATAAATGGATAGCTTAGCACAAGGGCGGGTGGCCAGGCCCAGCCAGCAATTAAAGCGAAGGGTTCGCCCGAACCCACACGACCACCCCTGTCCTATTTAGTCCCTGATTAAATATCGAAATATTTCTCTTAGGAATCCTTGATCTTCTCCCTTTCGTTCCCTGAACCTGTTACATTTTGTTAACTTTTTAAACTACAGTTCTTCAACCAAACAAAATGCTTTATATAGGGTACCGTCCTAGTGCATAATAAAGTAGAATTATTACTTTTGGGGCTTGCAAATTGTGCTAATTTTAAAGAAAACTGAAACTCTATTTGCCTTGAAATAACTACATTGTTTTACTGATGCATATTTCAACTTCATATAATAACCAGTATCTGAAAATTATTAGTTTCCATCTCAGTTCCTTTTTATATGCACTGCCGCCAGTTCTGGTACAATGCATCTGTTCATATGATTATTATTTTCCTAAATGCAGAAGTTTGTATTAGACTGATTGATTTTCATTTCATTTCATACCAGTTTCCTGCTTGGAAATACAAAAATTATTTTTTTTCCGTAGGTAATCAATATTTTCCATATCAGGAAAGTAAGAGTTTATATATCTCCTGATATTCATATTATAGTTTTACCAAACTTTAAATTGTTGCAGGCCAGCTCATCCGATGACACATTCAAATGAAACTAAATTCAGCCTTTAATCATAAATCAAGATTGGGAAGATGGAATGGTATTCTAGAATATGTCATATTGCCACGTTAGAAAATGGGTAATGATTTGATGAAAACCAAATACCTTTATTTGTTATGTAGTATTTTGCATCAAATGTATAAATGTACATTTGAGCACACGGGTCATACACCTTATTTTCCCATTTAGTTAGGGGAGATCCAGTTTTAAACATGAAAAGAAACAGCTTTGGATCACAGTGTTTTTGTAGACTGATGTTTTTTACAGAGTGACAAGCTTGGGTATGCAATAAGCTCTGTACCAAAACACAGTTATCAACAACTAATGTCTTTAGGGACAGAGATTTTAACAATTCCTCTTTTAGCAGCCTCCAAAGCCATTTCTGACCTAAAGCACAGTATTCATGCCATTTTGACATGGGATTCGTTTAAAAACTAAAATGCAAGCTAAAAACCAGAAAATTCAGTCCTTTTTCATTTGCCTTTGTCCACATCCAGCTACTGTCACACACTCACAGAGAGACAGACAGACAGACAGACAGGCAGACAGGCAGACAGGCAGACAGACTGACAGACTGACTTTTTCAATATAACACTGGTTACATTTGCCCACCCCCTCACAAGTATGAAAACACAGTTAACCTATTTCTTAAGAGAGCAGAATTTCATAAATACATGACGATTTTATTTTATTTTATTTTATTTTCCTTTCCGTTAGAGAAGATATTAGTAACTGGTGCCACTGGAAGTTTAGTCTTCCGGAGCAGAGACAGAGAAGAGAAAAAGCAAAGATAAAATGTGACTGCAAGTGCTTATCTCTATACTAGTCCTACAAGATACGCATATATACAAATGCCACATCTGATCTGCTATTACTCAATATTTAACCGCCAGCTCAAATATACTGTATTTATACTCATGGATATTAATCTGCAGAACTAATGTAAAAGATGTAAAAAAAAGCCAGGTACACATGAATTTATACGGAAGTTTCTTCTTTTAGGTTTTTAGATTTTTTTCTCCAAAATATGGTTAACTACTAAGGTTCAGAACCAGATTTTCCCAAGATTATTCCAAATCATTCCAATATAGACACCCAAATAGCTTTTAAAAGTTGAAATCCGACAAAATTGAATTATTTCTGGAAATTCAGAAAACTTTACATAATAAAGACTAATTAAGTTTTTATAACTATAAGATAACTAGTGGATTATGAAGAGTTGCAGTCATAGTGCCTTCCTATTATTAGACTATTATGAACTTTTCCAGCCACGATAATGATAAATATGTACAACATACAGAATGAACTGTAATATTCTAGTTTACTTTACAAGTGATAGGCAATAAGTTTCATCCAGTGATTCACATATATGTATATGTTTATGTTCTGTGTGATATAAAGGTCTGCAGATTTTTTAAATCACGAAGGTTATACAGAATACTTTGAATCTGAAACATTTTAAGTGCAAAACAACGTTTTGAGCTATAATTCTGTTCTAACTATGCCACAAATATAATAGATTTAGGACAAACCTTGCTTTGAGATCAACACAGAGAAAGAAAGGTCCTTTTGATTTCTGGGATAGTCACGACACCAGAACAATATGCTTCAAACTGTTTCTGAACTCAGAAAGGGTTCAAATTTAAAATACTTTGCATTCCCCTAATAATTTCTAAGAGATGAATTAAAGACATTTTTAAGCTTAAGAATCTGAATCTCAGGAAACACTGTTACTCTTAGAACATTTCCCTGAGACATTTTAAATTTTGGTACAATGAATGAGTATCGATGTTGATAATAGTTGCATGAATAACACATTCCTTTTTATGTCTCATTTCTAAATTTCTAATGGGTTTGCAGCATGCAAAATATAGATAAAGCCTACAGAACATTTGATCATTCAGATTTTGGACACCATCTCCCAGCAATCTTGGTCATAGACTGTGTTGGCTAAAGTGATGGTTGTTCAGCTCAATTCAGATCCAAAAGGAAAGGAATTTATGTGATATCACAATAAGCACTATATGGTATCATAAGTCATATTCCGTAGTATAATAAGGTTAATTCTTCTCAATATGTTGTTCTCCATTGTATGAATAATACATAATAAAAGAATATTAACTTTGCTTTGAACCATAGAATTTTAAGGGGAAAGAGGCAATTAGAATCAAAATATTATTTATCAGATGGGACGCAGTGGCTCAGTGGCTAAGATGCTGAGCTTGTTGATCAGAAAGGTTGGCAGTTCAGCAGTTCGAATCCCTAGTGCCGCATAACGGAGTAAGCTCCCCTTATTTGTCCCAGCTTCTGCCAACCTAGCAATTCAAAAGCATGTAAAAATCCAAGCAGAAAAAATAGGAACCACTTTTGGTGGGAAGGTAACAGCATTCCGTTCATCTTCAGCGTTTAGTCATGCCGGCCACATGAGCAGGAGACATCTTCGGACAGTGCTGGCTCTTCAGCTTAGAGATGAGTACCGCCCCCTAAAGTTGGGAACAATTAGCACATATGTGCAAGGGCAACCTTTACCATTATTATTTATCAGAGATACCATTCTTCCTGTTTCACTTTGATTTTCCAAAGTTTTCCAGTTACCAGCTGTTCTCCATAAAAGCCATTGAGCATGTGTGCAAATGCATGCTGCTGTTGGAGACTGCATTTGTATTTCTTGCTCCCTTTTATTTTTTACAGAGCAACCTTAATGCTGCATTAATGCAAGTCTCTTGGCTGCAGGAGGGAAGCAAATAATACCTCAGAAACTTGATTGTGTTGTTGGCAGCCATACAAAAACAGCAGTAAACGTAATATATATGGACTTCACCAAAGCATTTGATAGTGTCTCACAAAAACTTACTTGGAAAATTCAATTAAATCAAATTGGCTCAGAGCAATGATTTGACACATGGTCCAGAATGGAGCCAAAACCCATTTTCATATCCCGATGATACATTTTAATGTATTGGCTTGTAATGTCTTGGGGATTGTCTAGGTGCTTGGCCACAGTTTTGTTTAGTGATTCAGCTTATGCCTTTATTACTTATTAGGGGAGACATGGTTCAGAAGAGAAATATTTGATTTGCAGATTTTAAAAATATGAGTACAGACATTAAAAGGAATCTTGGGACTGAGTATTTTTGATAATGAAAGCAGTAAAGGCATTACACATTATGCCAAATTTTGTTCATCGGTTATTGGTATCTTGCAATAAACCTCAAGCAACTTGCTGGCACAATTATTCAATTATTTCAAAAAGTATAATCCAAAAAAGATTTCAGTGAAGTTAAACTCTAAATGGCGTTCTGGTATTTGGGAGTATAATTTTATGTACATTTTTGTATATGTAATAAGAAGTTCAATAGAACACAACAAAATTACTATCTATCCACTAGGCCAAATATCTTATTCAAAGGGATATTTAGACAGGCGCATTTCACAAAGAGTCAGTGCAATTAAACTCTTAACAGCATTGGTAATTGGGAATATAATTTTATGCAGAATATCATTTTATGCATATAAGAGGAACCTCTGTGCGACACAATTACATTATTATTCTATTGGACTAGGTTAAATATCCCATTACTTGTGAAGTGGCTAGCCTTTGAAGTAGAGAAGGAAAGCAGGATTGTATTCTTCAATGAAATGTTTCAATTCATCCTCAAATACCAGAAAATGGATACCACAAACCAAAAAAGTTATTGCTACATATATTTAAGTTGTGCCCAGTTGAAAAGCTTTCCTTCCTTCTTCCTTTTCTTTCTCTTCCTTCCTTCCTCCCTCCCTCCCTCCTTTCCTCCATTCCCTTCCCACTCCATTCATTTTATTTAATCAATGAATTAGCCACTTCATTCACTAATGTAACTTTAGGCAACATGAAAGGAGAAAAAATTAGAGGCAGAAATGCAATAATTGAAAGCAAGAAATATGTCAAAATTGGTGGGAAAACATAAAAATAATTAAGAACCAAATTTTGTAAATAACATCCCCCAAATGTTGCTGAAAAAGTCAGGTATTTTAAGCTGTTTTGATTGGTTTGGTTTGGTTTATTTGGATTTATATGCCGCCCTTCTCCAAAAGGACTCAGGGCGGCGTACAACATTAAAAAACACACATCCCAAAAGTTAAAAAAGATTAAATCCATATCCAAAAAAACAAACCGAATTTAAAAAAAACAATACATTTAAAGTAAGTTAAAATTAACAGGCCAGGCCAGCTTGCTGGAAAAGCCAACTTTTTAGGGCGCGTCGGAAGGACCAGAAGGACCGGAGGTCAGGGATTATGCGAAGCTCCGGGGGGGCAGCTCATTCCAGAGGGAGAATCTGGATACATAAAGTAAGATTGGAGAATCTTAATACACAAAGTTAGTCCTCAAGTCATGATCACAATAGGAATCAGAATTTTCATTGCTAGGGAAGGCGGTTAAGTGACTCACAGCCAATTTTATCACCTTTCCAATTGTTGTTACCTATATCACTGTAGTTGTTAAATGAATCTTGCAGTCTTTAAGCTAATCTGGCTACCATCATTGTTGGAACCTGGCTGGAAAGATAGCAAATGGTGATCACGAGAGCCTAGGATACTGCAGCCATCATAAATCCAAGCTAATTGCCAAGCGCCCAAATTTTGATCATATGATCATGGGTAATGGTGGTAAGTGCAAGCACTGACTGAAAATTAGTGTTTTTCAGTGGTGGTGTAATCTTGATTGATTGCTAAATGAATATTGTAGCTTGAGGATTGTCTGTATAGTCATACCTCTTAAGATACTACTTTACTTCTATATTTGCTCCTTCAAAGCCTACTTTTCCATAAAACACCACCAATACTCTAGTTACTTAAGTCAAAACAGTGTTAATCAAATATTTGTATACTGTGACAGAATTAGTGGTTATTGCTGGTGGATTGGTACCCCATCCCTTCCATATGGTCATTAAATTAAATAAATAATGGTAAAGAAGTCCCTGCAGAGTTTAGTCAGCTAGTCATGTCCAACTATAGGTGCTCATCTCTGTTTCAAGGCCATGAAACCAGTGTCATCCTATCTATTTAACTGTCACGTGGCCAGCATGATGTCGTGGATCATTATTACCTTCCCACTGAAGTGATACTATTTATCTACTCACATTTGAATGCTTTCATACTGCTAGATTGGCAGGAGCTGTATTGAGAACGGGAGCTCACACCCCATTGTGTGACGCTCAGGTCTCAAACCTGAGCTGCTGGCTTTCCATCTGACAAACCCAGTGTCTTAACCACCGAGCCACCGCACCTCCCCCATTACATTAAATAGATTATTATTTTTTAAAAATCAATTATGCCAAATGTCTGATTTATAAATTACTATTTAACAAATGTTGATGAATCAAAAGTGGTATGTTTTTTTTAAATGTCTAATCTTATACTTCATAGTGTTTTTCATGTCTTCAGGAATTAGATTGTAGTTTTTCTTTTTTATAGAACTTTTTTTAGTAAGTTCAGGTCAGCAGCACTAATTGTCTCATTAAACATTTGCAGCGTGTGATAAAAGACCCATGTGTTTCAAATGTGTTTGAATATTAGTAGCTTGGGTTGGTAGTTAGGCTGTTGGTTTGAGCTCTGAGCTTGGCAATTTGGTTGCAAACTTTTTGTCACCATTCGAGGAGACATCGTCCGTGCATTTTGAATTGTGCTCATCTGTCAGAATACAGGTCTTTAAATACCTTTTAATGAAGCGTGTACGTAGCGAACTGGTCGTTGCACCTGTTGAATCCCACCACTGCTGTTGTGTAGTGATAGCAACCTACTTTCTTACCCTGTTGCACATCTGCATTGGAGAAGGCCATATACCCAATAGTGATTCAAAATATTACTCTAGTGCAATGTAACACAATATACTATACAGAGTGCAAAGAACAAAGCAGTCTCATGGTAAGACTATCCCAGGGGTGGGTTCCTGCCAGTTCTGACCTCTTCTATAGAAAAGATTCAACAAATCTACTGTGCCATTTATTAGAACTGGTTCCAGCTCCCTCCCCCCGCCCATCCGCATCATGCTTGCCCCGCCTACCGCTTACTGATTGGCTGGCTCACCAATCGCCCCGCCCACCTCTAAGAGTCCTATCAAAACCTTAAATCTTAAAGCTGTCAAGTTTTTTCTAAAGGGTTAGGGGTGCAAGGGTCTTGTAACTTGACAGCTTTAAGACTTGCACACTTCAATGCCAGAGTTCCTGAGCCAACATGACTGGAGGAGGAATTCTGGGAGTTGAAGTCTACAAGTTTTAAAGCTGTCAAGTTTGAACACCCCTGGGTTTTTTTTCTAAAGGGTTAGGGGTGGAAGGGTCTTGTAACTTGACAGCTTTAAGACTTGTGTGCTTCAAATGCCAGAGTTTCTGAGCCAACATTTTGGTTGCTAAGCAAGAGCATTGTTAAGTGAGTTTCACCACATTTTACAAGTTGGCCACACCCACCCAGTCACATGACTGCCAATCCACTCCCACTCGGTCACATGACCAACAAGCCACTCCCACAAAGCAGGCCACACCTACAGAAGAGGTTCTAAAAAATTTTTGAAACCCACCACTGGACTATGCAATAAACTTCCCTCCCCAACATAATTTTTAAATTTACTTATGTTGAGAAAATGTTTACACATTGCCAAAAATTATAATAATTTAATTATAATGGAACAATCTGTATTTTCTGGGTCTGTACAATAGACAGATTCATAAAGCATAGAACCATAATGACCTGGTTTACAGAATATCCTAAGCACAGTGAATAGATTGTGTTTAACTGTGAACACAACATGTGTGAACTAAGTAAATATCAGGATCCACACTAGATTCAGAACCAGAAAGTCCAGCATTTCCTAACCCAGCACTTTTTCATTCTGTTCCCTTTCCTTATCCTGACAATTGTTTTTGTTTGGTGCATGATAGTTAAGATGAATGACGGAGGCTTATCCAAATTACTTATCTATGTTGTGCAGCCTTGAGTCTTTAAGTTATCATTGCTAAAATGGTCTCTATCTGAGTTGAGCTGTTTCAGATTAAAAAGAAAAAAAACCACTAAAGGCAATTATTCCATTTTTGAACCACTTACCTTTTGTTGTAAGAGGAAAATGTTTAAGCTGTTATATTCTTCATTTTCAAGCTTAGTCCTGCATTAAAGAAATGTGGAGTTTGCTCATAGTGTCCTTTGTTACTTGCCTACATCTGATACACTGTTGTGTATGACAGGCACGAGGGAACCAATATCTTGAAAGGAAAATGTTATTCTAGTTTTTGTAATGACAATGAGAAATAGGAGAGACACGGTGGCTCAGTGGCTAAGACACTGCTTGTCAATCAGAAAGGTCGGCAGTTTGGCGGTTCGAATCCCTCGCACCGTGTAACAGAGTGAGCACCCATTACTTGTCCCAGCTTCTGCCAACCTAGCAGTTTGAAAGCATGTAAAAAATGAAGTAGAAAAATAGGGACCACTTTGGTGGGAAGGTAACAGCGTTCCATGCGCCTTCGGTGTTTAGTCATGCCGGCCACATGACCATGGATATGTTTTCAGACAGCGCTGGTTCTTTGGCTCTGAAATGGAGATGAGCACCGCTCCCCAAATCGGGCACAATTAGTACATATGTGTGATGAGAACCTTTACCCTTAATGAGAAATAAGTGAATAATGGTCACTTTTTATTTGGCTTTTTAACAGTGATCAAACTTTTAACATGGACAGAAAGTTTATAAATAGAGTGTGAATCACATGACTTACTGAAAATAATTAAAGCAGTTTTCCACCTTGCATATAAGGAATGACTCCATTCTCAATTGATATAAAGCTAATTGGACAGAGAGATGTGTTTTAAGAATCTTTTCCTTGTGAAAGAGATTTTTCTGACCTTGCTATGCTGATAAAGGGGCATCTCTTGTGTCTCTTAGCAGTTTTCACTGTTCCCAAGTTAATTGATTATGTGCCCTCAAGTTCTTTTTGACTCCTACTTAGCTTACAGAAAGATTTTGCCCATGACAATCTGTTTCTAACCTGGGCTCTCAGGTTTTCTGATGGCCCGCCCCATGGTCAATGTAATAATATCCACCCACCTTGCTGCTTCTGCTTGTTCCATCAACCTTTTTCTTCTCTTTTTAAAACTCTTTTTCGGCATTAGACGCTTCTCCAGAGAGCTGTGACTTTGCATAATGTCTCCAAAGTAGGATAATGTAAATTTGTCCTTTGTCCTTCAAGTGAGAACTCTGGGTTAATTTGCTTGGTGATCCATCAGTTTGTTTATTTGACTGTCCATGGCATTCTCAGGGATCTTCTTGGTCACCAAAGTTCAAAACTCAAATACACTTCCTATCCTGCTTCTTCAAATTCCAGCTTTCACTTCCATCAAGTGCCACATACTCCGACTTACACAATTCTTAATGCTGAAATTGTAGATGCATCATAATTCAATTCAGCATCCAAGGTCTTCATGACAAAGTGGTAGTCTGTGGCATATTTTTTGACTGCTTGTTTCTTTATTGTTGATGGTTGACCAACAATTGCTAGGCAGATGCAATCCACCAATTTGATATCTGCACTGTTTTCACTGTCAATTCTAAGTCTTGCTTTTCTTTCTATTGTCATTAACATGGTTTTCTTTATATTTATTTTTTGTCCCATTTTTTCACTGTTCTCCTTGACTTTTATTACTAGATCTTGCAGATTTTTTTCATTTTTCGGCAAATGTCATTGCCATAGTGCAGATCATTGATGTTTCTTCATTCAATTTTAAAATTATGATTGCTCATCTTGTTCCAATCCAACTTCCCTTAATATATATTCAGCATATTGTTTGAATTAATAAGGGCAAAATATATAGCTTTGTTCCACTCATTTGTCAACATGGAACCTATGTGTTTTACCATATTTTCCTCCATTTCCTCCCACAACAAAGTTGTTACATAAGGGGGAAAGTGAAAAGATTGGATGTGGAGATGTTCCGTGCTTGTAGAGGTGAAACTCTAAAGGTGTCAGACTTGGAAGCCATATTTTAAGTATAAGTATAATCTTTATTGTCATTGTACTTAAATACAACGAAATTGGTTTTAACCTCACTGGTGTAAAATTATAACAGAAACTAAAAAAGAAAAATAAACAGAAAAAAAAAACTAGCGTGTGCATGGAATGATTGTGGTTGTATTTAAAAGTCTCACAGCCCAAGGATAGAAACTATCTTTAAACCTGTTTGTTCGGCTGGCTATACTTTGATGCCTTCTGCCTGATGGTAGAAGTGCAAAGAGACACTGACCAGGGTGTGAATCAACTCTGAGTATCTTCCTTACTCTGCTAAAGGAGCGAGATCTGGCAATGTCATCCAGTGGTGCCAGAGGACAACCAACGGTTTCTTGTGCCGAATTGATCACTCCCTGTAGTGCCTTCCTGTCCGCAGCTGTAAAACCAGCATACCATACTGTAATACAATATGTGAGGACACTTTCTATGGTGGACCGATAGAAAGAGGTCATCAGCCATTGTTCCACCTGATTTTTCCGCAGGACTCCAAGGAAATGAAGTCTCTGTTGGGCCTTTCCAATCACCAGAGACGTTTTTCCAAGTGAGATCTTGACTAATAAGCACTCCCAAGAATTTAAAAGAGGAAACCCTCTCCACACAGCCCCCCCTCGATATACAGTGGGGCAGGTTCCTCTCTCTGCTTTCAGAAATCTAGCACCATCTCCTTTGTCTTATTAGTATTTAGATGTAAGTTGTTTCTTGAGCACCATGCGGATATCTTCTGGACTTCTTCCCTGTATGCTGATTTGTCCCCCTCCAGTTATGAGACCCAGCACTGTTGTGTCGTCTGCAAACTTTATTATGATGTTGGATGGATCAGAGGATATGCAGTCATATGTATACAACGAGTAAAGGTATGGGCTGAGCACACAGCCCTGAGGGGAGCCTGTGCTGAGCTTTAGCGTGGAAGATGTTGTATTGGGCCTTCAGGCCTGCCACATTTTCTACTATGGGAAAATGGGAGTGGGATATATGGGAGATATATAGGGGGGTATATGGAGTATGGGAGATATATAGTCAAAATAACATTCTTTTCTCAGAGAGTCAAGGACACCTTGCTTGGCAGCTGTGACTGGGAGGCATCTTCAGTTTTGGATGATGCCTGATTAGACCATGTGATGGACATATGGGTGCTGGGCAGGATTCTGAACTTTCTTTTGGGTGGGGAAAACCTGGAAACTTTCAGGTTCAGGTTTTCCCAGATGTGCCAATATGACATCTCTAATAAAATGGAACATTGAGGAAACTCAAGTCTCGGAATCTTCTTTCGTTAGGGATGCAACTTGGAACCCTGACAAAAGGATGTCATTAATTTATTGTCAGCTTCACTTTCAGGTGAAGGGATTTGGGAAGTTGTGATGTTTTGCTGGGACCAAGCTTGTCCCTTTCCCTGTCTTTCTTCACAGTTTTTGCTGAAATGAGATTTGACACACTATTAGACCTGTGGCATGCAAACAAGAGGGAAAGGAATACATTTTGAGGAAATTGGATTTAGTGCCTGGAAGATGAACATTTTTTTTTAATTAAATGTGTGTACTTGGGAAGGGAAGTTGAATTCCTTCAGAAATTGAGAAATTGAAGAAATTTCTATGAAGAAAAGTAAGGCTGCCCCTAATTATGCCTTCATAATTCAAAAGTTATGAAGTTTTTAAACTTTTGTTATTATTTTCAACTGTATATATGAGTTCTTCTAGTTTATAACATAAGGTTAGTTAAAAGTGAGACTTTAAATAAATTTCATTTATTTTAATGAGAAACACATTCATTTTATAGTTAATTCGGATTCTGAGTTGTTTTGAAATACTGCATACACCTAGAGTTCATTTTCATTATTTTGAAATTACATAATTAAATGTCCATCTGTCAAATTCACACAGAGGCTATCTACATTATTATCCACAATTTAATTTTAAACCAGATTTCTTTTTCTTTCATAATTTAGTATGAAACTGCATGAAGGACAGGAAAAGATAGCCAATTTATATTAAGGTCTTCACTTTTACAGGCCAAGAATGAGAAATTCTGTAAGTACGGGGGGGAAAACTCGCACCATCATTTATAGCAGTAAAATTATATTCATTTAGCAGTAAATTCTAGGATGAGATCTTATCTTTTGCTTTAGACTATTATTACGTATCTACTTGTTTTACAACCAGTTTTTCTAGATAAACGGATGATGCTCTGATATCTATTGTTATTTGGAAAGAAACAGGAATATATTGCCCCCTAGTGCTGAAAAAAAATCCCTTCTGAAAACCAAATGGGGTTTAATTTAAACATTCAGAATGTGTTCCCTAACAATATGCAAACACATTTTTGTTGTTGCTCCTGCTGTCGATCCTGCAAGGACAACTGATGGGTTGATTTGGGCAGCACATATCCCTAATGTGATTGTAAACCCAAAGTCTTGCATGTGATTTGATAAACTTCAGGAGTGTAAGTTGCAGTGATTTATCATTGTCACCATTGAACTGCATTCTTGTGTTTTTCTTCTTAGATTGATCTATAACTCAGTATCAAGAAAGCGCTGGAAACAGTTAGGCTCAATAAACAACTTATAAGAAGTTTGGAATATTCAGGCTTGTGCTATCAATTGTGGACTAATTAAAAATTTACTCCCAACAGTGGAAACATCTATTTGCGATTATATTTTCCTTATTTCCTTACAAAAATGGAAAATTGGAAATGATATCTTAGATAAGAACAGACTGGATGTATAGTGCAAAGTTGCCTCAAAAGTCATACTCAAAGCATGCTCATCAAAATGATTTGTCAAATGGGAGGTAATTGCAGTGACATGCGGTGAGGTTTATGACTGGTGAGGCACTGACACAGTGCTGGGTTTCAAATATTTTTAAACTTGTGGACTTCAACTCCCAGAATTCCACAGCCAGGCATGCTCAGTTCCAATTTAAAGCGACAGCATTTGTTTTTCTCCTTTGCTCCTTCTTTCTTTTTCTTTTTCTTTTTCTTCTCCTTCCCCTCCTTCCTCCCTCTCTCCCTTCCTCCCCCTCTCTCAAACACACACACACACACACACACACACACAGAAGTTGGGTTGGACTATCTCTCCTACCCCTTCCCTCTCTCACTCACTCTCAAACAAACCCTCACACACACAAAAGTTGGATTGGATATCTTTTCCAGTGGCTTGAAAGCAGCTCCTCTGCCATCCCCCCCCCATTCCCCTGCTGCCTTTCCCAAACACCCCCACCATTGCAAATGCAGCCTGTTGTCTGGGTGGGAAATGCCTGGAACACAATAAAGCCCACCCACCACCTCCTGCTGGCAGGCTGGGGTGAGAGGAGAGGCAGAGAAGCCGGAGGGGAGCCAAGCCTTCCAAAAGAAAGAGGCTGGGGGGAAGTGTGTGTACTACAGCATGGCTCTTTGCCTGGCTTCCTGCCTCCTCCTCTGGTCTCCTCAGTGCTCGCTTGTGCTCTCCCTCCCCAAGTGTAGTTTGATTGCAGGTGGAGCCACGTTGCCTTTTCAAACCTGTAATCAGTGAAGCTGGGCTAGATTGTTATATAGTTTTATCCAGCTGTGTGTGTGAGAGAGAGAAATGAATGGGGGCCTGGGGAGGAAGTCACTACACTTGGGGAGGGAGAGCACCAGTGAGGTTAAGCAGAGTCATCCACGGTGAGGCAGCAACTAGCTCAGCTTTTTCCTTTTACTTTTTTTTTCATGATGAGAGTGGTGAGGCTGTGCCTCACTTGCCCCACCTGACTGCACGTCACTGGGTAATTGGTAGTCCTGAACCTGCATTTTGAAGCATTTTTATTAACGACTTCTAAATAGAGTAAGGATTAAATATCCCTTTACGAATTTATAGTTACGGAGTTGATTAGTTAAAACATTACGAACATAACATACACAAATCATACAATAATATAATAATTGGCTCTTTTGTTAAAACAATCAGATTTATCCTTTTCAATGACAATACATTGGAAGTAATTAAAATTTATATTTTTATGTTGTAAAATTGTTAAAACTACCTCAATATATACCCTGTAGAACTGGAAACTAGAGTATGGTGCTTTGTTTGTTTGTTTGTTTGTTTGTTTTTTTACAAATCAGGATTAGTTAATAAAGTTTCTGATATTAGATAAAAGTAAGTCAAGCATGATCTGGGTTAATCATCAAAACTAAAGAGAACACCATGGAGAAGTTTATTCCCACAACACTGAGCATAAACCACATAGGAGTGTGATATGAAAGTATTGTATAGTGGTTAAAGTGCTGGCCTAGAAACCAGGAGTCTGAGTTCTAGGCCTGCTTTAGACGTGAAAGTCCATACCCTCTAACTCAACCCAGCTCACAGGATGATTTTTGAAGAGAAAACAGGAGACGGGAGTATTAGGTATGCTTGCTATCTTACATTGACCAAAATATAGAAAAAGAGAATAAAAATGTAATATTCATATAGCTCTATCTGACTACAAATTACATAAATCATACATGCTCATCATTGCATTACTTTTTATTCCACTTCTTATTCCTTAAGATGCTGTTTTGCTTTAAAACTATTTCACAGAAATCATCTTATATAGAGTGTTTTGCATTGATTTCATCTGGCCAAGAATATAAATACGAATGTTCCTATTTGATTGCAGAAATTAATTTAGATGGTCTGTAGCCTTTTTTGCTTCCTACCCTTCAGTCTAAGAAAAGATCTCATGGGCAGCTTCATTAGGTTTTTCTAGTAGTTGTGCTACTCATCCTATCATGAGGGGATCTTTTGGAAGATCTGAAGCAGAAGCTGGAGAAGTCATCTCAAAGCCTTGGGCAAGCCTATGCTAGAGGACTAAGGGTCCTGAAGCATCTGAGAACCTGCTTCAAGGTTGAGAGCCTGGAACAGCTTGTGTCTTATTGGTGGATGCTTGGGGCCCTCCATCCAGAGTGAAAATCAGGTGGATGCCTTGGGTGAGTCTACCCTCCCTCTGACTGGCCAGTGAGGGTGTCAGCTTAGGAAAGAGGACATTTGTAGGAGTGGGAGCCCCATTGGAACTGAGAGCTTGAGCTCTAGTGCCAAGGGGACTCCCTTACTCATCCATCTACCCAGAAGGTCTGAGGGAGTGAATAGAGTGGTTGGATGGCAGAGCCCTCTGTCCTGAAAGGAAGGAGTCTTAATAATATACATTTCTGATATATTTATATAAAAATTCAGTTGATGGTGCTTATTATTGAATCTTATAAAATATGAGAATTATCACAAATTGTGCTTTTATGTATCATGATAAATATAGGCCTGAAATAAATAATGAGTGTTTTGGATAACAACTGTAAATGATAAGCCTGTTCTTCACACATAAATTTTACCAGGAAGTCATCCCCTTGTCATCTTTTCTCTTGGAATCAATAAAAATGTTCATAGGTGGGATTTATTTTTCTTTTAATAGAAGTTACTAGCTTATTTAATTAACACATTTTAATTGCTGTATGGATTTTCTTAACCTACTCTAATTTCTCACTTTGTTGCAGATAATGCTAAGCGTCTCCTCCATTGATTATTGGCAACTAGTGCAGTCAAAGGACACAGCTTTCAATATAAATTTCCACCTCTTTGGACTCTCAGTATCAGGAATTTCATAGTCTTCACCTTTTCCCCACTATTTGAATTGCAATGGTCACATGAATATTTGGAGAGTGGTATTCATACCATCTCGTGGTCTGTCTATGATGGCACTTTAAAAGGAAGAAGCCAATTGGGGGAGATGAAACAGAAGAAATACATTCCTGCAACAAAACAAAACAAAATGAAGATGAATTTGATCATGAAACTTTGTAGGAGTTTCCGAACACTTGTCATTCTCTTAGCCACCTTCTGCTTAGTGAGCATAGTCATTTCCGCTTATTACTTGTATACCGGTCACAAGCAAGAAATTGCCCTCACTGATACTACAGGAGAAATGGAGTGTGAAGATCTTAAACTTTTGCCCTATAGAACACTAGACCTTAAAACAGTGAAGCCAATCGATCCTACTAGGACTGATGCTATGGTGTTGCTTTTTGTTGAAAGCCAGTACTCTCAACTTGGCCAAGACATCATTGCCATCCTGGAGTCTAGTCGGTTTCAGTATCACATGGTGATTGCATCTGGGAAAGGGGATATCCCACCCCTGGCTGACAATGGCAAAGGGAAATACATCCTTGTAGTATATGAAAATATTTTGAAATACACATCCATGGATTCATGGAACAGGGAACTCCTGGAAAAATACTGTGTGGAATACAGTGTTAGCATAATTGGTTTTCATAAAGCCAATGAGAATAGCTTGTCAAGTACTCAGCTCAAAGGATTTCCATTACATCTTTACAACAATATAGCTCTGCAGGATTGCTTAGTAAACCCGCAGTCCCCTCTATTGCATATAACCAAAGCCCCAAGGGTTAAAAAAGGTCCATTACCTGGTGATGACTGGACTGTTTTCCAATATAACCACTCAACTTATCAACCAGTGCTTTTAACGGAATTTCAAGCCTCCAAACCATTCCCAGCATCGCTTCCAAAGCTTAATCTCTATGCTACAGTGATTCAGGACCTGGGACTTCATGATGGAATTCAACGAGTCCTTTTTGGAAACAACTTGAACTTTTGGCTGCACAAACTTATTTTTATAGATGCCATCTCCTTCTTGACAGGAAAAAGGCTTACATTATCCTTGGACAGATACATTCTTGTTGACATCGATGACATCTTTGTTGGAAAAGAAGGAACAAGGATGAATGTAAAAGATGTGAAGGTAAGATGAGAATTTACGAGGTCTTCTCACTGACAAATTTCTAACAGCCTTCTTCTCATTCTTAGAATTCTTCTCAATTCTGTATCTTCAGTTTTGCACACATCCTCCTTACGATTACTGAAAGAATGAAAGCTAGATGGTTAAAATATTATTTGATTGCCTTTTTTAAATAAAAAAACCCTGTTTTTTAAACATTTCATCTATACAATACAATACAATAGCAGAGTTGGAAGGGACCTTGGAGGTCTTCTAGTCCAACCCCTGCCTAGGTAGGAAACTCTATATCGTGTCACACAAATGGCTATCCAACATCTTCTTAAAGACTTCCAGTGTTGGGGCATTCACAACTTCTGGAGGCAAGCTGTTCCACTGATTAATTGTTCTAACTGTCAGGAAGTTTCTCCTCAGTTCTAAGTTGCTTCTCTCCTTGATTAGTTTCCACCCATTGCTTTTTGTTCTACCCTCAGGTGCCTTGGAGAATAGCTTGACTCCCTCTTCTTTGTGGCAACCCCTGAGATATTGAACACTGCTATCATGTCTCCCCTAGTCCTTATTTCTATTAAACTAGACATACCCAGTTCCTGCAACCATTCTTCATATGTTTTAGTCTCCAGTCCCCTAATCATCTTTGTTGCTCTTCTCTGCACTCTTTCTAGAGTCTCCACATCTTTTCTACATTGTGGCAAACAAAACTGAATGCAGTATTCCAAGTGTGGCCTTACCAAGGCATTATAAAGTGGTATTAACACTTCACGTGATCTTGATTCTATCCCTCTGTTGATGCAGCCTAGAACTGTGTTGGCTTTTTTGGCAGCTGCTGCACACTGCTGGCTCATATTTAAATGGTTGTCCACTAGGACTCCACGATCCCTTTCATGATCCCTTTCACGATCCCTTTCTCCACGATCTCTCTCAACTAGGCTCAGAACTTTCTTTTCAGAGATCCTAGACTGAATTATTTTGATTAATATGAACATAATCACCATGTTTCATGATGTGTGGAAACTCAAAAGTTCTCAAAAGTATTGTGTGATTCATTTATCTACACTAATTTTCTACTGTTACCGTACTTGTTGCATTCTGAGTTAATTGTATTTATTTATACTCAGCATGAGATTTATTTTTAACATTCTGGGTTCCCTAAGATAATTAAGACAGACTGATTGGATAAAACAATCAATTATGTCTGCTGATCTTCACATTTTAGCACCAAGCCACCATCGTATTGGTTGGCTTGAAGGTTAATTCTGAATTTCATAGGTCTCAATAGAGGAATAGTTGAAAAAAAATATTTAAGTAGCTGACCTTGTAGCACTCAAGTCACTAGTTTGCCTTCCGCTATGTTCTGATATTAATAGAAATAGAAATAGCACTTAGACTTATATACCGCTTCATAGTGCTTTTACAGCCCTCTCTAAGCAGTTTACAGAGTCAGCATTTTGCCCCCAACAATCTGGGTCCTCATTTTACCCACCTTGGAACGATGGAAGGCTGAGTCAACCTTGAGCCGGTGAGATTTGAATGGCCAAACTGCAACTAGCAGTCAGCTAAAGTAGCCTGCGGTACTGGACTCTAACCGCTGCACCACATCGGCTTTTAAAATGAAACAAAATTATTTTGGCTAATATCCTAAGGGATCCCAGAAAAGAAACTGGGAATGTCTTAGATATCTTTTGAAGATTAAACATTTGCAAGTTTCACAAGGAGTATGTGTGATTAAATCCTCCCTTAGAATTGATCAATTTGAGCAAATATCTAGTGAATTATTATTAGGTTAACTACATAAACTATTTATGTAGCTCAGGTTGAACATTTTTAATGAGAAATGATTCCTTTGAAAATGGTTAGATTATTTTCTAAAATATGATAAAATAATCATTTTCCTATGTATGTAATTTATGTATGTTATGTACAATTTGTATCTTAGCCAAGGCAACACTTGGGGAAACATACATTTCAAAGTCCAGTTGAAGCCCAACATCAATATTAATAAAATAATAGAGTCAAATGTTAAGCAGTCCATTGTTAAATAAACAATGTGTGCTTTATTAAGGATATATAAAACAGGGCACTTAGGTTACTTTTATACAAGGATTATAAAATCAGTCTTGGTTATCCAAGCTTGATCCAAGGAATTGGATCCGACCAATTCGCTCTCACAGAGAGGGACTCCTCCGGCTGCCGTCCACCAGGCAGTGTCAGAGGGTGGCGCCCAGGAATAGGGCCTTCTCTGTGATGGGCCCAGCCCTCTGGAATGACCTCCCCCCAGACATCAGGATAACGACCGATCTCCGCTCCTTCCGCACGAAACTCAAGACCCACCTGTTCCAACTAGCCGGCCTGGCTTAACTAGAACCTTCTAACCTCCCTGGCTATTTTAATATTTTAATATTTTAATCGTAAATTTTGAGGTTTTTAACTGTTTTAATTGCTTTAATTTATTGTTATTTATTTGAACCTAGTGGCTTCCATTTGTATTTGACTGTTAAATATTGATATCACCTCCTCCATGCCACACCTGTATTTTGATTTAATTGTACGTCGCCCCGAGTCCCTTTGCGGAGAGGGGGCGACTGATAAATCGAAACAAACAAACAAACAAATAAATAAATAAATAAATAAATATAATAATAACAATAACAATAATATTACAGTGATACCCATTGGGCACTTGGTACCATGTCCAAGAATTTTACAAAATACATCACGAAATTGCAGCTTCCTTCAATAACTGCACAAAACTGTGCTACTCAGAACAACATACACTTTAAGAAGATACCTAGGACGCTGGCAGCAACCCGTATCAACCATTAGCACCAGTCAGTGGTATTTGTGATGCATTTTTGAATGTTCAATTGACTGAATTTCATGTTTAATGAATAAAGTCTGTAATACAAATTTATATAGCACTTTCAGAAAGATATTAGTGTAGTTATCATTTTAGTTGTTTTAGTGCTATTTTAGTTTTATATTGCTATCAGCGGGTTGCAGGAGGTACGGGCGTACCGGAGCACCAGATACCATTCCAGCACGATGCTCCGGAGGGCCCACCCGCCCGAGCTCCTTACCAGTCTTTTAAGTCTTCCACGCTTCCGCGCACACGCAACCGTACCAGTTGGAACAGGATCCGGAACCCACCACTGTGGCAGCCAGTCATCCACTCAGGGCTATAGCACACATGAATCAGCTGCAGCTTACAGCTTTCTTCTAACCTAGTAACCTAGGGGAAATCAGGCCATTGGGAGCTTGCAAGTTTCCAGAGATCCAGGAGATCCAGCTAGGACCCCAAGATGCAAGAAGTGGTGCATGGGGTGCTTCAGGAAGTGGGGGACACCCTGGGAGGCCTGGGGTAGTCTGGACCTGTACTAGGACTTCCAGGCCATCCTTCATCTGAGGAACCCCATGCTCCACTTAGTAAACTGCTGAACAATTATATAGGGGGAGCAGAGATGGGGGCTGTTAAGTAAGGCAATCACATGACTTCTGACTATAATGGGCAGGCTCCATTATGGTCGTAACTTGAGGATTACCTATATTTTCTTTTAGAGATTCTGCTAAATCACTTTCTAAACAGGAAGTAAATTAAATAGAATCATTGAAAACCGACAGACAATCTAAAGGACCAAATTCCTCCTTTGGGAATTTGAAAACTTTTTATAAACTGACATTGGGCAAGTAATTAGATTGGGGAATTTGTGGTAGTCATTTCCATTATAACATTCTCTCTCAAGGCCTATTTTCTTAGCATCTTTGCTGTCTTAGAAATGAAAGACAGACATTTATTATGTTTTTCCCACTTTATATCAAACTAGATAAGTTCATAGTATTTTAGCTATAGTTTTTAGCTGTTGGTTGTTATGTTGTAGTAGTTTCACAGTAAATACATTTATTAGCACATTGTAGTAAGATGTTATAAAAGTATGTAAGGACTATCTAAGTGAGGACCAACAGTTTATAATACAATATAATACAATACAATACAATACAATACAATACAATACAATACAATACAATACAATACAATAACAGAGTTGGAAGGGACCTTGGAGGTCTTCTAGTCCAACCACCTGCCTAGGCAGGAAACCCTATACCGTTTCAGACAAATGGTTATCCAACATCTTCTTAAAGACTTCCAGTGTTGGGGCTTTCACAACTTCTGAAGGCAACTTGTTCTACTGATTAATTGTTCTAACTGTCAGGAAATTTCTCTTCAGTTCTAAGTTGTGTCTCTCCTTGATTAGTTTCCACCCATTGCTTCTTGTTCTACCCTCAGATGCCTTGGAAAATAGTTTGAGTCCCTCTTCTTTGTGGCAACCCCTGAGATATTGGAACACTGCTATCATGTCTCCCCTAGTCCTTCTTTTCATTAAACTAGACATACACAGTTCCTGCAACGTTCTTCATATGTTTTAGCCTCCAGTCCCCTAATCATCTTTGTTGCTCTTCTCTGCACTCTTTCTAGAGTCTCCACATCTTTTCTACATCGTGGCGACCAAAACTGAATGCAGTATTCCAAGTGTGGCCTTACCAAGGCATTATAAAGTGGTATTAACTTTGTTGCACCATAATATAAGTACATAATCTCTATCCTTTTTAAGGCTTTAAACCAAGGCCTTATTTGGGCTGTGGAAGGAAGTGAAAAGCCCAATAAATCAAAACAGTGAATTTGCCTCCAGAGAAATAAGGTAAAGCTATCCAACAAAGTAAGGCAAATCAGGAACACTGATTCTGGCCTCCTTGTTTTTCCCATATTAATGGCATTAATATTGTTGCAGTCTTTGTGCTAAGCTTTACCATCTAAATCTTGCCTATATTCAAAAATAAGGTTTTAGTTTTCTCTAGAAAGAATTTTAAGTCCCCTTTTAGATGCAAAATTAATACAAGGCCAGTTACTAAGTTAAGAACTTAAGCCATGCACGTTCAAATTTCCAACTGCCAAATGAATCAATTGAGCAACTCTGTAGAAAGGACCCAAAGCCTCCAACATAATCCTTAAATATGTCTGCCATCAAGACAACAATTACACTGCAGCAATTCAATTATATAAAGCTTAAATTATATTTGTTGTTATATTGTGATCAGCTCTGTCTATACTCTGGAAAGTGGTCAATCCAAATTTCTAAAAATACATACTCCATGCTCCTCATATGGCCTTACTCAGCCTTACATCAGCTTGGCTGAAGTTTCTTGAGACGTTCTAGGAATTCAACCTGACAGATTTTTCTGGAATTGGATTGATTTTTATATTTAAAAAGGGAGTGGGATATTACTGAAACTTAATTCTTTCTATTACTGGTTTCAGTGTCCCCCCACCATTTTTCTAGACCCACAGAAATATACATCTAATAGATTGGCTGATCCTACAGGGTAAGGCTGCAGATCAGACATATTTCTAATGAGAACTCCTTTCCGCAGTCTTCAGATCTTAGCCCTAGGTCCTGATTTCGGGTATCAGTTTGATAATATTGCCACTGCTTATCTTCCAGAGAGATCGTCACCTGGAGTCTACCCACAATTTTCAATGTATGTGTCAGCATTCCAAGTAATGCACCATTGAAAGCAGAACTCGGAGGCAGGTAGATTCCTCAAAGAACAGTTTATTGGATACATCATATGGCACAACTGGTGAAAACTGACTCTGAAAGTTCCCGCGGTTTTCACCTAACTAAAAAGTGAAAATCCCCCTTTCTCCCCTCCCCCCCAGTCATCAGTCACATTGTCCAATAGAGGTGCTAGCTGGTTGCTTGTTACTCTACTCTTCCTCTTCCCAGCCACCTGTTGAAATGTCCTTGGTTCCCACAGGAAAACTTTTTGCTTTGACTACAAACCCTCAACTAACTATTTCCTCCCTACCTGACTCGTGACAACCTTGAAGCTGTAAAGATGGCGTTAGTCAGGTTCGCTTCAGGGTTGACAGTATGTGAGAGAACTTTTACACTCTGTTTCCCTTCCAAGTAATGAAAGGGACAAATGCAAATTGTATCAAATTCCTGGCTATGTAACATAGGGGCACATATCTATATCATTTTTCCCCTCCTGAAAGATAATCTGTCTCACAAAATAAACAAAAGCAACCTTTTTTTCCTTCAAAAACATGTAAAAGAAACCCATTGTTTTTTGTGGTTTAAATATTAAATTTTATGTATGTATGTATGTGGTCACCCATTTGCCAAGCAATTTTGGATGGATTCTCAAATTTAAACATTAAGGGGAAAAATAGATCAGTCATAAAAAGCCAGACATTAAAACTTGTAATGTCAGGATCAATTATTCATAAAACTCACTAACAGTTGAGTCCAGTGCTGGAGGAAAAAGCCAAGTCTTAAGAGTCTTTCCAAATACAGGTAGTCCTTGACGTACGACCACAATTGATCCAAAAATCTGTGTTGCTGAGCAAGATATTTGTTAAGTGAGTTTTGTCCTGTTTTAGGACTTTTCTTGCCACATTTGTTAAGTGAATCACTGCAGTTGTTAAATTAGTGACACCGTTGTTAAGTAATTCTCAATTCTCCATTGACTTTGTTGTCAGAAGATCACAAAAAGGGATCGTATGACCCAGTGACGTGCGGTGAGGTTTATGACTGGTGAGGCACTGACACAGTGCTGGGTTTCAAATATTTTTAGACTTGTGGACTTCAACTCCCAGAATTCCACAGCCAGGCATGCTCAGTTCCAATTTAAAGCGACAGCATTTGTTTTTCTCCTTTGCTCCTTCTTTCTTTTTCTTTTTCTTCTCCTTCCCCTCCTTCCTCCCTCTCTCCCTTCCTCCCCCTCTCTCAAACACACACACACACACACACACACACAGAAGTTGGATTGGACTATCTCTCCTACCCCTTCCCTCTCTCACTCACTCTCAAACAAACCCCCCCACACACAAAAGTTGGAATGGATATCTTTTCCAGTGGCTTGAAAGCAGCTCCTCTGCCATCCCTCCCATTCCCCTGCTGCCTTTCCCAAACACCTCCACCATTGCAAATGCAGCCTGCTGTCTGGGTGGGAAATGCCTGGAACACAATAAAGCCCACCCACTCACCTCCTGCTGGCAGGCTGGGGTGAGAGGAGAGGCAGAGAAGCCGGAGGGGAGCCAATCTGAGCCTTCCAAAAGAAAGAGGCTGGGGGGAAGTGTGTGTACTACAGCATGGCTCTTTGCCTGGCTTCCTGCCTCCTCCTGTGGTCTCCTCAGTGCTCGCTTGTGCTCTCCCTCCCCAAGTGTAGTTTGATTGCAGGTGGAGCCATGTTGCCTTTTCAAACTTGTAATCAGTGAAGCTGGGCTAGATTTTTATATAGTTTTATCCAGCTGTGTGTGTGTGAGAGAGAAATGAATGGGGGCCTGGGGAGGAAGTCACTACACTTGGGGAGGGAGAGCACCAGTGAGGAGACCACAGGAGGAGGCAGGAAGCCAGGCAAAGAGCCATGCTGTAGCACACACACTGGCCCCACAACGTGGCTCTGCCTGCAATCAAACTACTCTTGGGGAGGGAGAGCACAAGCGAGCCAGGGTCCTTCCCTCCAGCCTTTGCCCAAAGCCCTGCACAGCACCAGGAGGATGAAGTTTGAATTCCTCCCCCTCCCTCTAACTCACACATACCTTTTCCAGCTTTTTTTAACAGTTAAGCAGAGTCATCCACGGTGAGGCAGTAACTAGCTCAGCTTTTTCCTTTTACTTTTTTTTTCATGATGAGAGTGGTGAGGCTGTGCCTCACTTGCCTCACTTGCCTCACCTGACTGCACGTCACTGGTATGACCACAGGACACTGCAACCATCATCAATATGAGACAGTCACCAAGTATTGCTATGGCCCGCCAGCGGAGCCCAAAAGGTGGTTCAGTAGCTAAGAAGAGAGCTTGTCGATCAGAAAGGTCAGTGTTTTGAATCTGCAGAACCGTGTAACGAGCTCTAATGAGTGAGCTCCCATTACTAGTCCCAGCTTCTGCCAACCTAGCAGTTCAAAAGCACATAAAAATGCAAGTAAAAGAATAGGGATCGCCTTTGGTGGGAAGATAAAAGCATTCTATGCGCCTCCCGCGTTTATTCATGTCGGCCACATGACCACCAAGATGTCTTCGGACAGCGCTGGCTCTTCGGCTTTGAAACGGAGATGAGCATCGCCCCCTAGAGTCGGGGAACGATTAGCACATATGTGCGAGGAAAACCTTTACTTTTACATCATCCCCATCCATCGAATTGCACACATGTGCAGAAGAGAAGGTGGCTCATTTTATCCCATTGCCCATCTCTGTTCTACCATTACATACAAATAAGGGTTAAAGCTGGAATCATAAAAAGTAATTTCCTTGGGGACTCTCCGTACTAATTATTAGTATTATTTCCAGGGGCTCTGAAAACGTCTATGCCTTTTGCTGTAGAGATACAGATGGTGGAGGAGATGCTGTTATTAAGTCTTCTGCCTTTTATCTCTTGACTGTTTGGTTATTATTTATAGCAAGATTTATAAAGCCACGCAGCTCAACAGCATGATTCTGGCCGGCATACAGCATAAAAAAAAATAACAACCCTCTATCATCTCCTAGACTACCAAGCAACATATCAAAACAACCAAAATTGATATCTCAACTGGCCTGTAGTGCCTGGGGGATTACCAGTTGCTCATGTTTCTTTCTGTCTTTCTGTCTGCTTTTGCTTGCCCTTTGCACAGTTTGTTAGTTAAGTGTTATGAATAAGGTGGCATATGTGCCTGCTCTGATCTGGACATAAGGATTGACTGGGAGCATGCTGAGTGCAGATTAAACTGCAAATCATCCATAATAAATTTCCAACATGTGTAACCTGTGGAGAGGCTTGCGGAAGCTTGCAGTTCATATTCCACAAGCCCCACTGTCTCCTTAAAAGGGTGGTATACATAAAAAGCACATACATAGTTAAACAAATTCTTCCTGCCGCCCTTGGCAAAATGTTCACTGCAGAAGCCTCTGGCAGCAATTTATCTGGTTGTTTAATCCCTTCTTCTGGGTCAGGACGCCAGTCCCTTTTTTCTCTCCTCCAACTGATTTATTGATTCTTCCTAGCTGGGGAAAGTTTTACAGCATCTCTCAACTCTGGCTAAGAATACCAACCAATTTCATGATTCCTTTGCACCTCACAAACTGCCCTTATTTACTTATTTATTTTATCATATCCTAACTTTTTAAATTTATACTAGCCGATAACCAGGCGTTGCCCAGGTATTTATTTATGGGCGGGGGGGAAGTATCCGGAACAAATGTAATTTCTAAAGTTGGATTTTTACCCTTAACAGAGGGAGCCCCCTTGTGAAATACTGTGAAGCTATTACCATGGCAACTCCACTGTACTGTACAATAGAAGCCATTTTGTGGCAGTACAGCTATTTAAAGGCACAACAGGCTGCATTTTAACAGAACACACACCCCGAGGGGTGTTAATGGTGTCTTACCCCCACAGTATTAGTATCCAGAGAGTAAGTTATCTGTGTATCAAATTTGATTGAAATTGCTTGAGGCGTTCCTGAGTTCCTGAGTTATGCTGAAACATACACACACACACACACACACACATCCATTTATAATATATATATAATGGCTTAGTGGCAATTACATCTGCCTAATATGCAATACAGCCCTGGTTCGATTCCCAGTAAGGGTATGGCTAGCTGATGAGAGCTAAATAGCTTGAAATAGATCTATACTAGTCTCCCTTCATTTATTTATCAGCACAAACATAACACACACACACACACACACACAGACACACACACACACATTAACCCAGAGGTGGGTTGCTCCTAGTTCGGCCCGGTTTGGCCAAACAGGTAGTGGCAGGAGGCTTCGCCCACCTGCCCGGATGCTTGTGTGCACGTGTGTGCAAGCGCGTGCGAGCAAACTGGTAGTAAAACGGTTAGGAACCCACCGTTTGTCTGTGTGTGTGTGTGCGTGTAGACAGACAGACAGAGAGACAGACAGACAGATTCATTCATATATTAATTCTTCTGCTACTTTTTATTTCATGGCTAGTTCCTCCATTTTGCCTTAGTATAAGTCATATCTCCTATTCCCTTTCTCTGCTTGGGCTGGCATCCTCTTTCTTCCAGCTTAAAGTTCGGGTACTCTCTTTTGTTCTCTCTCCATGTGTGCATCCACAGCTATGGAGTTTTTCAGTCTTTTCCTAACTCTGAGTTTTCATTCTTCTCTTTTTAATCTTTGGAACAGACCCCCTTTCCCTCTACCCATGCCCAATTCTGGTTTCCTTACTAACACCAGACTATGTACAGGTGGTCCTTGACTTATAACAGGTCACTTTAGTGACAATTTGAAGTTACGCCGACACTGAAAAAAAAGGGCTTAGGACCATTTTTCATGCTTATCACCATTGCAGCGTCTCCAATAGTCACGTGACTATTACATTCGGATACTTAACAACTGACTCACATTGATGACGGTTGCAGCGTCCCAGATTCATGTGATCTGCTTTTACGACCTTTTGACAAGCAAAGACAATGGGGAAGTCAGATTCACTCCACAGCCATGTTACTAATTTAAGAACTGCTACCGATTCACGGAACAAATGTGGCGAGGAAAGTCATAAAACAGGGCAAGACTCACTTAACAAATTTCTCACTTAACAACATAAATTTGGGACTCAGTTGTAGTCTTAAGTTGAGGACTACCTGCATTAAAAATAATATGTTATCACTTCCTTTATTTGTCTATGGAGATTCTCAGTCATCCATGACCTCATGGTTGTCTCAAAGGTGCTTTTTTCAAGAGGCAACTGGACTTCCTTTCTTTTTCTTTGAAGTTTGGAACTTCCTTTATTCTTAGCTGGTGCTTATCTTAGCACAGAGTCCTATTTCCTCTCTATCTGACCTTTCCATTATAAGCCGATGCAGTCGGATCTCTAGCTCCAGGACGGTGGTGGGTGCAACCGGTACGGTGCAACGGGGCCGGGTGTCCACCACATGCATATGTGCAGCTTGCGCGCAGCACACGCATGCGTACTTACCGCCCGCGATGCTCCAGCTGCTCAGCGGAGCGTCGCGCAGGCGCATACACTCCATGCGCGTAAGCCCTGATCGGCTCAAATACAGGTAAGGAGGGCAGGTGGGCCACCCAGAGCACTGTACCGGAATGGTATCTGGTGCTCCCAGCAGGCACCAGTACACCCATACCGGGTCATAACGGTCGTATCCCACCACTGCTCCAGAGTAACCACCTTCTCCTGGCATCCTCCTGCCAGTATGTACCAGATTGACATTTCCTGATTCTACTGCAGCCCAGGAATCCTACAGTAAAAGGCATTGATTATTTTACCTATTGTTATAGCAGATGTACTTTTCAATTTCTTGCATCATTTATGAAGTATGGAACTGGCATTAAAAAAAATTACACTTATGGCCACGTCTTATCCACAAAGTGAGGATTAAAGTATGGAATTGCCTAGAGGCACATCTTAAATATTCTTTGTTCCTTGTGATCAATACCTTATTATTGGAAAAATTGATGTTTTGTTTAAGCGGAGATGATACCTGCCTATGTAACATTTTAAGATTGGTTGTAGATATTTTGCATGTAGCTTTTAGCAGAAGTTAGATTGGATTTGACATATATTCCAACCTATTGAATCCATCCCAAGGAACTGGATGGGCAGATAGCAATAGCACTTAGACTTATAGACCACTTTACAGTGCTTTATAACCCTTGCGGTTTACAGAGTCAGCAAATTTCCCCCAACAATTTGGGTCTCCATTTTACTGACTTGGAAGGATGGAAGGTTGAGTCAACCTTGAGCTTGGTGGGATTTGAACTGCCAAATTGCAGTCAGCGGGCAGTCAGCAGAAGTAACCTGCACTACTGCACTCTAATCACTGTACCACCAACACTCAACTTTGTGCTTTCTTTGTTTCTTTCTTTTGCTTTCAGATAAAATTGGTTTCTCTAAGGATAATTCTCTAAGAATTAAAGAAATACTTTGCAAGCTGTAGAACACTTAAAAATCATTTGAATCCAGGCTGAGATTCTTTCTTTTTTCCCCTCTAAAGAACACAATACTTGAAGAAAAGTGATGTTTACAATAGGACAACACTAGTGAGACTTAGGGAAAGATCTGTGAACACTTGGACACAATGGAAAATCAATATATACGACCTTCTCAATGAGTTAAAGTACCCTCTTCAGCAAAAGAAAGAGAAGTTCAAAAGGAGATAAGGGGAATGGATTTTTCTAAGGAATATTGTATGGCTATGGTTTATATATATTTCAAGATGTCTAATGATTTTGAGGAAATGGATTTCTGTTGTACAGGATCATTACTACCTGATTGAAATATTTAGGAACACCCGTGATACAATTTTCAGAGAGTCCATTATTTTAGAAACCACTTGGGAAGATTATTTATTTAAATGTGCTTTCACAAAATCTCACAAACACGGGAGCAAAATAGTGCAAACAGTAGCCTTCATCTTGATCTTGTTATGTAACCCTTCAAGGGGATTATTTACAAATTAGTAAATATGCTTACAGACAATTATATAAATATTTAAAAAGTTATTGCAAACATTTTTTTAAACAACCCAGTAACCCTTTGCACCCCTGTAACCTCAGCCTGGATTCAAATGGTTTGTAAGTAGTCTCCAGCTTGTAAAGTATTTGATTAATAAATTATTGGAAAAACCAATCTTACCTGAAAGCAAAAAAAAAAAAAGCACCATAAAGTGCTGAAAGTTCTGCTAAAAGCTAAATGCAAAATATCTAAGACTAATCTTAAAATGCTACATATGCAGGTAGGATCTCTACTTAAAGCAGGGGTGTCCAAACTTGGGAACTTTAAGAGTTGTGGACTTCAACTCCCAGAATTCCCCAGCATAGCTGGCTGGGGAATTCTGGGAGTTGAAGTCCACAAGTCTTAAAGTTCCCAAGTTTGGACACCCCTGACTTAAAGCAAATACCTTTTTTTTCCCCATAAGAGGTAAGATGGAATCGGCGCAGCTGAATGCAGCTGAGCGTTTATTGTCTGGATACCCTTCTTGATGCCTACACAGACCTCACAGCAGATATTTTCTCTTTCCACTCGGGAAGAGAAATATCTGCTGCTTCCTAGGATTGAACTCACAGCCTCCTTATTGGGAGGCAACAGCTCCATCTTAAACCACCATGCCATTCATTGCAAACAATTTATTAGGCTACAGAAAAGAAATCTAATCTGTGACGGAGAAAGAAACAATATAACACACTTCATGGTTTGGACCCAAATTAAATTATTTGACTACATAATTTTTGATTGAATGCATTATTTTAATAGATAGATAAGGGGAATGCTGTTTGTATGCCCAGATCCATTTCTCTATGGATTTCATGACCTTGAAACATCTAGTGTGCTTCATATGTTCCAAGCAATGATTGCCTTTTCTTGCTTTTCGAATGATATAAAATGCCATTAGTCTTTGACACCTTTTGGATTTCTGAAGGCCACTTTTTAAAAACTTTGTTGTTAAAAAGCGCTTTGAGCTCTGGAAGTGTGCTGTCTTTCACTACCAAAAAGAGTAAATACAGTGTAAGAGTCAAAGAGCTCTTTTGATTACATGGAATGAAGTAACCATAAGGTTAGCAAATTGTATCCTTTTCTGACCCCCCCCCCCCTTCCTCCTTCACCCACACAGAACACGCTCTGGAACAATACAAGGAAACAGGGTTTATTTTACAAACAGACAGATAGTTCCGTGGCAGTAAACCACCACGACAAAGCTCACAATGACAAGACACGAAAGCAGCCATCCAGCTGGCTATGTTTCAAAACCAAGACTTTTGCAGGAGTCATTTGTTGACTGCTGCAAAGGGCGTATGCAAAGTCAACCCTTTTATAGCCTGGAGAGGAGTCTCCTGATCAACAGCTGAGAGCCCTTACCGACGATAATTACGCCCACGCTCCTTGCGCCTATAGGCGCGGCGATAACGAGCGTCCAGGAACTCCCTGTTCAGCTCTGACTCACTGTCTCGTGACTCCTCCCCACTGCTCCAAGGCATGGCATCGGGAGCCCCCCTCCTCTGGCTCTCACCGCTGCTCCATGCCTCAGGCGCCTCCTGGTGGGACTCTCCGATCCCTGCTCAGAGTCGGAACCCTGTCCAGGGTCCTCCACCTCCTCTTGAGCCGACTCATAGGGACCCTCACTCTCGGAGTCTGGTGGCAGCTGCAACGGCTCCTGCTGGGCCACAACACTATCCTATAGGTACTTAAAGAAATACATTAGATATAATGTATTAAGAGCTCTGGTGGCGCAGTGGTTAGAATGCAGTGTTGCAGGCTACTTCTACTGACTGCCAGCAGCCTGCAATTTGGCAGTTCAAATCTCACCAGGCTCACTGTTGACTTAGCCTTCCATCCTTCCGAGGTAGGTAAAATGAGGACCCAGATTGCTGACTCTGTAAACCGCTTAGAGAGGGCGGTAAAGCACTGCGAAGCAGTATATATAAGTCTAAGTGCTAGTTCTATTGCTATAATAAATTTGGTTGTATGGGCTCCATTTGCTAAATTATATGATCTTTTCAACAGAAGCCAATAGATTATTGATTTGCTACATAGGATGACAAGAAAAAAATAATATCCCATCTGTGGTAAAAACTTTTAATAAAGTTACTTATTTATTTGCAGAAATGGTACATAATATACCTGCCCTCCCCCAAAAAACATTAGTGCCTTGGTACGAAATACATCATGGGTACTGACTGATCATTTAAATCTAACAAAAGTCTATTAAATGTTCAAATTTTCTATAATAATATGGATAGGGATTACAGTGGAAGAAAAAGTATTGTGAACCTTGTGTCTAATTTAAAGTCTAGAAACCTTTAAGACTAAAACTTCTAAAATAAAAGTGATATTTTTCATAATGCAATAAATTCATGTGTGCTGCATATTTATTACCTTCTATCAATGAGAATAAAATACAAAAAAAAAAACCAAAACATATATCCAACAGCAGCAACAAAGAAAAAAGATTATGTACAAAAAAGAAAGGATGGGGGAGAAGTGACCCAAACATTAAACATAAAAAACCTATCCTGGATGGATGCTGAAAAGAAAAAAATAAAAACCTAATAAACTCTCCACCCCCATCCCACCCCTACATAATGGACCTATAAATAGTTATAAACTTTCACATCTTATTTAACCGGAAAATATATCATATAAACAAATATTTCCGATATGGACATCTCTATCTAATAATCAAATTGATCCAACATCTAACATATATAAAAAGTGAAAGAAAAATAAATAAAAAACAGTTAACAGGTTCACCCAAATATTACACTAGTCAAATCCCTCTGTTAACCATCTGTTATTGTATTTAACAAGGAGAAAGTACAAAAATGGCTTCACAGCGTGTATACTTCTAAGACATGGTGCTAAGCTGAGAGGTCTATTTTGTAGGTTAGACTGGCGTTGGTTTTACCTGGGTATGCTCCGTCCAGTAACCAATTGGACTGAGTCTACACTTATGATGTCATCGGGCCCTTGTGGCTCCTTCCCAGTTCAGACGAAGGAAAACTCTAGACTCAAATGAGAATTGTGAGCAAACATACATGTGCAAGTCCATAGTCTCTGTTTCTCTCTCTTCTGCACAAAAAAAGTTCCATTGTGTGACGCATACCAGGGCGGGGCTGGCTGCTGTTTCGACTTCAACAGAAAATGAGCATTTAAGTAAAAAACCAACACCCATTTTCCTGTGATGGTGGAGACAGCAGCCAGACTGGGACGTACCAAAGACTGGGCTGTCCACTAGGGTGGGGATACTAAGGAAAGTCCGTTAAGGTACAAGCACTTGTTGCAGCACCCTGTGCCCAAAGGCTGCATCAGCTGAAGCATACTTGTCTAACTTGTAATAATGTATGAAGACCGTGGGAGACACCCATGTGGCTGCCTGGCAGAATTCTTCCAACGTGGCCTGTGTGGACCAAGCAGCAGTTGTCGCAGCACTACGTGTAGAATGAGCTGTAATGTTTAGAGGAACCTGCAAGGACTGGAGTTCATAAGACAGTTTAATACAGGCCCTGATCCACCGCCCCAGACTCGACAATGAAGCCTTGGTACCCAAGGAAGCCTGACAGAAGGAAACGAGAGCTTCCGAGTGGCAGAGTGAAGCGATGCGGTCGATGTAGATTTTGAGTACACGTCGTACATCAAGAGTGTGCCACTTACGTTCCCACTCATGACGAGGACATGGGCAGAAATCAGGCAAGGTTAACTCTTGACACCTGTGGAAGCAGCTATTTACATTCGGTATGAATGTTGGGTCCAGTCTTAAAACAACTCGGTCTGGATGGAACACGCATAAGTCATACCTGACTGAGAGAGCAGACAAATCAGAAATATGTCTGGCAGATGTTATAACCACCAAAAACAATGTCTTAAAGGACAACAGTTTCAAAGAAGTGGATCTCATAGGTTCAAAGGGAGAGGCAGTCAGAGCCTCTAGGACACAAGGCAAGTCCCAAGTCGGATATCTATGGATGGCAGGGGGATGCAGGTTGGACGCTCCATGGAAAAATCTCCAGATCAAGGGATGTGAAGGTAGATGGTCAGAAGCAAGACCATCTAGGAAAGAAGCCAGAGCAGCCACCTGTCAGCATAATGTATTAGGGGCAAGACCCTGATCAAGCCCCCTTTGTAGGTAGTCCAATATCTGTGGAATGGATGCTTTAAGTGGGTTGATTGTCTTGTTGGTACACCACAGTGCGAATGCCCGCTAAGTGGCACCATAAATGCAGTTAGTAGAACTTCTGTGTGATGCCTATTGGCTGTTAAGGCTTGCTGCTCAATCACCATGCAGTTAATTGTAGCCACTGGGGGTCGGGATGACAAACTGACCCTTGGTGTAGAGACAGGAGGGACCATGGAATGTGCCATGGAGTGGAGATTGACAGAGTCACTAGGTCGGCATACCAAGGTCGACATGGCCAGTTCGGCACTAGCAGCAATAGTTCTGCCTTCTGCTCCAACGTTTTCCGAATTACTCTCTGAATGAGGGGAAGTGGTGGAAATACGTACAGGAGACCTTTGGGCCAATGGCACTTGAGGGTGTCTACTCCTTCTGCCATAGGATCCATGAACCGCGAATAATACTTGGGTACCTGGTTGTTGTCTGTCATCGCAAACAGGTCTAGGACTGGGAGACCGAATCGTAGTGTCAGTCGATGGAAGAGGTTCGCATGGACTCTCCACTCCGCCTGATCTATCCTTGTCTGGCTCAGCCAGTCTGCCTGGATGTTGGAGGCCCCTGAGATGTGCTCTGCCCTGAGAGATGACAGGTGAGATTCCACCCACTTGCACAACAAGTTGGACTCCTGCATTAGGGGCTAGGAACGTGTTCCCCCCTGCCTGTATATGTGCGCCTTGGTCCTGGTATTGTCTGTTAGGACTAATATGTGGTGGTCCTGAACTTTGTGCTGGAATTGTCTGAGGGTGAGGCGAACAGCCCGCAATGCTGTGAGGCGAACAGCCAATTTATGCTGTTTTGACTCTCTTCGAAGGACCACTGACCCTGAGTCACTAGGTCCTGCATGTGTGCCCCCCACCCCATCAGACTTGCATCCATCATAAATGTGAGACGATACAGATCCCTGAACAATGTCCCCTGCCAAATCACCAGGGACTGCCACCATTTGAGGGATTGTAAAACCTGGCTGGGAAGGGGAACCCGGAGTGGAGAACAGCTCCTGTCGGCCTTTTGATGTGGAAGCATGAACCATTGAAGGGTCCTGCTGTGGAACCTGGCCCACGGGACAACCCCAAAGCAAGACACCATCTTGCCCAAGACTTGGGAGAGGAGAAGAAGTGAGGCCTTGCAGAGGCATAGCATATTCCTGACAAGCTCCTTCAGACCGAGTATGTGGTCGTTGGACAGAAACACCCTCTCCACCACAATGTCTATCAAGACCCCGAAGTAGAGAATGCGAGTGCCGGGAATGAGGTGACTCTTTTTAAGATTCACCCTGAATCCGTGATTCTGCAGGGTCTGAATGGTGAGAGTGAGATCTCTTTCTGCTTGAACCAGAGACCTGGACAACAACAGAATGTCGTCCAGGTAACAGAGAATTCGAACTGGAAATGACCTGATGTAGACAGCTAGGGCTGCCAGCACCTTTGTGAAGACCCTGGGGGCCGAGGACAGACCAAACGGAAGAGCTTGGTACTGGAAGTGCCTCCCCCCCATAAGAGAAACAGAGATATTTTTGGTGGTCTATTAAGATGGGAATATGAAGGTAAGCTTTGGTCAAGTCCACTGACATGAGGAAGTCGCCTTTTCTGACTCCCTGCAGGATGGTGTGCAGGGAATACATTTTGAACCGCCGGTAGACAATATGGTGGTTCAACGATTTTAGATCCAAAATTGCTCTCCATCCCCCAGAACTCTTCAGTACCACAAATAGGCGGGAATAAAAACCCAGCCCTTCCTGATGGGGAGGAACCAGTTGGATGGCCCGGATCTCCAACAGGTGCTGAATGGCCTTGCGAGGGCACTGAGAGACCGGGCATGGCTCAAAGTGTTCCTGGGGGATGGACAGGAATTCCAGCATGAGGCCGAATTTGACAGTTCTAAGTGCCCAATTGTCTGTTGTGGTCTCTTCCCAGCGGTGGGCAAAGAACGCCAGGCAGCCTCTGATCGGAAGAGAGTCTAGATAGTCATTTTCGACGAGAAAATTGGTGGCTGTTCCCTCCACAGTAAGACTTCTTGGGGAGAAAACGCTGTGTTTTTCTGTTAGATCTGTCCTGGTGAGATACCTGTCTGGGAGTGTAGGATTGATGTTGTGGACGGGAGAAGGAAGGATCCCCGTCCGCCGGACGAAACGACGACCTCCTATAGTAGGGAGCGGGACTACTGTCCTGTTTCTTATAGATGGATGAAAGGACTTTGCACTTGTCTTTAGATTCCATGAGGTACGGATCCAAAGGGGTACCAAATAATTGGGTGCCACTAAAGGGGGAGGCTGCCAGGTGCCACTTGGTATGGACATCCGCCTGCCATGGCTTGAGCCAAAGCAGACGTGTGGCTGTGACCGAAGAAGCCATGGCTTTAGAAGCAAACCTGGCAGCATTGAGAGAAGAATCAACCGGAAATTCAACGGATGCCCTAATCTTCTTGAGGTCCCTAAGTGATCTAGTGTCAGTAGGAGCAATGTGCTCCTGAAGTTGCTCAATCCAGACTAGGGCCGCTCTAGAGAAAAAGGAAGTGGCCGTGGAGGCCTTAACATCCCAGGCCCCTGCCTGATAGTTTTTGACTAAAGTTTGATCTGATCTTTTCTCCTCAGGCTTGAGGAGGCTCCAGAGACCACTGTAGGGGATGACAGGGCTGCAACCAGTGCATCCACTGGGAGGGGGTCTCGAAGAATTTGGTGAGTTCTGGTGCAATGTTGTAGAGACGTTTTGTTGAGGTTGGTCGGCTGTGAGCCTGTGCCCGGGGACTCCCACTGTTTCTCGATCACGTCCAGGAAGTCCTTGGGAACAGGGATCACCTCCTTTTCCACAGTAGGTTCGGTGAATGGGGTATTGGGACCCTCAGTTGTAGCTGGTTCTGTCAGTTTCTCCTGTGAAGTAGAAGCTGAAACAGAAGATGGTAAGTTAGCAACTTTAATGGTTTTAGTAGAAGGGACTTAAAGCTATCAGTTTTGAATAATCCGGCAAAGGCCGGGGCATCCGGGCTGACCACCTCGTCATCAGACAGGTCTGAATCCCACAGGTTATCTTGCTCCCCACCAACTGAAGCCTGAGAGGTAGAAGCAGAGGGATCAGGTTGTTGAGCAGTTGCAAAAGATTTATGCTTGTGGCTATGTGATGGAGCAGGTTGGGGGCACTGTTGTAGGCCAGCAGCCATGACCTGCTTAATGGTTGTAGCAATGATGGTTGCCATATCTGTAGGAGAGGTGTACATGGCTTAGGGAATCCCAGAACCATGTGCAACAGGGAGGGAAGCCTGTTCAAAGGTGTGTTCCTTATTGAGAGGGACATAAAAAAATTGCCTCTATTGTCAGGCTCTATAGAAGAGGAGGACTCTGAAGAAGACAGTTCCCCATCTGAATCAGCCACAGAAAGGCAAGGGCCCATGGGAGGCAAGACAGGTGGAGCTGGGGTGGCCACTTGAAAATCCTTGGGGGAAGGAGGAGAGGGCTGGGCAGTTAGAATTTGTTGCTGTTTCTGGGCCCTTTGAAACCCCTTCTCAAGAGCCTTCTGCCTGCGCTCTTCTGCCTTGGTAGTCACTTTAGAGACCTTGGGACTTACCCCTGAGGAAGGAGTCTCTTTGGCTTGCCTCTTCCTACTGCTTTTTGCCCAAGATGGCCCTGCCTCCTCTAATCCTTTATCTGCAGCCACAGCTTGGTCCGCCATCTCACCCAACATAAATCCAAATCACAATAAAGATAGGCAATGGTCTTACCCATTTGCTGGCCAGGCGCTCCTGATCTGATCCACCTGAGTGATCCTGGGTCACTGGGCACTCGTATCGGCTGTTGCAGAATTCACACCTTTTTTAAACTGTCCAAAATGGCTGTCTTTTTTTCTCTGCAGCTTTTCCAAGCCTCAAAATGGCTACTGCTAGCTTCGCGGGCTTTTCCAACCCACAAAATGGCCGCCGACCCACTTAGTGGCTGGGTGATCTACTGAATGGCCACCGACCTTGCCTGGAAATGTTGCACACGAAAGGGCTGGTCACGCGTCCCTACGAGTGCTGAGAGTCGAGGAGCACCGCAGGGAAACAGCTCCGGAGTCATAGCTCGTGAGCTGGCCGATCTGACTGCAAGGCAGGCTTCCTGACCAAACTCACCGCCACATGCAGTAGATGGCTGAAGAGAGGCAGCCAGAAGCAGTTTTGAATTTCCCTCCAATTTGGTCAGAAGAAAAAATTCAATTCAAGGAAAAATATTTTTTTTTAAATCGCCAATTAAGGTGATAAAGTTAAAATTTGGAGGAGAGATCAATTCTCACAGCTAGTCCTGGTTGGACTGAGTCTGAACTGGGGAGGAGCCACAAGGACCCGATGACATCATAAGTGTAGACTCAGTCCAATTGATTACTGGACGGAGCATACCCAGTCTGGCTGCTGTCTCCACGATCACAGGAAAATTTTCCAGTTTTCACTTATAGTCCTTTTACTAGGCCTCACCAATAAGTACAGGGGCAACAACTTCTGATGAAGATGTCAGAAAAATGAAAAGCAGGAAAGGCAATACTTCTCCTTTTCTGCCGCATGCTGACATCAACCTCACCTGGGTTCCTGTCCGTACATCTGTTTGTTGGGAGTACCACACCTGTTTTCAAATTGGGTGGCCATACCGTTCTCTAGCAATCATGAAGGTAAAGGCAGGATGGTGGGCGGAATTACCAATGAGAATGGGGCATGCAATACTTTTCACTGGAAAATGCTTATTAAGTCATTTTAATCAAGCTTCAATCTGTCTAAAAACTAGGTAGACCTTAAGTTAGAAGTTATGCTGCAAGAACTTGACCTTGGTAATAAGTAATCAGTCCATCTTATACCCCGGACAGATAATTTTACAATATGTAACAGTTTATTTGCTTTGATTTTTTTTTGTCATTGATTTACTAATTTCTTATATTAGGACCTGCTGGAAATAATTTGACTTAAGAAAAAGCACATATGGACTCAACAATTAAATGCAGTTGCCTATTTGGTCAATTGTCCTTTTAATCATATTTTATTTGAAGGCAGAAGGCTTACATGCCTACTGAATAGAAAGACTACAAATGAGATAAAATAAATAGATGTTTCTGCCCTTCTCTAAGTATTGACTGATGAAAATTGGCACGTTTTCAATTCCTATATCATGAGTAGGAAGCAAATGCCTTAATCAGCTGGCCATTGATCAAAATAAAATAAATTTATTGCTAGCCAGAACTTGCCTTTCCTGTTGTAATACTCTATAAAAGTCTGTACTTATATCTGTTTAAATCATTATGCTATACAACAAGAAGAAAAGGAAATAAAATGAAATCCAGCTATTTCACAAGGCAGTAACAGTATTAAAACGCAGGGCAGAAAGATTATCTAATTCAAGATGAAAATAATAGCTATTATTTTAAAAACATTGATAGGATAATAAATGCTTCAGATCAAATGGCATATAATACATTTCCACTAATAACAAGGGTATTTTTACTCAACTTTGTCATTCCAAATGCACAGAAAAGAAAAAGTTCTCAGACCAAAAAACATCACTTAAAGTAGTATTGTTAACATAATACAAAGAATTTCTAAGTAATCCATTTCAGGTCAAACATTATTAATTCACTAAGTGCATGCAGTATTACTAGAAGAGAAATAAGTGAAAGATGACTATAGAAGAAAGTGCTTTAACTATTTACCATCTGAACTGTTCATGTGGGATCTGCTAAATGGAGAACATTTGGAGTCAACTATTTATTTGACAAGTGTATTATTCTTTATTTCCATTTAAAAGTTAGGACTTACTTTTCTCAAATGCAGCAGTACCCTTTGCCATATATCCCAAAGTCACTGGCAGTTGAGTAGCATTTAAAATGAATACTTGTTATTATTAATACATACAGCTGGACGACATCCAGCATGGACAAATTAAAAATGTGATTAGTGAAGGATACATGCAAAGTGTGAGAAAAGTGCTAAAGACAAAATTGAATGGTGAAAAAAAAAACCCATTCAAGTCATTAATACCTGGACCATTCATTGCTCTGAAGTCTGCTACCAGTTCAGTGAGTCTGCTACGAGGGTGTCCTTTGCGCGCACATTAATGCTTTGCGTACATGCGTGCCTGAGGTGCACCTGCGCAGCACTAAAAAATGAATATTTTGAAGCCTTCCGAATCTGCAAAGGTAAGTAGAACAGCGGGGGAGGAATTCGCTGTGCCACGCGATTTATGTTAGCTAAAAAGCAGGAAATCCAACCATACTAGCTAAGATAAATTGCGTGTCACAGCTGACTGTCGCCCAGCTGATCATTGGAAATATCAGTTCACTTGAACCGGTAGTATTTTTTACTACTGGTTCGGGCGAACCAATCCGAACCGGTAGCATTTCACCCCTGAAATAAACCACAAGATGCTGCAAATGTCTATAAATGAAGGCCGGTTGTCAAACAGCTAAAACGTGGTCACGTGACCATGGTGGGGCAGCCATCAGGATTGTAAGTATCTTTTGAGGGATCTGTCATAACTTTGAACATTTGCAAGTCAAGAACTGTCTGCTTTAAGGACTACTTTTTCCCAGTAGTTTGGAGCGAACTAAACTTACAGGCTTTAGACTCCTCAGTTGCTGAATTTTACAAAGTCTTCACAAAATGTTTTCAATTTCCTGCCACAGAAGAATACACACACATACTTTCAGCCAATGCATTATTCATTAGCTCAATTCATTTATTTATGGCTCTGTGCATACTGCTAGCAACACATTTGCTGGAAGATTAAATTCTTGCTTTTTTATTGCAAGTCTTTTTTATATTATTATTCAATAGTTTTGACACCTGTATTAATTTTAGCATGGCTTCACTTTCCATTTGTATGCTCTACATCTTATTAATGGATTTAACGGCTCTGTTATCTATTTGTTCTTTGTGTGAATACAGTACCGGTATCACTGGTCACTTGTGGTGTACTTTTGACTTATTGTGACTTACAGAATGATATATTCTGGGATTGTAGAGTAGAAAACTCTGTTATACGGAAAGCAAACACAAATATTATTCTTTGCTTGCATGGACGAAAATCATAATTTATTAATATTTTACCATTGAGTTCTTTCATTCCATGTTTTATCAATGCTTTCTCCATGTTTTAATTAACATACCTATGTCAAGATTATGTGTTATGACTTGCTATTATCTTCTTACTATTTAGGATGGTTTGTTATCTCTTGCTGATTTCTCTCCATCTTCTCTGCTGTTATCTTTCCTGTTACCATTCTTATTAGTGATAAGGATTAGGCTGATTCATTTGATGCTTGTTTTCATCCCATGGGGGGAAAAACATGTAAATCTCCCTCTCTGCACTGTGTTTTATAAGAAGTTCATCCATAAATTGGAGAGTGGCATGATATAGAATGCACAAAGGTTTTCACCATGGTCATTTATGCATAAACTGATAGGAAGAAATGCTGATCAACATTGTGCCTAGGACAGGTAATATTTAAGACAGAAAGAAATAAAAACTAAGCTTGGTGTGTTAGAGAAGAAGATAAAAGTAACAGAATAAAATTTAACATCGGTAAAAGCCAAGTTATCACTGTAGGAAACAAAAATTAAAAGCACAGATATAACAATAGCACTTGTGAAAGACGATTGGAACAATACTTGATTTAAAGTTAATATTCTGCTTGAATTTATATGCCGTGTGTGCAGATTGGACATGTTTAAGAATTATTCAAGAATTTACAACCGATTCATACACATTCAATGAGGGTGATCATGGTTCTAAAGTAAAGTTATGTGAAGAAAAAAAAAGGCAGGAAAAATTTGCAGAGATAGGATGTTTTAACTTACCGTATTTTTCAGAGTATAAGACACATCTTTTTTCCTCAAAAAAGAGGCTGAAAATCTGGGTGCGTCTTATACATCAAATACAGCATTTTTTGCCTCCTGAAGCCCCACCCCTTCACCAAAATGGCCGTGCATAGCCTTATGGAGGCTTTCAGAGAGCTCCTGAGGGCTGGGGAGGGCAGAAATCAGCAAAAATAGGCCGTTTTATGCCCCCCAGCCCCCAGCAGCACTCTATAAGCCCCCATAAGGTTATGCATGCAATTTCTTTGACAAAAAACAGCCCGTTTCTGTGAAAAATTGGCCATTTTTTGCTCATTTTTGCCCCCCCCCCAAACCCCCAGGAGCACTCTGCAAGCCCCCCCCAAGGATATTCATGCCTTTTATTTGAAAAAAATGGAACAAGCCATTTTTGAGAGGTTTGCAGAGTGGAAAAAGTTTTTTTTTTCCTTTTGGAAAGCTCTTTAACTGATTGATGAGAATTAGATTGATCAAGTGCTGTGTCAGCAGAAACAAAGTCTTAGATGCTGCAGATTGTCAGCAATTTCCTTCTCCAGCACATAGATAAATACACCTGGAAACATCTACCTACCTACTCTCTCTCTCTCTCTCTCTGCTACCTACCTACTGTATTTCTATCTCTTGCTATATTTCTCTCTCTCTATCCCTCTACCTACCAACCTACCTACTCTCTCTCTCTCTCTCCCTACCTATCTACTGTATTTGTCTCCCTCTCTCTCTATTTGTCTCTATCCCTCTATCTATCTACCTACCTACAAACAGACTCTCCCTACCTACCTACCTACTATATTTATCTCTCTTATCTTTCTCTATTTCTCTCTCTCTATCCCTTTATCTACCTACCTACCTACCTACCTACCTACCTACCTACCTAACTACTCTCTCTCTCTCTCTCTCCCTCTCTCTCTCTCTCTCTCTCCCTACCTACTATATTTCTCTCTCTTTCCCTCTCTATCCCTCTATCTACCTACCTACTTTTTAAAAAAATTGCCTCTTCAAAAACTTGGTGCGTCTTATACTCCGAAAAATATGGTAAAAATAAATACTCAAGGTAGGTAATTTTGATCTATTATTAAGGCATTAAGGATTAAGGCAGGGGTGGGCTACTACAGGAGAACCCGTGGCTTATGTTATGACCGGTTCTGAGAACCTCCAAATCACACCCCTGGATAGTCCTGTTCACCCAACCCCGCTCCTCCCAGGAGTCTCCAGTCCATTTTGGATGTGAGGTTAAGTGCAGAGCCCACACAGAGGCTCAGGGAGGTGGAAAACGGGCCTTCCGAAGCCTGGGGGGAGCAATTTTCACCCACACAGTGGCTCGAGGAAAGCCTCCAGAGCCTTGGGAAGGCAAAATTCCCACCCCCTGCTGTGGTGCAGGAGGCCGATTAGGCCACATCCACCACCAACATGCTCACCCAGCAACTGGGCAGAGAACCCACTGCTGAAATTTTTGAAGCCCACTCCTGGATTAAGGCACTAGGCTAGAAACCAGGAGACTCTGGATTCTAATCCCACTTCATGCATTATAGTCAGTTAAATGAGATATTCTCAGTCCAATTCATCTCACAAGGTTGTTGTGGGGAAATAGGAGGGGAAGGAAAGTTTATTGTGTGTGTTTGTTGCCTTGAGTTATTTAGGAAAATAATTCAGATGGAATATAAATAAATAAAATTATTTAAAGGATGTGCCAGAGAATAATTCAATATTATCATTGTCCTTGGTGGACTTCCACTGTTTCGGTTTTTCCCAATATATTTCTCATAATATCACTGCTAATAGATTCTTTCCTTTTACAATATTTTAAAATAACTGCAGATTGTGAGTTATGCCAACTCTATTTCTGTTTGCTTCACATTATATGTCAAAATTCACAAGCACTATAAACACAAGCACATAAGTACTATGAAGTGCAATTTTCACTGTATTTGTTATTAGGAAAGGGAAGATGGTTTCCCATTTGTTTTCATCATTATTTTTGCTATAACTGGAAACATGATGCTAGTACATTATGTAGAAATATAAGCAAACTCAGAGGTACGGTAAATAATTCTAGGAAACCTCAGTAGATCGTATATCCATTAATAGCTGGCAGAAGTTTTCTTCTAAAAGCCGAGAAGAAGCTTTCATATCCAAAGCAGGAGAAAAATGCAAAGCCTATACATCTAACAAAATCCACAATTTCTTTATATAGTGAGAAAAAATATTCCCCATACATGCCCTAGTCTGTGAATTGATGTTGCCCATTGAAAATGTAGGTGTTGCAAGGCATAGTATGGGTCAGTGATGGCAAACCTTTTCGGCCTAGGGTGCCAAAAAGGGAATGTGTGCGTGAATGCACTCACTCACCTGGGACGCAACCCAGACAATGGCATTCGCACGCCAGAAAATTAATTTCCAATTTCCGATCCACGCATGTGGGCCAGCCAGCTAGACTTCTGATTACTGGCATGCATGCACATGTGACGGTAAGCTGGCCAGCACGCATACTCACACCAGAAAATGGAAGACCAGCTTTTCTGGTTTCTGCTGCACGCACGAAGGCCAGCTGATAGTCGCGCAGGAATGCACGACAGAAACCCGGAAGAGGAAAGGGTGCCGCAACATGTGCTAGGCGACATGGCTCCACATGCCACTTTGGGCACACGTGCCATAGGTTCATCATCATGGGTATAGGTAGTCCTTGACATACAACAGTTCATTTAGAAACTGTTCCAAGTTATGGCACTTAAAAAAGTCACTTATGACCATTTTTCACACTTACAAGCATCGCAGCTTCTCCTTAGTCATATGCTCAAAATTTGTATGTTTTGCAACTGGTTCATATTTATGACGGTTGCAGTATCCTGGGATCAGGTGATCCCCTTTTGTAACCTTCTGACAAGCAAAGTCAATGGGGAAGCCAGATTCACTTAACGATAGTTACTAATGTATCATCTGCAATGATTCACTGAACAACTGTGGCGAGAAAAGTTGTAAAATGTTGCAAAACTCACTTAACAAATCTTTCGCTTAGCAACAGAAATGTTGTGTTCAATTTAACTGATCAAGGATCAACTGTAGTAGTTGAGAGAAAGCTAGATGGGGAAAAGGCTAAAAAGAGGAATGCTGCACTGTTTGTTTATGATTCCTTAAGAAAAATAATAATGTTTAATGCATGCAGGATTTTAATATTAAAACTGTTTCAGAAATAAAGCCCACCAAGGAAATAAAGTTTACCAAGTCTCCCCCACCCACTTTTTTTTGGGGGGGGGCAAGGACAGTTTCCACATTATACTAAGGGTTTGGGTCAACAAGACAGTGCAAACTTACAAGTACAGAAAAGTATGCACCAGTGGTGGGTTTCAAAATTTTTTGGAACCTACTCTTTGGGTGTGGCCTGCTTTGTGGGAGTGGCTGCCGGCCATGTGACCAGGTGGGAGTGGCCAAGATGATGTCACTGAATTCTTTGCCCCAATGGATGAACTACAATATGATTAAAATAAGTACAAAAATAAATAATACTAACTGCAAAAGAAATAAAACAATATTGAACTCAATTGTGGTTGTAAGCTGAGGACTACAATACAGGTAACAGAAGGGACCTCTGTTTTCACCCAACAATGTACAGTCTTTTCAGGAAGGATGAGAAACAGGAAAGATATAAACAAACAGGAAAGATATAGCAGCTGCTGGAATTGTGTTTGCACAACAGTGGAAAAACAGAGATATGAAAATGAATAAATATTACAATGTGCAGGAATAAATAAATTGACAATTAAAATCAAGAAGGCTTTGAATACTTTTTCACGTGGGATTTGTTTTGGCAATTGCTAACTAACAGAAACAAATTAGAAATCCAAAAGTATGAAAGAAAATCGCCGCCGCCCACTCGCTTTCGGTTATGCAGTGTACGCCAGCTCGTGAAAGCTAGCCTGCCGCCACCGCTGCCCACCTGCTTTCGGCCGTGTGGCGTACGCCAGTTCGCGTACGCCACACGGCAAGCTTGAATTTGTATGTAAGTCAGAATTCATACTTATGAACTGACTGTTAGCAAAAATGATGGATGATATTGTTCTTCCTCAAGTCGATGAACCACTGCAGCCGTGCAATATTTTCACAAACTGCTTGCTAGAAGCAGGCTGTATATTAAAAACGTGTAGGTTCAGTATTGTCATTATACAGATAACAGCCTTACATATTAGTATGTCAATGCCCGGAACAAGTACATAAATTGTGACATTTTCAATATCAATCATGCACATTTCATAATTTGCTCTTATTGAACTCCAGGGATGCTCAGGTTAAACTTTTGGTCTCCAAAGCTCAATAATATTAGCCTTCTTCATTATTTGGAGGTACTATCTCCAGTGGATACCATGACTAGATAGTAGATTTAAAAGCTGAAAAAACATTGCAGAAGATGACAATCGCCAGTCACTATTAAGAAAGCAATATGGCTCTACCAGTAAAATATGTTCCACTTTACTTACCTAACAGCTTCTCTTATAATTGGTCATATCAAGCTCATGAAATAGTTTTCAACAGAAAATAAGGGCAAAGCTACGTTCCATACAATGAACCACTTCATAACTGAGTCTGTCTGATCGCTTTATGTCTAAAATAAGAAAAAGTTATGCACATCCCTAGTTTATGTCATTTCCCCCAATAATCGAATAACTAATATACAGTAGATTTCCACTTTGCACACTGTTGTGGTTCCTACTGCAGTTCAATTGTGTTTACTTGAAAGGAAGTTCTGAAGTATAAATTTGTTCTGACCTAGGCTTCCCCAAAAAGCACGACAAAACCTCTTTTATTAAATAAATGTGAATTCCTTTCATTCACATTCAGAAAAGGCCCGGTAAACAGTCTTTCAAAGGTGAAGTTATGATCACAGACCTTATCTAGCTTGGAAAGCTGTCATGTAAATATTTTCAAACTCAGTGCTGTCAAGGAAAGACTTGGCACAGAGTCTCTGAGTTTCATGGACAGATCTTCACACTCCTGAAATGAACGAACGAACAAATGAACGAATTGTTTCCTTCAAAAGCCCACTTCCCTTTTACTCCTCTTTCATTCCCTATGGTAGGGGGCATTCACTGTGGCTTTACTCCCAAGTTCACTCTGATTTCTGAGCTGTTCTTTTCTTCTGGCAGCTCTGCGCATGCGAACACTAGGAACAGGCTCCATCTGTTCCTCTGCCTCACTGCTGTCTAGCTCCAAAGGCAGCTGAGAATTGCCAGTGGCCTTAGCCCCATCTCTGCCTCTGACGCAGAGCCCTCATCCAAGCCTTCCCCAGCCTCCAGGACTGGCCCATGTTCCTCCCCAACTTCCTCACTGTCCGATTCTGCTGCCAGCTCTGCTGGCCGCTGGTGGGCCACAACAAAATTGGAGCTTATGTTCCAGTAAATGCACTGGGAATAATTCCACACATGGACACGGACTGCAATGAAGTTAATTCCTTGGTAGGTTCATACAGCCAGGATGGCGAACCTATGGCACGCGTGCCACAGGTGGCACATGGAGCCATTTGTCAGGGAACGTGAGGTGTTGCCCTGTCAGCTGGCCAGCACGCATGTGTGCGCTGGCCAGCTGAGTTCAGCTTTTTTTAAAGCCATTTTTTGCCCTCCCCAGTCTCCAGAGGCTTTATAGGAGCCTGGGGAGGGTGAAAAGAGCCCCCCCCCAGACAGCCTCCTGAGCACAAAAAACGGCCCTATTGGCAAACTGGAAGTTCGGGAACGGACTTCCAGTTTGCTCATAGGGTCGGTTTAAGCCCTCCGGAGATCTTAAACCAACCCTAAGAGCAAACCGGAAGTGACTTCCAGTTTGTTTGTAGGGTCCTTTTTAGTCCTCCGGAGGCTTCAGGGAAGCCTCCTGAAGGCCCCTGAAGCCTCTGGAGGGCCTCCGGAGGGGCAGGGGAGGCTGTTCTCACCTTCCCCAGGCTCCTATAAAGCCTCTGGAGCCTGGGGAGGGTGAAAAAAGCATGCAAAAAGTAGGGGAGCACCTCTCATGCACGCATGCACACTGGGGGATTGCGTGTTGCATTGTGGGTGTGGCACATCGGCGCACGAACCCCCTTATGGCACGCGAGCCAAAAAAGGTTCGCCATCGCTGTTATATAGGATTGAAACATGAAGAACACAAACTATAGTTACTGTAAATATCTTATTAAGATTTACATTTACATTTTTTATTTTATCAACTGAAAGAAGTAAATGATTTTAGTGGGCATGCCCTCATATTATCCTTTTAGAAAGTTGACACAGTCTCTGAATTTAAAAATTGCTGTGTAGGTGACTTAAAACTATTTGACCCAACATTTTGGAAGACTGGCTGATGTGGGGATTTTTAGATAGTACTTAGAGTTCCTGTCAGTTATATTAGACAGTATCACATATTATGCCAGTGTAAGGAAATAATTCCGAAAATGCATGCTTCACTGAAAAAAAAAAATATGTAGAGGATAAAAAGCACTTAGCCTAGTTATAGGAAAAGGAATATTCTATGGTTTAACAACTCCCTGAAGACTAATTCCAGGTTCCACCATTAATCTTTATACAATATTTAAAACAAAAACAAAAACTTTGCATCCAACAACTGGATCCATTTGCAGTATTTTGTGTCTCACACAAGACATAGAATATTTTAATGGATCATAAGTGGGCCGTAAAAATAGGTTCCAGTACTAATAAAGTTAAACATTACTTTTTTAAAAGTGGTATTTTTCACTCGGGCTAAACCATTCTTTCATTTTTCAAATAAACTCTGAACATACTAAACTGTGTTTTGTAAAGTTCAAGGAAAGTATTTTTAATGTCCATTTAAAAGCATGCATGTTCAAAGAGGTAGCCAATCAGAATCACCTTCTATGGGAGATGGGCACAATAAACATTTAAATAATAATAATACTCAATCATTCAGGCCAAAGGTGTCTAAAGGTTGAATCACAGCAACTGGACCAATCTTTGTTAATCTGATACATTGGCCTGGAAGACTGAATCTTCATTGACATATTGTCACACATTTTGGGGAGGAAGAATTGGTATATTCCAATGATCCTCTGACCTTCTTGCTAACTAATTTTGCTCCTACTGATGAAGTTGATTGGATAAGCTATGTCTCAGATTAACAAAGATTGGTTCAGTTACCATGAGTCAACTTTTAGATCATGGCTGTCAAACTTGATGTATTGCGACATATGGTGATGTTCTTGCCTTTGCGGCGCGGGGGTGGGTGTAGCCTGCTTGTGTCACATCTGGCCCACAAGCCACCAGTTTGACAACCCTGCTTTAGATACTCTTTAATGCCTAAATGATTTTAGACTTAGGTGTCTGTAACCAGATAACTGCTTGAATCTGTGAAAATGAGGCTAAGAGTGGTGAATAAGCATTTTACTATGCTTGTATCTTCAGAATGCTGAATCTGGAGATTTTTTTTTATTCCTAATTTTAGTGTGCTGTGTTTTTATCTACTAAGTTTTATATTATTGCTATTTCATACAGTTGATGGTTTCATAATATCTTTTTTGTCTTATGCATAAATATTTTAATAGTTTTCCCATGCATATTAACATTTACATGATACATGGAATTTTACCATGAAGTTAAATGTTATATTAGGATTTTTTTCTCACTGTCAAATTTTGAATTAAACTCTGTTAGCATGTTTAAAACTATGGATTTAAAATTATTTCTTTTTTTTTTTTAAAGAGATAGTATTTGACTTTGGATATATTTAAGCATTATGATTTTGATAATACTATGAGTGGTATCTTTGCTCAGTACACTTTCTTTGGTTCATTTTTTAAACTGTTATTTAATTTAACTAATATTTTTTTTAAAAAAATTAATTTTATTAAAGTTTTAAATTATAAAGATAAAAAATTAATACAAGCTAAGGAGAATATACACAAGAAAAAAGAGTCGGGGAGGAATACACACACACACACACACACACACACGCACGCACGCATGTATGTATGTATGTATGTATATATGTATTTGTGTTACAACCCCTGGTATGCCCAAATATGGGAGGGAGCTCACTACTCCCTCTTTCTGTCCTTCGGCTCATCACAGAAAACCATCCAGGCAGAAACCCATATTTTTATTTTTAATGTTGTCTTTTTATATTTGTGTTGTATTTGTGCTGATAAATAAATAAATGGAATCCTGAGTTAAGCACCTAGTCTCCCTTTATTTATTTATCAGCACAAATACAACACACACACACACACACACACACACACACACACACTCACACACACACACACACGTACATATACATATGCATACGTACATACATACCTATAAAGAAACCAAAAATAGGGGGGAAATCATCCACCTTCATCAAGACAAGTTAAAATATTTTCAATAACTTAACACTTTTCTTTATATTTTAATTAAAATCACTCTTTTTTTTTAATCTTGAGAAAATAACTACAGATCCCTCACATCCAGGGCATAAATCGGTGGCTTCAGGCTTCAGAGTAACAAACAGCTCTTTAATAGCACAAGTCAACTATGTACAATCCAGCGAAGGTTCAGTCTGACAGCAGCCCTTTTATAGGGAGCTGTCAGACTCTTCGACCAATCAGATTGAATCTCTGTTCCCGCTGGAACAGAGGACCTTGGTGTAAACCATTACCAATGTTTCTTGTATCTAACAATTAGCTTGGTCTTTTTTTATATAAAGTTTTTTATTGAACACAAATTAAAACACTGGACACAGTGTAACCTTCCTGGCAAAGCCTTTGCCATACATACTAAGATATAAAGTTATACATTATAACCACCATGCTTATTTATATTTGGTCTATTCAGAATTTACAAATATAAAAATATCGTAATTCCAACCATGTTGCTTTGTTTTTATCTTATACATTTTCACTGTTATAGTTTCATACGTAATTCTAATCTCCATTCTATAAATCTTAGTCATTGCTTATTTTGTGTCTTTCCTTTTTTGTTCCAACCATCGATAAAATTTGTCCCAGATCTTATAATATTCTGATTCATCTTTATTCTTCAATTCCCATGTCAATTTATCCATTTTAGCACAAGTCAGAATTTTCCTAATTACTTCCTCTTCTTGTAGAATTTCCCTGTTTTTCCAGTTTTGGGTAAAGACTATTCTTGCTGCCGTAATGATATGTATTGTTAAGTAAATTGTTATATTTATTGTTTATGATTCCCAAAACATATTGTTCTGGTATAAATTCTATTTCCTCTTCAGTCATCTCTATCAGCCACCTTTGAATTTTCCGTCAATATTCTTTTCTTTTTGGCACGACCACCACATATGGTAGTATGTGCCTGATTCATGATCACATTTCCAACAATTTGGCGCTAAATTTCTAAACATTTTGGCTATTCTCGTGGGTGGGAGATTCTCGTGGGTGGGAGATGCTTGATCTTATTGATGTTCAGGAAGAGACCAAAATTCTCACTTTCTTCTTTGATTTTCTTGATCAGATGTTCCAGGTCTTCTTTGGTTTCTGAGAGGAGACTTATATTGTCAGCATATCAAAGATTGTTGATGTTTCTTCCTCCAATCTTTACTCTGATTTCTGATTATTCAAGATCTAGCTTCCTCGTGATCATTTTGACATACAGGTTGAATAAAAAGGGTGGGGGAGAATGCACCTTGTCATACTCTTTTCTCTATCTTAAATCAATCAGTGTGTCCATATGGTGTTTGCATAATGGCTTCTTCTTCTCATAGTAATTGCACCAACTTGACAGATGTGCTTGTTACCCCCAGGTTTTGTAGAGCTCTCCATAGCTTCTCATGATCTACAAAATCAAAGGCTTCTTGTAGTCAATTAAGCAAATGTAAATGATGTTTTGATATTCATGATATTTTTCCATGATCCAGCACAGATTTCCAATATGGTTGGAAATCAGCTTGGACATCTGGCAATTCCATTTCAGTGGCTGGTGCTAGTTGTTGCATAATTTTAAGCAGAGTCGTGCTGATGTGAGCAATTGTGAAATAAATTGGAACAATTTTAGAGTCAGCCTTTTTTTTTGCAATAGAATGAACACTTAGCAATTCCAATCCTGTGACTACATGTTAGTTTCCTAAATTTTCTGGCACATATCTCTAATGATTGTGAGTAATACAGGTTTCTGTAATTCTGCAGGGGTGGTGTCAACACCTGGAGTCTTGCTGTTTGGCAGTTGGGTCATCACCCATATGATCACTTTATCAAGAATGGCTGGTTCTATTTCTATTTCAGGTCTCTAATGATTCTGGATAGTACGGGATAGTGTCAGCACCCGGAATCTTCTTGTTTGGCAGTTGGTTCTTTGCCCAGATGATCTCTTCCTCAAGGATGACCAGTTCCATTTCTACGTCTCTTTTCTCATCATCCTGAGGTTGGGTCCCTTTGCTATCTACATACAGCTGTTCTGTATATTCTCACCATCTGTCCTTGATGCCTTGTTGGTCACACAGTAATTTCCCTTGCTTGTTTCTAATGATGCCTTTACAAGCAATAAATGGTGCCCGGCGCTTTCTGACTTGCATAAATTCATTCCCGTGTGACCCTTCATGTAGTCCGCTTCAAGCTGTTTACCATCGCTCATTGAATTTCCTGCCACAGTTCATCAGGCATCTTCTCAGCAATGCCCAGTTATTCAAACCTATTTTTCACCTCTATTGTATATGTAGGAGGGATTTTGGTGGCATCAAACTTATTTGGAGGCATTGACTTTTTGACAATGCATAATTTGACTTTAATCTTTGCCACCAACAATTCGTGATCTGAACTGCAATCATTGGATATGTCTTAACAGTAAGGACTGAACTGGTTCATCAATGACCGCGTAGTGCACTTTCAATCTGATTTCGGTGAAGTCCATTTGGTGAGGTCAAAGTGTGCAAGTGGTACTTATCCTTTTGGATATATTCATGATTCTAAATTAGTTTTCTTGGCAAAATTGTACCAAGCAATCAGGGGTGGGTTGGTGCTGACATTACTGCTGGTTCAGCGTGCAAAAAATTCTGGAAACTCCACATGTGTGCACATTTGCACCTAAAAAGGTCTATGCATGCACGCAACATTAGAAAAGGGGGGAAATTACATTTCTGCATATGAAAATTGTTCTGCGCATGCGCAGAACCGAAAATCAAAATGGCACCGCCAGCGATAGAACCGGTTCAGGGGCGTGGCCGGCCAAGTTACTACCTACTCGGCTGAACTGATCCGAACCGATAGGAACCACCTCTGCAAGCAATTACCTACATTGTTTCCCTCACCTAGTCCGACATGACCAGTGATGCTTGTCTCTGCTTGCTTGCCAACTTTTTAAATAACTTTTTCAATATATTTGTTGCTAAATATGTGAAGATCACAAAACCTTCTGTTTAATAGGGCTATCATAATAACTGTGATCCAGAACTGTCCATGTGTTAATATATGCATATTAGTGTACAAGCATAAGGAGAAAAGAATGTTCATTTAATCATAGCTATGAATATCACTGGCACTAATACAGTTATTGATTATATTTTTCCTGATAAGAAATATGAGTTTTAGCTAAATTAAACTGGAATTTAAAATGTAAACAAGGGGATCCTTCTTTAACTGGGACATTGATCCACACAGACTTTTAGCTTAGGAGTAAAGCTTCTTTAATTACTTTGGTTGATGTTTGCTTTTTACCCTATCTTGAGATTAATAGTAGAATTTAGAGTTATTCCCACTTAGCTCATATTTAGAGTGATGTCCCGGTGATGTCCCGGTGTGTGGAAGCCGTACGGGTCTGGATGGATGACAACCGACTCAAACTCAACCCCTCCAAGACGGAGTGGCTGTGGGTACCGGCTCCCCGGTTCAGCCAATTAATTCCATCGTTGGCCATCGGGGGCATTCAACTCGCCCCCGTGGAGCGGGTGCGCAATTTGGGCGTCCTCCTGGATGCCCGGCTGTCCATGGAGGACCATGTGACAGCCGTGGCAAGGGGGGCGTTCCACCAGGTTCACCTGGTGCGCCAATTGCGCCCCCTACTGGACCGGGACGCCTTACGCACGGTCACTCATGCACTGGTGACGTCTCGCTTGGACTACTGTAACGCTCTCTACATGGGGCTTCCCTTGAAATGCACCCGGAGGCTACAGTTGGTCCAGAACGCAGCCGCGCGGGTAATTATGGGGAGTACTAGGTACTCCCATGTGACACCGTTCCTGCGCGAGCTGCACTGGCTTCCTGTGGTCTATCGGGTGCATTTCAAGGTTTTGATAATGATCTTCAAAGCGCTCCATGGCTCAGGACCTAGTTACCTGCGGGATCGTATTCTGCACCATACATCCCTGCGACCAATCCGCTCGCACAGAGAGGGTCTCCTCCAGGTGCCGTCCACCAGGCAGTGCCGGGGGGCGGCGCCTAGGAGTAGAGCCTTCTCTGTGGCGGGCCCAGCCCTGTGGAATGACCTCCCCCCGGATATTAGGAATACCTCTGACCTCCGCTCCTTTCGTGTAAAGCTCAAGACCCACCTATTTCAAGTTGCTGGCCTGGCTCTACTCTGATCTAATTTTATCGCTCCTGACGGGTTTTTTATCTGGGATATTTTAATTGCATCCAATTTACTTAGGGGTTTTTAAACATTGTGTTTTTACTTGTTTTTATCTACCAATTCACCTCCTCCTAGTATATGTTTTGTATATGTCTTGGTATATGTTTTGTTATATGTATGTTTGTCTGTATATTTATTTCCTATGTTTTGTTGTACGCCGCCCCGAGTCCTTCGGGAGAGGGTGCGGCTAAGAAATAAATATTTATTATTATTATTATTATTATTATTATTATTATTATTATTATTATTATTATTATTATTATTATTATTATTATTATTATTATTATTATTATTATTATTATTATTATTATTATTATTATTATTATTATTATTATTATTATCCATCCTAAGGCTATACAAGTAATTATGGTCAACGGTGTCTATTTAGCACAGAAATAAAGGGGGAGGGGGAGTTCCTTGAATTTCTCAAAGGATTTTATAACCTCTTCACTCTCCCTAGCTAGAGGTGTTTTGACCTTTAATTAAAAGGGAAATGTGTTGTCTTCCATTTGGAGACAGCAAATAATGATCTCATTAAAATTAGGTTAGTGCTCAGGCCTTAGAGCCATAAGAGCTGAAGACTCATTAGTAGCTAACAATCCAGAACACAGCATATAAATAAGGCTAATATGGCAGAGCAAAATGCCTTGGTGCATTAAATTTGAGCAGAATCAAATGTTTGCAGTCAGTGATGTCTGGGGCATGAAGTTTTAATGTACTTAATAAAGGAAAGCAAATTGCTTCCTATTAGCCATGAAATGTTCCTAGAGAACTAGCCTCCAAAAAGTTTATTATGCAAATAGTTGTAATTAACAAGAACATTGTGGGAAAAAAATACCATGCTTGCTTAATAGATGCAGCAATTATGAAGAATAAAGATAAGGCAACTCAATAACCACAACAATATTGTTGAAATTCTAACTCTGTTGAGTAAAAACAGAATGTAAATCTTCTAAGTCTTATCCTATGGATGCTGAAGCATATGTTTATATGAAGGAATAACTATAATATCGATTCAATAAAAATGAATATGAAATCTCCAATTTAGAAACTTTCTTAACGAAAGTGCTAATTTGATTGTATTGTACAATATAAATAACTCAACTGGGCATTTTTTTTACTTGCAACGTTTTGAACGCAGACATTTCTGTGTAATAGTTTAATTCTGTTTAATTTAATTTATCAGAGTTGAAATATATCTGTGGTCAGAATGGTATATTTTGCAATAATTATTTTCATAATGAACTTTCAGGGAAGTTCATAAAGCCATGCATAAATCATTAAAAATAAGATAAACATTATTTCAACTTCTAAGTTAAGTTATAATATTGATTTTATTGAATTCACTCCAATTCCTTTCAGGAAGTGATTACTATTACCATTACTATTATCACTGCTGTGGTATTTTATTTTCATAACACCTTTCCTCCCAAATAAGGCTACAGCTATATACAAAAAAATCACTCTTAAATCAATCTTCTATTTTAAAAGAATACTTCGATAAAATACCAACAAAGCCATATAAAAAAATAAACCAATATGACATTTAAAAGCAAATTTATTTTTTTAAAAATCTTTTTTTAGCACTAGTAGTTAACTGCTGGGTTAGCATTAACAAAAAGCAATAGTGAAGTAGTGTACTTTGCCCTAATTGCAGGCCTATTTCTGCTTCTATTGCCTCTATTCTGATCCATGATGCTACTGTCCTAATTTAGTTAGTGCAGCAAAATTATTTGATGATTCCTTCAAGTTTTTCCTTCCTGGTTCTGCCTTCCTGCCTTTGCTGCCTTCATCAGCCAGGACCAAAATATCCGTCAATCATGGTGCCGGAACAGAAACTATGAATCTGGCTGTGGGACTTATCCCCATTTCAAGGTGTTCTCCATGTTTTGCCTCTTCTCCTAAACCCCATTATGGCCAACACCCTTATAAAGTCCTCAATAAAGTTTTTAAAAAATTGGAATCAGTATGAGATCTGAATTACACAAAAGGATTTTTTTTCTCTTTCCTTTCTTTATAAAAGAAAAAAAAAATATGCTCACCCAAACTGGTAGTGGAAATCGCCACTGACCCAGCCATCCATCCCGGTTCTATGCCATCCTATTTAGGCACGTTTTCAAGCGCATGTTGAACACATGTGCTTACATTTGCAAACCGGTAGGGAAAGTAAGTGAATACCACCCCTGATTGACATCCATAGTTCTGTGTGTACACTCATTTCACTATAGTATTATACCTGTTCAGGTATAATACTATAGTGAAATGAGTGTACACACAGAACTATGGATGTCAATCAGGGGTGGTATTCACTTACTTTCCCTACCTCCGGGGAGAGGGGGCGGTCTAGAAATCTAAATAAATAAATAAATAATCAGGTTTCAAGGTACAGTAATCAGATTTGTCTTACATATCTTACATTGTCTTACATATGCAGAAGGGGGTATGACCACATTTGAAATCCCCTTGTAATCGGGTGAGTCCTACAGCTAGATTCATAGTTTCTGCTCTGGCACCATGATTTATAGATTTTTTTTTTCCAAATTTCTTTATTGCTTTAATTAAACAAAAACACAAGAAAAGAATCATCATTCATAACATCTTGTAGAAAGCATGTCGATTGGTTACAAATAGATTTCGTGCATTACTACCACAATCATTGTTTATACTTCCTTCATCTTGAATTGTACATTTTAAATCAAAAATCTTTATGTATTCTACTATCAATGAATCACCATTCTCATTTAACTATAATTATTTAAACGTGCTTTTATCTGGAATCATTTGTATTTAAAGACACAACCACCTACTGGCATTTATTAACTATTCCAATAAACCTCCAATAGTTACCCTTTTACAACATATTCTGAAAAAAAATCAATTAATAAGAAATCTAAACATCCCCCCCTTTTCCCCCAACTCACTATTTAAGGCCTATATCTAATTGCTTTTACCAATGCCAACACATATAGAAATCGTTAAACATTATCCATTAACATTTCCTTATTAGTATAGTAATTAACTAAAAATTATTTACTATTTATATCACATCTCCTCTCATCAGACCCAAGAAAGATTACATCTTTATAACAAAATCTAAACAAAAATTTGTTAATTAGGTTTATAAGTACCCAATAACGATTACACCTTTATAACAAAATCTAAACAAAAATTTGTTAGTAAAATTAATAAATCTTTTTCCCAGGTCCCAATTTGTAGTTTATATCCAAGTTGCTTTTACTAGTTAAAATTATTATTTCGTTATTATTATCGTAGTGAATTATTTGTTAATGAGTAAATATTTAAAGAAATAATCTAAAAGCATCTACAAAGTCCTACTTATTAATCACCAAAAATTAACTAAGTTTTTTATTATCAACATTCATTATCAACCTGTATCTTTCCAATAACAGAACAGTCTTATCTCTTTTGCCAGTTGTTGTGTCAATTCTCTTATTAACTTCTTTATAAGGTTTTTAAAAACTTCTCTCTGCACTTTTTTGTTTAAAAGATCTCTCAGGTAGTCTCGTTGCCCTTGAACTGGTATTGAAATTAGCATATCTTTGATTATCAGATGTATTTCTGGAACTGTTTCTCTTCTTAATTCCATCATCAATTCCATATCTTGACACGAGGGATAGAGCTCCAGATTATCAAATTCACTTTTCCATATTCCCTTCTTTCCACTTTCACTCATGAGTGCTCCATTAGTAAATTCATCTGTTATCTTATCTTTGTCTTCTATATCTTCATTCTCTTCTTTATTTTTGGGGCTCCAACCCCTTCATCTTTTGCTGTACAAGACAATAGTCTATCCAACTTCTTCTCAAATCTCCCAAATCCTTCCAATATGTTTCGAATTCCAACCAAAAATCTTGAAAACTTAAGGTTTCCTCATCTGCATATTGATACATATTTCCAAGAAGAAAAAAAGAAAAAAGAGGAGAAAGAAGAAAAAAGGAATTTAAAATCCACTGCCACTCTTTTATATTTTTTTAAAAAAGCAATTTCATTATATCATAAATAGATGGTCCTTGTTATAGGTTTTTACAATGTAAGTCTACATCAACCCCCACATGTTTACTGGACCCGTGTCCCTCCTGGTTGGTACTGGCTTCCTGGGAGGGTTCACGAGGCTGGCTACTGGGACTGGTGAACGCTTCATTGGGTGAGGGCCTTTTACCAACCGCCTTGAAAGAGGCGGTGGTGAGACCCCTGCTCAAGAAGCCTTCTCTGGACCCAATGGAGCTAGCAAATTATCGTCCGGTCTCCAACCTTCCTTTTTTAGCGAAGGTTGTTGAGAGTGTGGTGGCTCAGCAGTTCCCGCGCCACCTGGAGGAAGATGATTATCTAGACCCGCGCCAGTCCGGCTTCCGGCCCGGTCACAGCACGGAGACGGCCTTGGTCGCGTTGGTGGATGATCTCTGGAGGGCAAAGGATGGGGGTTGTTCCTCCATCCTTGTCCTATTAGACCTCTCGGCGGCTTTCGATACCATCGACCATGGTATCCTATTGCGCCGTCTGGAGGGGTTGGGGAGCGGGGGCACCGTATTGCAGTGGTTCTGCTCCTACCTCTCTGGCCGGACGCAATGTGTGTTGACAGGGGAGCAGAGGTCGACCCCGAGGCCCCTTACTTGTGGGGTCCCACAGGGGTCGATTCTCTTGCCTCTCCTGTTCAACACATATATGAAACCGCTGGGTGAGATCATCCGTGGTTTTGGGGTGAGATATCACCTGTACGCTGATGACACTCAGCTGTATATTTCCACCCCAAACCACCCCAACAAGGCTGTTGAAGTGATGTCCCGTTGTCTGGAAGCCGTACGGGTCTGGATGGGTGACAAAAGGCTCAGGCTCAACCCCTCCAAGACAGAGTGGCTGTGGCTTCCGGCACCCCGGTACAACCAGCACATTCCATCGCTGGCCATCGGGGATGAACAATTAGCCCCGGTGGAACGGACACGCAATTTGGGCGTCCTCCTTGATGCCCGGCTAGCTATGGAAGATCATGTGGCAGCCGTGGCGAGGGGGGCGTTCCACCAGGTTCGCCTGGTGCGCCAATTGCGACCCCTTTTGGACCGGGAGGCCTTGCACACAGTCACTCATGCGCTGGTGACGTCTCGCCTGGACTACTGTAATGCTCTCTACATGGGGCTCCCCTTGAGGTGCACCCGGAGGCTGCAGTTGGTCCAGAATGCAGCCGCGTGGGTAATTATGGGGAGATCGAGGTTCTCCCATATAACACCGCTCCTGCGCGAGCTGCACTGGCTTCCTGTGGCCTACCAGGTGCGCTTCAAGGTGTTAGTTACCATCTTCAAAGCGCTCTATGGCATAGGGCCTAGTTACCTGCGGGATCGTGTCCTGCCCCATACATCCCTGTGGCCCATTCGCTCACACAGAGAGGGTCTCCTCCGGGTGCCGTCCTCTAGAGATTGTCAGAGGGCTGTGCCCAGGAGTAGGTCCTTCTCTGTGGCGGCCCCTACCCTTTGGAACGACCTCCCCCCAGACATCAGAACAACAACCGATCTCCGCTCCTTCCGCAGTAAACTGAAGACCCACCTGTTTCGGCTAGCCGGCCTGGCATAACTCGACAACTTTTCCACCCCTAGGTCATATTTAATTGTTAATTTTAGTTTTTAAACTATCAATGTTATTGGGGTTTTAACCTTTTTCAGTATTGTAATTATTTATTTATTTTTTACCTCCTCTGTACGACACTGTGCTGTTTGTTGCTTGTGTACGTCACCCCGAGTCCCTGTGGGGAGAGGGGGCGACTAATAAGTTTAAATAAATAAATAAATAAATAAATAAATATATAAGTACCTTTATTTTGAAATGACTTAAGCACAAGTTCTTTTAATTTTTTAAAAAGAGAAGGGTTCTATCTTCTTCTTTTCTTTTCCCCCCCTTGCCAAGATGTTTCACAAAAGCACCTGCCAAAACAGTCCGTGTCTTTGACTCCTTATCAGTCTCCAAAAGTAAGCTGCAAAGCCTCCAGTTACAGAGTCAGTAAAATCAAAGGAGAGAGAACAAGGGATACATTGTTTCAAAGAAGAAAAAACAAGTTCTGGCTTCCAAGTGACAGATTCGATTTTCTCCTATTTATTTCAAGCTTATGGAAAACAAAGCTCTTTAAATGTCTTTAATAAAGTTTAATAAGCAGTAGTAGGGAGGATTGGTAGAATAAAAAAAGGTTTTAGTTCAGCCAAAAAATAAGGTAGCAAAGAATAGAAGAAAAAAAAATCAATTCATTCACTTAAGAGGAGAAACAGGAAGCATTACAATCACTCCAATCCACAAAACATTGTTACAAAGAAAAAGAAAAAAAACTTTCTAAGGCAGTCCAGTAAAGATACATTTCGCCACTTTATTCTTTAGCTTAAATGACTAATTTATCTTTAAAAAAAGTTTCTTTGGGCAATCATTGTCTCACCAGATGGACTCACTTTCACTGCCTTCTTTCCGGAGCCGTCTCCAACTTTGTCAGCCTGGGGCTGTCTGTTTACCGCCTGCTTGGAGAACTTCCCTTGGGTCAACCAGGGACTTTGTAATGTCCCTGAGACCAGCAAGGATTTGTCTCCCTGTTCACCGTCTCTTCGGGACAGTTTAGGTCCATATGAACCGTGCAGCGGTAAAAGTATCAACAGCGGTCTCGGACTGTCGAGATCGCACATTGTCTCGTCGCGACATTGGCTCCTCCTCAATTGACATATATTTTTGTCCTGGCTGATGAAGGCAGAAAAGACAGGAGGGCAGCACTACTGTAGTGCCTCTCTGACCAGCTTTGTACTGGTCACTTGACTTTAAATTTTCCATTATGAATTGATAACAGATTTTGCACACCTGAAAGGTAGTACAACATACTGTGTTGTGACATATTAGAACGGAACAGAACAACTGAGTTGGAAGGGACCTTGGAGGTCTTCTAGTCCAACACCCTGCTTAGGCAGGAAATCCTACACCATTTCAGACAAATGGTTGTCCAATCTCTTCTTAAAAACTTCTAGTGTTGGAGCATTCACAACTTCTGTAAATAAGTTGTTCCACTAGTAATTGTTCTAATTGTCAGGAAATTTCTCCTTAGGAAATTTCTCCTTAGTTGATTTATTTAATCAAAGTTGATTCATTTAATCAAAGTTGATTCATTTAATCAATCAAAGTTGATTTATTTAATCAATCAATCAAGGTTGATTTATTAATCAATCAATCAAGGTTGATTTATTTAATCAATCAATCAAGGTTGATTTATTTAATCAATCAATTAAGGTTGATTTATTTAATCAATCAATCAAGGTTGATTTATTTAATCAATCAATCAAGGTTGATTTATTTAATCAATCAAATTTAGGTTTCAATCTCCCGATCATCCACACTGAATTTCTTTGCATTTGTTTCAGTTCATCTGAATTATTTGTGGAAAAAAATTAAATAATTGTGCATGCTACTAAAGTATCGTATCCTCTTGTCTAATATTTAACATACGGTAGTTACTATTTTGGTCTGGTTCTTGCTGTTTTTCATTAATGATGTGTATTACAGCAGGAAAGAATCCAGTTGCAAATCCTTAAATTCTGATTGCATTTAAACATATGGAATTATATCATGGGATTCATTACAGACAATAGATTTATTGGTAAATTTGGAGTGAAACCTAGATATAAATATGTGTAGGAGTTAGTAGGTTTAGATTGTTTACATATACACTAATGGTCCAAAAGAATGCCCGTTGTTTCGATTGGTCTAAATTCAGGTTGTTGAGTAAACATCTTGATGGATTCCTTGTGCTTATCATCAAATTCTCAGCTTATGTGGAGTCCAATCTATTAGGAGCTGTATATAAGGGCTTGTGGAATAATATATAAAGATGCCTTTCTATGAATTGATATTATATCCGTCATATATGGGGAGATGGCTACTACTCAGTGTACAGGTGATGAATTTTGACAGTTTTTATCATATCTGCAATGATTAGAGTTTTGTAACTAAACTATATTTATATATTGTATAATATAATAACAGAGTTGGAAGGGACTTTGAAAGTCTTTTAGTCCAAGCCCCTGCTTAGACAGGAAACCTTACACCACTTCAGACAAATGGTTATCCAACATCTTCTTAAAACTTCCAGTGTTGGAGCATTCACACTATTTATTTATATTTATAATTTTAAATACTTTAATAGTGAATGTAATTAATTAATTTATTATTTATTATTCACACTTATAGACCGCCCCCTCTCCCGAAGAGGACTCGGGGCGGTGTACAGTCACTAAAATACGTTGTAAAATACATACATAAACAGTTAAATAATTAAATACGTAGGTGAAGGAGGTTGTGAGACTGTAATAGAATAATAAATATAATACGTTAAAAGCCTATTAAAACCCCAAACCCAATTAAAATAAATGAATCCCGGGAGGTAAAACTAAGAAAGTGCCAGGCCAGCTGATTGAAATAGGTGAGTCTTTAACTTTTGCCGGAAGGAACGGAGGTCGGTGGTAGTTCGAATGTCTGGGGGGAGGTCATTCCAGAGGGTTGGGCCCATCACAGAGAAGGATCTACTCCTAGGTGTCGCCCGCTGGCATTGCCTAGCAGACGGCACCAGGAGGAGCCCCTCCCTGTGTGAGCGGATAGGTCGCAGGGACGTGTGTGGTAGGATGCGATCCTGCAGATAACTAGGTCCTCTGCCATGGATCGCTTTAAAGATGGTGATCAATACCTTGAAACGCACCCGAAAGGCCACAGGTAGCCAGTGCAGCTCGCGCAGGAGAGGTGTTACGTGGGAGTAACGGGTACTTCCCATAATAACCCGCGCGGCTGCGTTCTGAACTAGCTGCAGTCTCCGGATGCGTCCCAAGGGAAGCCCCATGTAGAGGGCATTGCAGTAGTCCAGGCGAGACGTCACCAGCGCATGAGTGACCGTGCGCAGGGCACTCCGGTCCAGTAGGGGGCGCAATTGGTGCACCAGGCGAACCTGGTGGAATGCCCCCCTTGCCACGGCTGCCACATGGTCCTCCATTGACAGCCGGGCATCAAGGAGGACACCCAAATTGCGCGCCCGCTCCACAGGGGGCAACTGTTCGCCCCCTATGGCCAGCGATGGAGTCAGCTGGCTGAACCGAGGTGCCGGCAACCACAGCCACTCGGTCTTGGAGGGGTTGAGTCTGAGTCTGTTGTCCCCCATCCAGACCCCGACGGCTTCCAAACACCGGGACATCACTTCGACAGCCTCGTTGGGGTGGTTTGGGGTTGAAATATACAGCTGAGTATCATCAGCGTAGAGATGGTACTCAACCCCAAAACCACGGATGATCTCACCCAGCGGCTTCACATATGCGTTGAACAGGAGAGGCGAGAGGACCGACCCCTGTGGCACCCCACAAGTGAGTGGCCTCAGGGACGACCTCTGTCCCCCTGTCAACACACATTGCTTCCGGTCGGAGAGGTAGGAGCCGAACCACCGCAAAACGGTGCCTCCGACTCCCATCCCCTCCAACCGGCGCAATAGGATACCATGGTCGATGGTATCAAAAGCCGCCGAGAGGTCTAATAGGACCAGGATAGAGGAGCAACCCCTATCTCTGGCCCTCCAGAGATCATCGACCAACGCGACCAAGGCTGTCTCGGTGCTGTGCCCGGGTCGGAAGCCGGACTGGCGTGGGTCTAGATAGTCGGATTCGTCTAGGTGTCGCGGGAACTGCTGCGCCACCACATTCTCAACAACCTTCGCCACGAAGGGGAGGTTGGAGACTGGACGATAGTTAGCTAGCTCCATTGGGTCGAGCGAAGGCCTCTTGAGCAAGGGTCTCACCACCGCCTCTTTCAAGGCGGTTGGTAAGTATCCCTCACCCAGTGATGCGCTCACCAGGCCCAGGAGCCAGCCTCGTGTCACCTCCCAGGCTGCCAGTACCAGCCAGGAGGGGCACGGGTCCGTTAAACAAGTGGTGGGTCGCAGCCGTCCACGCAACCTGTCCAAATCCTCGGGGGCAACAGAGTCAAACTCCTCCCAGAATGGTCTCTCAAGACTCGCTGTTGGCGGCTCGTCTGGTCCACTGACGGAGGTCCACCCGCTCCGGATCTGATCGATTTTGTCCTGAAGATAATCCCCAAACTCCTCTGCTCTACCCTGTAAGGGTGTCTCCCGCGCCCTCTGCGATAAAAGGGAGCGAGTCACCCTAAACAGGGCGGCAGGGCGGTTATCCACGGACGCAATAAGAGCAGCACAATGCCTACGTTTGGCCGCTCTTATTGCCACAAGGTAAGTCCGCAAATAGGCTCTTACCTGTGTTCGGTCAGATTCGGAGCGTGAGGACCTCCACCTGCTCTCTAGACGTCTCCTGTGGCGCTTCATCACCCTAAGCTCCTCAGTGAACCAAGGAGCCCGGGTGGGTCGATGCCGCAGGAGAGGTCGCAAAGGCGCAACCCGGTCCAAGGCCCCAGTCGTCGCCCTATTCCAGGCAGTCACTAGGTCCTCGGAGCGGGAGCGGGACAAGGCTACAGGAATTGGCCCAAGCTCCGTCTGGAATCTATCAGATTCCATCAGGCGCCTGGGGCGGTACCAGTTTATAGAGTCTGGTTCCGCCTCCTCGCGGTGGGGGATAGCGCCAGGGAAGTCCAGCCGGAGGGATGAGTGGTCTGACCATGACAGGGGCGTGATGACTAAATCCCCTATTCCCAGATCACTCGTCCACTGTTGACTTAAGAATTAAGTCTTCACTATAAAAAAAACACAGAAATGTATTGCCAGGTTATAAAGATAGTAGCACATAGCAGTCACGTGCAGTCAGGGGAGGCAGGGGAGGCAGAGCCTCACCGCTCTCATCATGAAAATAAAAAAAAATTACTCCGGGAAGCCGTGAAAGTGGCTGGGAGAGGCGCACGGCTTGGTTTAGCCTCCCTGGACACCTCAGCAGCAGCCCCAAGTGTGCCGATCTCGCCATTTTTTGCATCGGGCGAGCCCGGGATCCTTGCAAGGGGAATGGGACCACATGTGCAGGGGAAGGGGATCGCGGCTGTGCTAATCTGAGGCTGTGCACTGCTGAGGAGCCGCCTGCACACGTGGTCCCATTCCCCTTGCAAGGATCCCGGGCTCGCCGGATGCAAAAAATGCCTAGGTAACATCATCAGTGCTAGAAGGGGGGGGGGGAGGAGGAGAAAGGAGAAGTTTCTCTTCTCAGAAATGTCTTCTTAGTGGAGCTGCGGCAGCCTGTCTGTCCCTTTCTGACATTTCTGAGAAGAGAAACTTCTCCATTTGGGCTGCGCCCGTGCGATCGGAGCAACCACGCGGTTTGATGACGTCACCAGCCTCACCAGTCATAAACCTCACCGCACGTCACTGCCACATAGGCTATTGTGATAGCATTCTTTGACATTAATCTTACATCTCGGACAATTGTGAGTTTTACTGACAAAAAAAAACTTGTGTTAGGTTTTTCTTTTAATCTTTTATACTTGATTTTTTAAAATCTAAAGTTTCTTTTTTTTCCTGTGTATGTTTTTTCAGGCTTTACTGGAGACTCAAGTACTACTACGCACCCGGGTTGCAAATTTTACCTTCAACCTTGGATTTTCAGGAAAGTTTTACCATACAGGTAAGCAGAAACCACATAATAGCAATTAAAAGCCTATGAAAAATATTAGAGACATTTTTCGTGATATTGCAAATACCTTAATATTAAAACTACAATTTTTAAAAAGTTAAAATACAAGAATTTCCTGTTCTAAACAAACTCTGTTTTAAAAATCAGTTACTACAAAACTTCATAAATATTAACTCTGGTTTATAATTAATCAATTCTACTACTTTGAACTCCTAAATATTTGTTTTGAAATAATATTTCTTTAGACAAGTAGAAGAAAAATATTTAAAAATTGCAAAACTATCTCTACTTAGTTTTAAATTTAAAAATTTAACAACTTTGATAAATATAAATTCTACACAGTTATCACATGAAAATTCACTATGAATCTATATCTTATTAAATTGATATATGTTTTATCAATGTCTTTGAAATATATAATTCTTTTTTTAATATGCATATTTCAATTTTGAGCATTTCACCTCTCCAACACAATGTATGGAATTTGTAGGTTTATTTCAAAAGCATGCTAAAATTACATAGAAAAATAGTCTGGCCATTGTCTTAAACCAGGGGTGTCCAAACTTGGCAACTTTAAGACTTGTGACTTCAACTCCCAGAATTCCCCAGCCAGCAGAGCTGGCTGGGGAATTCTAGGAGTTGAAGTCCACAAGTCTTAAAGTTGCCAAGTTTGGACACCCCTGTATAATGTTAACAGAAGGATTAGAAAGAGCAAATAGGACCATCAGGTATTTATATTAAGATAACACAAAGCATAATAGGTGCCATAAATGGCTTTTTTTCATTCTGTAATATAGAATAAAATATAAAATATAGACATCTGAAGTTCTCACCTTTCAAGCAAGAGTCTTATTTGCATGATAAAAACCCTGCTGTGATTTCACATGGATACAAATTAGTCTTACCAAAATACTGTCACGTAAGCAAGGAGGCATCCTGGAAGGATTTGTATGGTCTGAAGGAGAAAAGATGTGATTTAAAAGGAATTTAAATTAAATGAAAAGAGGATTACTTCACATTTTGACTCCTAAGTAATTAACTGATTCTGCCCCCACTTGCTGATTCTGCAGATTAGTTTTACCTGCTTCCAGGCTCATTTTGTGTATTTCGTCACTCTGCCTCCAGTTTTTTTTTTTAATGCCTGTTTAAACTTTATTCATTTGCTGTCCGTTTCTCAACTATATTTCTTCATTAAGAGGCAGCTTTAAAAGTAAGCAAAGATTAAAGGCTTCACAGCGGTCAGTGCAGTTTCCATAAATCCAGTCTGCTCTTCACCACCTCAACTTCATTATTGACCTACTTACCGTTCAAAAATTAATAGAAAATATTAGTTAGGATTTGGCATTACTGTACAAATATTTTGCATTTTCTGCGTGGTTTAAGTTGAAGAAATAAGAATGCATTACAGTAGACTAGGGGTGTCAAACTCATGGCCTGCGGGCCAGAGGAGTCAGGTGTTGGCCCCGCCTCTGCCCGTTTTAGCAAAGGGAGAAAAAGTCCTGATACGTCATTTGATGACGCCATGACGACGCGAGTTTGACACCCTTGCAGTAGATAGTAGAAGGAGTTCAGTGCTCAGCCTTATTGAACAATGCACGTATGAAATGATCACCAACTGGTGTTGCTATTATTTAGATAGAAATGGAATAGTGTTAGAGCATGCTTAAAGTTTGCCGTGTAGCCAAAACCCAATTAGTCATGTGGTGATAATATGAAGCCATAACTGCTTTCATATCATGAGCTACCAAGAAAAGCTAGTATAGTAGCATTTATGACATTGCATTACTTCATGGAGTATTATAGCCTTTGGGAAATTATGGTAGCATGCTAAATTTTATTTGCACTCAACCTGTGGGAGCTACATAATGCAGAAACATTTGAAAATATAAGGTAACTCTACTTTCCTCCATGATTAATTTATAGATTGTTATCGGAACGGTCTTTACCTTGAATTATTGCCTGTTTGAAAGCCAACTAAATTTTATTTTTAGGAGAGCATATGTGAGACAATAAACTTATATTAAAACACAGACAGAGAGAAACATACACAAAAACCCACGCCTAAACCTCTCAGTGGCAAATAACCAAATGAAGATGCAAGAAGCAATAGCGCCTTATTGCTCCTTTTGTCATAATTTGGACTCACTAAGAAATATGCATTGCTTCTTCAGGATATGAAGAAGGCTGGCTACTAATCTTCAAAAAGAATCCTGGCAGCATGTGAATTAATCAACAGAAAATGCCTTTGAGCATTGCCTTGAGTTCCCCTCTGTGTGATTAACCTCTGTGTGGTTGGCAATATATAATATAACTTCCTAGTTATATGGTGCTTTTTCAGGAATAAGAGAGGGCTGAATTAGGTCTTCGTTTCTAAATTATTTTTCAGTAGCTTTAGTTCTGTACTTCATTAATATCGGTAAGATGAAAGTATAATAGATGTTCTCTACATTATTTCTTTGCTATCCACATTGTCAGATTAAGGTAATGAAAGAAGGAAAGAGCTCAAAGGAAATATATTAGCTGCTGAAATGAACTTCAACTTTTAAAAATCCTTTCTACCGGCAACCAGCTAAAATGTCTGAAATCTCGTTCCTTTATCTTATATTATCATAGGAAAGTATTTATATGAAAGACCGGTTTTCAATTTATTTCACTCTCTATTCATTGATTTCTCAGATACCTCAAAATATATTTTTCCACCGTCAGAAGCACAAGGTTTAGTAGTAAGGGAAAATTCCAAAATCTCAACACTAGTTCAATGAAATTAAATGAAGCACAAATCAAGTACCATATTCTTCGGACTATAAGATGCTCTGGACTATTAGACGCACCTAGCTTTTGGGGAGGAAAACAAGAAAAAAAATCTGCCTCTGCCTCCCAGCAATTTGCCTCCTTGCAGCAAACAGCAAATCACCTGGTCAGCTTCAGCACAGCCTGATTTTATACAAGCATCTGATTGAATTAAGGACATACCATGGAGGTTCAACGGTGACAAAATTTGAATCAAATTGGAAGTCAAGATTTAATTTCAATCTATTTATCATTTGATTTACTAAAATGTCTGACTTTCATGGAAAGGAATCAAATGCCTGCAGCTGGTTCCTCCTCCCCCCTCCCTTATACAAAGGAACAAATATAACAGGAATGATAGACCTTTTGGAGGACATTAATCCTGTTTCAGCCAGATAGTTGAAAGACTTATGCTCAAACACCCTTTGAAACAGCCTGGTCAGCTTCAGCACAGCCTGATTTAGCATGAACAGCTGATTGGTGGTTGGATGTGTCTCCTGGAATACCACCTATCAGCTGTTCCAAATTGCAGGGATCGCCACTGCCCATTGTCGCCACTCCCGTGCACCCCATTTTTTGCCTCCGTGCGTCCCATTTTCAGCCTCTGCTTGCCCCATTTTGGGACTATTCCAGGGGGCAGGGATCGCCTATCCCTGCCACCTGGAATGGGCCAAAAATGAGATGTGCAGAGGCTGCAAATGGGCATGCAGAGGTGGTAATAGGCGGAGACAGCGATGGGCAGTGGCAATGCCTGCAGACTGGAACAGCTAATAGGTGGTATTCCGGGAGGCCGATCCAACCACAAATCAGCTGCTCATGCTAAATCAGGCTGTGCTGAAGTTGACCAGCTGTTTGTTTGCTGGTTGCTCCAAGAAGGCAAATTGCTGGGAGGCAGAGGCCAAAGGGTGGGAGCCAGCGGGTGGGTGGGGATTCGGCAACATTAGCTGTATAAGATACCCAGACATTTCCACCCACTTTGGGGGAGGGGAGTCCATCTTATACCCCAAAAAATACATACTTAGAAATATCATGAAGCAAATATTGTAGTTTATTTAAATGTACATTTTGAACTTTATCATTCTATATCATTTACATCAATATTTTCATATTTTAGAGAGTGTACTCAGACCTGTGTACACGCCATTTTGTTCTCTGCTTCCCTTACTTCTCCAAAACTTTCTGGAATGAAATAGACTCCATCCATTCTGACCAAAGTTCTGGGGAAGGCAAAATAAAATTCACTATGAATTTAAAAACAAGCAGAACAATTGTTTGTACCAGTGGTGGGTTCTGGATCCTGTTGCAACTGGTACAGTTGCAACGTGGTCCAGCGTCCTCCACATAAACGTGTGCAGTGCGTGCATGCATCTTACCATCCAGCGACACCTCTGCAATGCTCTAGATGCTCGGCAGAGCGTTGCACAGGCACTGTACATGCTGTGTGCAGAAGCGCCAAAGAGTTTAAAGACAGGTAAGGAGCGCGGGCGGGTGGGCCTCCAGAGCACTGTACCGAAACAGTACCCGGTGGTCCGGGCAGGCTCCGGTACACCCGTACCGGGGCGTACCATCTGCAACCCACTACTGGTTTGTACACAACAAAGCTCTTATTTGCCCAAGTTAGAGTGCCATTTTTTTTCCTACTCTCCCTTGTCCTCACACCTCAAAATAAATTTATCAGGGGCTGAAGAATATATCACACATAATGTTGCATGGAAGGGAGATATACTGTATTTTTCACACTATAAGATGCACCAGACCATAAGATGCACCTTAGCCTTAGCGGAGGAAAACAAGAAAAAAAATATTCCTCTACTTCCCAGCATCCATCTGATATTAATCTGACTAGCATCCTTGCAGCAAACAGCCTGGTCAGCTTCAGCACGTGGCTTGACAGGGCTCTGCTCCATTGTACCTACCACCAGTCAACTGAGCTGAGTAGTTGCCACTGCCACTGGGGAACATTGGAGTCTTTGCTGCAGAGCAGCTGATTGGCGATTGGATCGGCCTCCCAGAATACTGCTGTTCAGCTGCCATGCGGTGACTGGTGGTGGCTCTCCCCACCACCTAAAACAGCTGAGTGCTGGCTTTCCAGAAAGCCAATTCAACCACCAATCATCTGCTCAGCAGCGAAGGCTCCAGCGTTCCCTGGCAGCAATGAATGGTGGCAGCAGTGACAGGCGGCGGCGGTGACAGCCAACCTCTCTCCCCCTGTCACAGTATTTGCTCTATAAGATGCACAGACATTTCCACCCAGTTTTCTTGGGGGGGGGGGATGCGTCTTATAGTGCAAAGGCTAAAAATAGGTACAAAAGAGATATGATTTAATGGTTTTAATGTACAGAAGTTATATCTAAGCTATGTTCATAACGACTTAATTCTAGATATTTTTCCCAAGATTATCCCTGCAATATGAAACAGGATAATAAATCTAAGTAGATGCAAGTTCAGGGAAAGTAGTTTCTATCAAGTGAAAAGAAATTTAGAGTGACACTCAAATAACTGGCTGCCTTTCATTTGAAGTTTTTCTGAAGATAAATAAAATTAATTAATCTCCTGTGAGGGATGCTACTCATCTCAGCACATAACTTCATTATTATTTAAACTGTACCTGTTCTTTACTAATGGTCTAAGCCTACTTGAGAAATTCTTGCCTCGGCTGAAATAACTTGACATGAATTTGCAGGGTTGAGTTCAGCCTGCAGATTACCATATTCTCTGATTTGACGATAACCTGGAAAATGTATCTTCCAATCTTTCTCTTTCAAGATATTGATTTGCCAGATATTTCCCATAACTTTGGGAACCAGGCATATGTATCATTTGTTCAATAACTACCATTTGTTCATTACGACCATAATTTTAGTCACTAAACAAATGATTGTAACTAAAGGACTACCTCTGTGGAAAAGACTGACATTTCTGCCTATGTGAAATAGCTAATTAGATGCTTGGATTAAAACTATGCATACAATTCAAAATAGACGAAAGTCTCAAAGCAACATAATATGGAAAAATGTACTTCAGAGAAAAATGAACCTTGAGGGTTGTGTTCACTGACTGAGAGATTAATAGAAAGCAGCAGCATCTATTTTTGTCCTCCAGAAATGGTTGCCAAGTGCAAATAAGTTAGTGTGCATGAGCATCAGTAACGGGTTTAAAAATTTTTAGAACCTCTTCTGTAGGTGTGGGAGTGGCTTGCCCTCCATGTGACCATGGCCATGTGGGCGTGGCCAACTTGTAAAATGTGGTGAAACTCACTTAACAACGCTCTTGCTTAGCAACCAAAATGTTGGCTCAGAAACTCTGGCATTTGTAGCACGCAAGTCTTAAAGCTGTCAAGTTACAAGACCCTTGCACCCCTAACCCTTTAGAAAAAAAAAACATGGGTGTTCAAAGTTGACAGCTTTAAGACTTGTGGACTTCAACTCCCAGAATTCCTCCTCTCGCTCTTCATCTTGATGATGTGTGGACAGGCGGGGGGAGGGAGCTGGAACTGGTTCTAAACGGCACCGTAGATTCATGGAACCTCTTCTATAGAAGTGGCTAGAACTGGCAGGAACCCACCCCTGATGTGCATCCAATGATCAGCTGGCTGGCATGCATCTGTAGGCTGGTTTTTGGCACTACCACACATGCAAAGGGATCACTCTCCAGAATAGCCGAACTTCTGAGTTCTGACATGCATGTACACCCAACAATCCGCTGGTTGTAAGCTGCGCACACCAGTTTTCGGCACTGCTATGTACATGAAGGACAGCTGATTGTCACATGTGCATGCAGGCCAGAAACCCGGAAGACAAACAGGCAAAGCTGTGCATGCTGGGTGATATGGTTTCATGTGCTACTTTGGGCACATGTCCCATAGGTTCTCCATCACGGGCTTATCATAAGTAATAGAATATATATTTTTTTCCAAATTCTTCAAGGGCATCCACATTTAAACAATTCACAGAACTCTTAAATTATAGTGCAAATATATTTTAAAATTGGGTTCCACATTCCTACTCTAAAGATTTGGCTCATGCTGACACCAACTTTCAACTTTTTGATGTGATCATATTATTAGTTTTAGTTATTCCACTCCGTTCTAATCTCCTGTAGGAATATACTGATAAAATGTATATCATGTCACATTTCTTTCTATTTGGAAATAGAAATTAGTCCAAATTAGATCCATATGGAATGTAAAATGGTGCTAAGGCTTAATTGCGGTGAACATACTTAGGATTATGTATTCTACAGAGCCTTTTAAAACTCACTAAAATAGTACAAATCCACAAGATAGGCTTGTGATTTCCATTAAGCAGTTGCTATACTATGTATCCTGTTAAGGAAGCCCTACTTTTAAGGTTGGTACAGTTGCTTTGTCATTTCAACTTAGAGGCGGCATGCCATTTTCCATACAAATGTGTACTTTCTTATCCAATTATAAATAAAACATGGGGTGTGTTCTTTAATTAATGTAAATGTGGCTTGTTTAGCCAAACAAGTTTTTAAGGTAAGATGATGAACAAGTTTTGTTTTATCAGTTTTATGGAAATTTTAACAAGTTTTATCAGTACATGGGAACTTCTCTGCTTCAGTTATTTCTTCCCTAATGCATAATTTTGGTTCCTGAACAAATATTGAACGTAAGATTTCAAAAAAGAAAATAAGATTGTGGATCTGACAGAATGGAATCCAGGAGTATTGTAACATAATTTTATTCAATTTTAACTTGATATATTATAATATCATGTTCAGAATATATATGATAAAACAACCAATCCCAATTATATCCCCAGCAGGGGGGGAAATGATTTTTGGGGATTTATTATAGGTCATCATTTATTCCTTCTTTTATTCCTAAATAAATCATTGACAGGACTAAATCAGGAAGGATCTGTTTGAAAAGATGGTGATTTGTATTCTGCTTCTGAGTTTTTGAATTGAAATGCTTACTTTGTGGGATATCTCTGACTTAATTCTCATGACTTTTGTTGTTCAGAGTAACAATTTCACTAACCTGTAATGAATAGACAATAATAATAAAAAATATTAGTTGCTCTTGTGAAAGAGCTTCCAAAGGATCAGATTTATCCCTATGATGGAGACAAGACAGAATTAGATGGATCTTGCTTTAGTCAGAAAAGGTTGCATCCTGCAACGGTATCTATAACACCATCAAACATGCACACCTGACTATCCTTAATAAGTGGACAAAAAATGCCAAATTTACTCTGACCATCTGGCTAACGGTGTGACAAACCATTATAAAATCCTCCAGGGTGATTCATTATCATCCTTATTATCTTGTCATTGCTATGATCGCACTTTCAGTTATTTTGAAAAAAAATCTTGGCTACCAAGCAGCAAAAAATGCTAATAAAATCTCTCATTTGCTTTCTATGGATGATATGAAGCTTTCTGGAAAATCAGAAATTGAAATCCAGTCATTGACAAACATTGTAATTTTTTTAACATAGAATTTGATGTAGGAAAATGTGTTACGATAGCAATCAAATCAGTCAATAAATCACAAATAGTAATGGAATTGAAATGCCAAATGACCAAATCTCAAGAGCCATTGGGATGAAATCTACAAGTATCTGAGTATTTTATAGTTGGATAACAAAAAGTATGGAGAAATTTTAAAAAAGTGATTAGTAAAGAATATATTCAAAGAGTGAGAAAATTGCTAAAGACAAAATTGAATGGTTGAAACACCATCAAAGCTATCAATATCTGGGCCATGCCTATGATATGATACACTGTAAGAATTATTAACTGAACATAAGCTGAACTAGAAAATTTGAACTGAAAAACAAAAATAACTCATAACTATTGATCTTATATTTCATTCCTGTAGTGATACGGATAAATTATACCTGCTCTTCAGAAATAGAAGCAGAGGTTTGCTTTAAGTCTAACTGTCAATCAAGAAGAGTGTGTTTTGACTGATTATGTAAAAAAAAAACCAAGCATTGATGCAAGTTCAAATTGGAACTTACTAAATATACATTAAATGAAGTGAATATCAAAATAATGTAAAAGAAACGGCAAGAAAAAGTACTGCATATTCAATTTCCACAAAAGATCAAGTGGATAAACACTGAACCTGAATTGCACCTAGAACTTTAAAAAAATAAACCTTGATTCTGACAGCCCAAGAGCAAGATATTGGAATTAATGCAATCAAGAGCAGAACTGAAAATTCATCAAATCAATAGTTTTACTTCTTTACTTTAAATTTAAAAATAAAGTTAAAGTTCAGTCTGTGCAAAGATACAGAAGATACAGTAATTTCTTATATTCAGCTCATGCAAGAAGATTGTACAAACCAATTGTACAAACAATGACATAAACACAGTGACCAAAATGATTCACTGAATCACCTGTAAAAATTACCATGTACCAGTAATGAAAAAATGTGGCACTCTTTAGTTGAAAAAATAATTTAAAAATGACCAGGGTAAAATATTGTAGGTTTTCCGAATATACTGATATTCTGATATCACGACCAAACATAATTCTGATTGAAAAGAAGAGAGTGTGAGTAATTGATGTGGCAATACCAAGGGTAGAAGACAAAGAATCGGAAGAGATCACAAAGTATCAGCATCTGAAAATCAAAACTGAAACATTATGGCATAAACTGGCAGTCCTAGTGATGGACCTAGTGGTACATTGGGCACCATACCAAAAATATTTTAGATGACACTTAGGAAATCTGTGAATTGACAAAAAAGGGACAACTCGGGAGTAAGGTTTGGAGGTGATTGGCTGCTCACATAGGACATAAAGGAGGAGCAAAGGCACATGAACCTTTGCAGGAAGCAACTTGGTTCATGCTGGTCAGTTTACCTTCTGAAATTCCGTTTGGACTCTTTGCTTCATGTGGCCAAGCTAGTCGATAATTAAGTCTTTGGCAGCGTTTTCAAAGAAGATAAAGGAAGCCTAGGTCAGAACAACCATAAAGCTTTTGTTTCCTGAACACTTTGGGGTGTATTTATGGATACTTGGCTGCTAATCATGAAAGTAATCTGTAATTTAACCTATCATGTACTGTTTTATAGAAGTCATCTGTTTTGGCAAAGTACACCATTCACTGGTTATGTTGCACACATGAAAGAAACATATGAAAATATGGAACTGTTGCTGAAGCACACCTGGTACATTAAGTACAACTAGAATATCTGTGGAGATTTAACAGTGTGTCTCTGCTGCTGGAATGCAGGTTGGATATACCATGTACTGTTATTACATATACAAATGGAATAGCCATGCAAGACAAACTCATTACATTAAAAAGAAATGACCACTATGAAAGAATTTATTTCCTGGACAGAAACATGTGGCACCTGAACTACTTGCTGGTCTGACAAAGGTATTTTTGCTTTGGCTTCACCTAAAACTTGGACTGATGAAAAATTTCGTAGAAATAATAAACAAGGAAGGTAAAAGTTTTCTCCCATCGGAAGGGGAGGTAAAGAAGATATTAGACTGTGCAGAAATGAATAGGTTGACATTGAGAATAAAGGACAAGGAGTAATCTGTGTACTACAGGACATGGGGGCGATTTTATGAGTGGCTTGAAAAAGATATAAATAGAAAGAAAAAGGAACAAAACATGAAATAAGTATCTCAGATGACACATGATTAAGTTAGGGGGAGGGGAAATAAGAAAATATCAAAATGTAAATATACAGGTGGAAAAATGATATGAATTGACATATGTTAAATAACAATTATAAGAATGTATATCTAAGAATGAATTTGAAAGGAAAAATAAAAAAAAACCTTTTACAAAAAAAAGGAAGGTAAAAGTTTTTTATTTGATACAGATGTTTCCAAGACTATCTGATACCAAAATTAAGGAAGACATTTTTGTTGATCCACAGATTAGATACATCACCAATGACAAGCAGTTTGAAGATCTGTTAGTAGGGCCAGAGGAAATTGCCTGGAAAGCATTCAAGGATATCATTGAGAATTTTCTTGGAAACTACAGAACATCAAATTCAGCTAACAAATTTCTTATCACATATAAGACCATGAAATGCAAGGCAATGCACAAAGAAAGCTGTCTTTTCATCAAATTGCAGCCTATCTCAAACATGCATGTAGATTCTAAGCATGCATATTTTCTGTCAGGCAGGACCTTATAATTGGTTTCAACTTAGCATTCAATGCAAAAAAAATGTTGCTTAGATTCTACAAAATCCAATATTTATATTTTATCCCAGAATTCCTGAGGATTTAATGCATTATATGCAGACTTCCCAAACCTGTTGAAGACATATGTGCTAAGCACATTAGTTCCTGCATAAAGACATTTTGGTAACAATTCTTTTTTGATACTGCCTTTAAATTTTATATGAATTTTCATTAAACATGCAGCAACATAAACAGCGCTGCAAAACGAATGCGTTTCATACTATCACTGGTCTGAAAACAAATTGTACCATCAATCACGTCTTTTACAATGTAACATTTGCCTTTCATTTCTTAGGAACCGTCGAAGAAGATGAAGGAGATGACTTGTTGTTGGGGTCTGTAGATGAATTCTGGTGGTTTCCTCACATGTGGAGCCACATGCAACCTCATCTGTTCCATAATGAGTCCTCGCTAGTGGAGCAGATGATTCTGAACAAGGAATTTGCACTAGTGAGTATCTCTAAAATATAGGTAGATGCAAAATTGGCTGCCCTCAACATTGTACAGTAATTCTTTTTTGTAGTAAAATGAGGTTAAGAGATTTACTGTAAGTCTAATCCATATATATATGGATATACACATACATACATACATACATACATACATACATACATACATACATACATGCAGGATCTCACCTGCCATCTACAAGCTTGGGCTTAAAATGGGAACGGAGGTGTCGTCTTTCTGTAAACGTTGCAAAGACAATCTCAATCTTACACGGGAAAAGACCCAAATACAACAAAACCAGCATACCTACACCCGTGAAAATCTACGAAAACAAATATATATATACACATACATACATACACATACACACACACACACACACACACACACACACACACACACACACATACATACATACATATATATATATATATATATATAGTAAGAAAAGCTGGTTACTTTGATTTTCCAGATTTTAGGAATGAAGTGGTGTTTCTAGGAGAATGACATAACAGACGATTGGTTATGAAACAAATATTTCCAGTGACTTATGCCTCTGTACTATCTCTGAGCATATAATAATAATAATAATAATAATAATAATAATAATAATAATAATAGTAATAGTAATAGTAATAGTAATAGTAATAATAATAATAATAATAATAATAATAATAATAATAATAATAATAATAATAATAATAATAATAATAATAATAATTTTATTTGATTAGCCGCAACCCTCTCCCGAAGGACTCGGGGCGGCGTACAATCAAAACAGATAAAATACAGATAAAGACAAACATACATACATAAAGAACAAAGACATATACATGTGCATGGAGGAGGTAGACTCATAAGTGAAAGACAATTAAAAAACACAATTTAAAATCCCATTAAATAAAATTACTGAATTAAAAAACCCATCAGGAGCGTTATGAAGTTATGATTGAGCCAGGCCGGCTATTTGGAATAGGTGGGTCTTGAGCTTTACACGGAAGGAGCGGAGGTCAGTAGTGCTCCTAATATCCGGGGGGAGGTCATTCCACAGGGCTGGGCCCGCCACAGAGAAGGCTCTGCTCCTAGGCGCCGCCCCATGGCACTGTCTGGTGGACGGCACCTGGAGAAGTCCCTCTCTGTGCGAGCGGATGGGTCGTAGGGATGTATGGGGCAGAATACGATCCCGCAGGTAACTAGGTCCTGAGCCATGGAGCGCTTTAAAGATCGTAATCAAGACCTTGAAACGCACCCGATAGACCACAGGAAGCCAGTGCAGCTCGCGCAGGAGAGGTGTCACATGGGAGTACTTAGTACTCCCCATAATCACCCGCGCGGCCGCATTCTGGACCAACTGCAGTCTCCGAGTGCATTTCAAGGGAAGCCCCATGTAGAGAGCGTTACAGTAGTCCAGGAGAGACGTCACCAGTGCATGGGTGACTGTGTGTAGGGCGTCCCGGTCCAATAGAGAGCACAATTGGCGCACCAGGCGAACCTGGTGGAACGCCCCCCTGGCCACTGCTGTCACATGGTCATCCATGGACAGCCTGGCATCCAGGAGGACGCCCAAATTGCGCGCCCGCTCCACGGGGGCGAGTTGAATGCCCCCAATGGCCAGAGATGGGATTAACTGGTTGAACTGGGGGGCCGGAACCCACAGCCACTCCGTCTTGGAAGGGTTGAGCTTGAGTCGGTTGTCATCCATCCAGACCCGTACGGCTTCCACACACCGGGACATCACTTCGATGGCCTTGTTGGGGTGGTTCGGGGTGGAAATGTACAGCTGAGTATCATCAGCTGGATTTGGATATGAGTTTCTTCTCATAATTCTTTATTTTGAAACTAAATTTGGATTGGACAGTCCTTCAAGTAGAGAACTCTGTTCATAATCTCTCTATATATAAAAATTACACTCTGTGTATATGTGTGTGTGTTCCAGCATAACTCTGGAACCCCTTGAGCAATTTCAACCAAACTTGATACACAGATGACTTATTCTCTGGAAACAAATACTGTGGGGGTAAGACACCCCTAACACCCCTGGGGGGGTGTTCTGTTAAGATACAGCCTGTTGTGCCTTAAAATGGCTTCTTCTGTATTGCCATAAAATGGCAGTGTTTCATGGTAATGGCTTCACAGTACTCCACAAGAGGGCTCCCTCTGGTAAGGGGCAAAATCCAATATTAAAAATTACATTTGGTCCAGACATTTTCAACAAGGCTTTCATTATCTTTGAGGACAAATGTATGGCCATGATCAATATATCATTAGTGGGGCACGGGAAAACATTTGTAACTAATTTAATTGTTGCCAAAATCAGGGCTTTTCCTGTTTAATACAGATTAGGATAAATAAATACCCTGGCAAGGCTAGGTTATCAGCTAGTCATAGATAAAGCAGGATTTAGTATTCCTATAGCCTTATATTTCAAATCACTTTCACAACAACTACTGCTTTATTTTAATTCAAAACATAGTATATGGAATCTTAGATTATCCTGTTATATATTAGGTTAATTAATGTAGAATGGGTGAAATATAAATAGTGTAAAACAGACAAAAAGTGGCCACACAGTTTTGATTCCTTTTTTCATATATTGAAAATCTTCCCATTCCTCTTTGCTTTGAACATATTTTGAAGAATCTTAGGGTATTCCAGAAAGAAACAGTTCCATCATTAGAAAGAGACCTCTGGATTTATCTCAGTCATGGCCAGTTCCACAATATATTAGAAATACATAATTGTTGCTATTATTATCATTTACCAGATATATTATCAATAGAGTAAATTATGTTCCAATTCAAGAATTTGGAATTGCTATTTATTGTGGTGATGTTCCCGGCTACCCATGAAAGAGACTGGACACAAGGATTGTCCTAGGGATGAGTCGCCCCGAGCAAAGCCCTGCACACTCTATTTATTCAATACACATGAAAGTCTAAAGCACCAAAAGATAATTAGTTACACGTAAAAGTACACATAAGAAGTTAATTATCACCATTCAAAGAATCAAGGTTCCTTACAGACAATCCACATATCCTGTCAGACATGAATACGTGACCAAGAGCACAACCAATTCAATCCCACAACTCCCCCTTTTTTTTTTCCTTCACTTGCCATAAGCTCATCTTGGCTGCTTGAGTACATAATTGTCCTTTTTCCAGATACCATATTCCTACATACAGACATCAAAGATGGAATACATTGAATAAAACAACAAGAACAAATTATTGTTTTTGGTTAAGCTAAAAAATAACAGGCTACTCGAGACCATAGCTGTAATGTGTACGTCTGTACGTAACCATTCCTTTATTCCACATCTGGTTCTGCTAATTAGGTGAGCTTATAGGCGTCCAAGATAACCAATTACTGAGATCATGGTAGCTTTCTACACATGTCTTTACGTAAGGTTACCTCTAGCACAAATGATGACTAAATAACTTAAAACATTTCCCAACAGACCTGTGGGTAAAAGCTTTCCCACCAGGATCCTAGGGTATCAATTTTCAAATCAAAGGCCAAATTGTGTAAAATATTGAATTGGTACTGGATAGTTCTGGATTCATCTGAAAGATTAAAACAACACATTAATTACTAACATAGACCAAATTACATACAACCACATTAGTCTCAGAGTCACAAGTGATGTCTGAAGTTGCTGTTTGGAAAGCAACACAAGAATTAACTAGCTAAAGCAAGATTGTGCTTCACTAATATTAACAGAAATGTAATTAAAAGTTTCGTAACCATATGTAAAAAACCATCCTTGCAGAAGCCAAACATAAGCAAAGTGAAAGGAAATCTCCTCAAAGCTGTACAATTTAAAGCAGGTGAACTAATATGGAAACAGTGAGGCTTTTTACTTAAAGATATACAGTTAATTACTTTAGCACATGTTACATTTTCAGGAACTGCTACTATGGGAGTATACAAAGCAATTGCATCAGGTGGAGGATCATAAGCAATTAATCCTCAATGAAAGGTAGTCTTATAATTCGAACCAATGAAGTGTAGAATTACTGCAGGCAAGATTCAAACAGGATCCAAGCATGTAGAAAGCAAATGTTTCATGTACAGTTCAAGTCAGTGTGTGTGATGTTAGTTGCACCCATAGATTTTTATTACAGTCACTGTTCAAATGAGTTTTCGGGTGAGATGACAGAACAAGTAAACATAAACAAATGATGACTAGAGAATTGGCAAAAATGGCAGCGCATTAGTTCCACGTGTCATTGTTTCAGCACTGCTTTGGTGGTTTTTGGTTTTTCACATCACTGGACAGCTGTTTTGGCAAGATCGTATTGGCCACTGTGCTGTCTGTAAAGTCATCTTGGTCATCTCTGGAACTGGATTTGGGAACTGGTATGACAATATTTTTGGCTGGACAAGCATCACATGCTAGAATCCACAAAGATCTGTAGAAGCAAACACAGCATGTCCTCGTCCCCCTTGCGGGGGAGGCAAACAAACTTTTTAAATCTATTATGTTACCTATGCCAAATTAGCCAAATTGGGGTACACCAAATTGTTAGGTACCCAAAATCCCTCCTTTTTTATTTGTTTGAGAAGACAGTCCCTAAGGACCAATTAAGGAAAAAAATCCCAAAATTAAAATAATGTTCCAATAATACAAGATTACAAAAAGCCAATAAAAAATAGACCAGGCCATTATCAGTCTTTAGAAAGAAAAGTTTACCCAAGGCAGTAAAGGCTGAAAAAAGGTGAGGAAAAAAAAACATGATTAGCTGTTTCTTCTCAATAAAATGTGGCCAAAAAAAAATAGATAAATGAATTGACTTCTAAGGAGCCAAAAAGGAAACATAGGTGACATCCATTTGCCATAGTGATTAGAGGCCAAATCATGGGGATTAAGTTCCGTTTCCCCAGAGGGGGATGCCCCAAAACACTGGGGGCAAGATGAAACAATTTGCTTGACCTGGTTGAGTGGCATATGGCAAAATTGTGCCAGTCCCCAGGCATTTTGATGAAAAAATTATCAAAAAAAATCTGAAGAAAAAACGTAGTTAAAAAAATTACCTAGAAAATTAAAACTAAGTTGACACACATAATGAAAGTCAGAAATATAGTCAAAAAGTTTGTTAAAAAAGATGTGAAAAGTTAAAATAGCAACAGACAATTTTTAGTGTTGCAAGAACAACGGTATTGCGAGGTAGGAAAAGAGAAGTCGTTAAACACGCAAGCCAAAGAACTTCAGGCAAATGATATGAAATACAGACCACATAGTCAGTTAAAGCACAGTGAAGAAAGAAGTTATTCTGAAAACAAAATTAAAAATCAGATTTTGGAATAGGAAAAATAATATTAATTAAATCAGTCCAATTTCTACAACAAACCCAAGGTTATTAATTCAACAACTGCCTAAAAAAATAATAATGGCAAAACATGTTAAAAACGGAGTCTTTTTGTCTTAAAAATATTAAAAGAATAAGCTGACAAGTTACGCAAACCACAAATGGAATGCTCAAAATCTCATTAATCTTTTCAACTGTGGCAAGGGCACGAAAGAGAAACAAAATAAATCAAATAAAAAACTTTAAGTAGTGGCAGACACAGACGGACGAACCCAAACAAAGGTTCCCCATCAGCTGCCATAAATTAATTAGCAAAATACCTCCGTGTGCATTTAAACAAAGAAATTTGGAGCAAAAAAAGATTGTAACATTTCATGCAGTTATGCTTTTTTTCTGAAACAATCTGCAATACAATACAATACAATAGTAGAGCCAGAAGGGACCCTGGAGGTCCTCTAGTCCAACCCCCCTGCCTAGGCAGGAAACCCTATACCATTTCAGACAAATAACCATTCAACATCCTCTCAAAGACCTCCAGTGTTGGGGCATTCACAACCCCTGGAGGCAAGCCATTCCATTGAACAACTGCTCTTAGAGGCATTCACAGGTATCACTGGGGTGTTTCATACACACACTCATGGTAAAAATGAGCAGACACTTATTCTCCCCGCCTTTCCTACTTCCCTCCAAAGAATGACCCAGAAGGAAGATTGGGGGGGGGGGGGGAATTCACACAGGCAATCACGTGGATCTCTGGATCCATTCACTTATCACTCCCTGGGGCATGGGGGACACATACTCACATTCATACTGCAATCAGACCTTCATGCTTGCTCATGCCAAACAATCATAGGTATTTCAGAAAGCCTTTTTTCATAAGCCACCAAGCTTCATTTTCTTTTATTAGAGGATCTCACCCTCCCTTCAGGTTTTGAAATGATAACACACATGCATACACACACATTCCATTAAACAACTTTGTAACTTACTGTTTCTTTATATGAAAAGGAATCAAACTACATTCATACCAACTTTTACCACCAACATACTCACATTTGCACTGCAATCATTAATTTCACATACAAAAATCCCATTTCATTCTTTCTTCATGCAAGGCAGTTATTACAATTACTTCAGGGAGCTGTACATAAGCCAATTAGCTCCATTTTCTATTATTAAAGGATCTCAACTTCCCTCCAGGTCTGGAAATGATCACACACACACACATGGCCAGAAAATCAGCAAATTTGTTGACAAAATCTAAATCAAAACTGTCTTCTGGAAGCCAAGTTTCTACTTTAGGACCAATCGAGTAGGTTGGCCAGATAAATGTGCAGAGGTTCTTTTTTACTCAGGTTGAAGGCAAACCTTTAGTAGGAATTTCCTTCATTTCATACATGCACACACAAGGCAACATTCTCCTCCTTCCCCCTAAAAGGAAAAAAAATCTATACTCACCTGAAGAGTACAATCTTCTAGGGCTGAAAGACAGGAGAACAAGGTTCCCTCTCCCACAGAAAAGGCATTGTTGGAGGATTAGAGGTAAGGGAGCGTGGGGGGGGGGGAGAGATAGCTTGCAGACAGAGTTTGAAAAATAAAACCATCAGTTACTAAACAGATAAACATTATGGGAATATCACAGATGAGAAATGGAGTCTGGATTCACATGCTTCAGGAAAGAAATGAACAGGTAAAATCATTTAGACACACAATAAAGGCAAGGATGAAACTTTTTTTTAACTGCCAGGAAATCTCTTCCCAGCTCCAAGCCGTTTCTCTCCTTAATCAGTTTTATTTCTTTCTCTTTCAACTGACCTGCTTTCCCATTAAGCTGAAAATAAAAGTAATTTCGCCTAGTTATCTCCCTTATCTCCTTGACGTGTTCTAACTGAACTGTTGAGAGATCACCACTCATACTCACGTAGAATCAGAATCGACCCGCAACAACCTGATGGAGCTCTGGCCAAGTCCTGGCGAAAGTAGAGTGGAAGGCGGACGCATTGGGGGGAATCCCGTTGGATTTTCCCTTTCCAATCACGTCGGGGGTCACCACTTGTGGTGATGTTCCCGGCTACCCATGAAAGAGACTGGACACAAGGATTGTCCTAGGGATGAGTCGCCCCGAGCAAAGCCCGGCACACTCTATTTATTCAATACACATGAAAGTCTAAAGCACCAAAAGATAATTAGTTACACGTAAAAGTACACATAAGAAGTTAATTATCACCATTCAAAGAATCAGACAATCCACATATCCTGTCAGACATGAATACGTGACCAAGAGCACAACCAATTCAATCCCACAATTTATTGGCTTTATTTTGTATTCATTTTGATGATGATAATGATGAATACTGTTTTCTAAATACTGTATATTATCTATTGTAAATTAATATTACCACTACATTTTAGAAACAATAGTCAAGAAGGAGTCTCTGAAAAGCTTTCTAGATGGGTTTATAATTTCCCGTCTTTTGATTCAAGCCCAGACCATAGCCTTAGAATTAAAAATACTTTTCCAACCTGATACCATTCAAACTCCATATCCAAATTAGTCAAAGACTATGATGGCTGAGAATTCTGGAAATTGTATTTCTGGCACATCTGGAGGGATGATTTTGTTAGATGTCTATGACTAGTTGCAAATCTGAAAACTTTTCTACACTATGAACTTAAAAGTAATTTAGTAATTTTAATATTGTCCATGAAGGTCTACCTATCAATATGAAGGGATCTGATAGCATTACAATAAATTTGTTTCAGTTTTTTACCAATATTAAGGTAAAAACTAAGAAATTAAGAATTATCATATGAAAGCATCTGTAGCTAAAAACTCTAAAGATGATAAATATAGAATTAAAACATGGAGAGGTAAAATGTGTAAATCTGTATTCCTTATCCTTAAAAACCTATAGCATAAGCCATGGTAACCAAAACTGCACAAGTACGCAACTTGAAATTATGGTAACAATATAATAGACATGAAACATATTGAGCTTGATTGACTCTAACTGGCAATCAGTTCCCCGAAGATTTTACCTACTGCCAAGCAAAACTTGGCAATATTATATTTCACAAAGAACTTGGAATTATGTAGTAGTAAGAGAATATAAAGTTGATCTCCATGGCTTGGTAAGATGACACCTTGTTGTAGAATAATAGTACTGCAGATGTGTATGTAACATGAATATGAAAAAAAAAAGAATATTCTTTGTGGTTTCAACATTTACCAACATTTCAGGGCACACATGTTCTAGGAAGGAGTTATTCTTATATATTCTTTCTAAGATAATTAAGGAATGAGCACTATAGTCAGGCAAAGGTTACGCCTTTTAGCTGGATAAGATTGATAGCTAGTATAGTGAGTTACAGATTTGGAGAAAGACCTGGCAACCTACTCCTCAAAAAGCTCACCAAGAAAATTCTATGTGAAGGGTCTCAAACATGTCACATGTTAACTCACGAAGCATTCCTGACATGCCCTCGGGTTGCCATAGGCAGGAGGATAGGGAATGAGGCCTCCCAGCTTCATTGAGGAACTTGCATTTTAGTCAAAACAAAGCACATTCCAGTGGCAATGTCAAGGTCATCTCCAGGTGGACCCATAGTAGCCAGAGGGCATGTCCTCTACAACTCGCGAAATTGCTTTGTTGGGGAATGTGACTGATGACTCACCTTGGGGGGAGGGGGAAACAGGGTCAGAGCCAAAGCGTGAATTAAGTAATGTCAGAGTTGGTTTCACTTAGTCCGTGCCAACATGAAGCTCCTAATAAATAACTGTATTTCATTTGAAACTTGGCTTGTGGCTCATGATTTAATTAGGGCACCGGTCGGAACCATGACATCAGATAGGGACCAACAGTATGACAATAGTAACCCCAATTGTTTAGATAGGCAGTGAAGTAAGCAAATGTATGTGTTGCGCAGATATACACTGGATAGCCACATGGAATGTCAGAGGAATGAGCTAGGGTAAATTAAATATTGTCAAATATGAGATGATCAGATTGGGAATTGATCTCCTTGGTGTCACTAAGCTTCACTGGTTGGACAATGGGTTTTTCCAATCTGAGGACTTCACTGTCTATTATTCAGGACATGATGCCAGGAAAGCAACTAGAGTGGCATTTATTGTAAGCAACAAAATTGCTAGAGCAGTGGAATGCTTCTCAACTGCCAGTGACCAAATCTTGACCATCAGAATTCATACCAAGCCCTTCAACATCACTATTATTCAAATCTATGCCCCAACAACTGCTGCCACAGATCTTGAAATAAGGGGCTTTTATGTCATGGTCCAAGAAACTCTGAAACAAGTCCCCCCCCCCCAAAAAAATGACAGTGTTTACATTCTGGATGCAAAAGATGACCAACAAGTGGAGACAAGCATCAATGGCCATTTTGAACTAGATGTGAGGAATGATGCAGATCATTGTTTCGTGTAATTTTTCCAAGAAAACAGATAAAGGATCATGAATATTCAAACAACACAAGCATCTCTTATAAACTTGGACATCACCATATCAGATTGACTATGTCCTATTCAGTCATCAAGGAACAGGTCCAGGCTTTGCTACTAAGACATATCTAAGGGTTGATTGTGGTTCAGATCATGAATCGTTGGTGGCAAAGATTAAAGTCAAGTTATGCACTGCATCAAAATGCAGCGCATCCAAATAAGTTTGATATCACCAAACTCCATGTTACATATACTGTACAATATCAATCAGAATAGAACTGGAAGGGACCTTGGAGGTCTTCTAGTCCAATCCCTTGCTCAAGCATATAGCATTTGAGACAGGTGACTGCCCAGTCTCTTCTTAAAAACTTCCAGTGATGAAGCACCCACAACTTCTGACAGCAAACTGTTCCACTGGTTAATTGTCCTCACTATTAGGGATTTCTCCTTAATTCCAGGTTGCTTCTCTCCTTGATTAATTTCTATCCATTGTTTCTTGTCCTGCTCTCTGATGTTTTGGAAAATATGGTAAGTTGCCTCCTCTTTGTGGCAGCCTCTCAAATACTGTGATACTGCTATCATGCCCCCCCTAGTCCTTCTTTTGTCTAGACTAGTCAGACTCAAACCCAGCAACCATTCTTCATATGTCTTAGTCTCCAGGCCTTTAATCATCTTAATTTAATCATCTTCTTTGCACTTTTGTACAATAAAAGTACACTTGTATTTTATTTTATTTAGTATTTTTATATAATAGAGGTGAAAATTTGTTTTGAACTACTGGAAACTGCTGAGGAGACACCTGATGAACTGTATCAGGAAATGTGTTGGAAACCTTTACTGGAATTGCAGAACAACAGATACCACATAAGAAGCAGGAGAAAAAGTGCAAGTGGCTCTCAGATGAAACCATCAAAATATCTAAGAAAAAAAAAAGCAGCTAAGGCAGCAGGCAAATGAAGAAGCAAGAAGACTGAATGCAGCTTTCCAAAGGGCAACAAGGAAGGATAATGAAGATAAGCAATTACTGGGATGAGCAATATACAATGGGCTTGAAGGGTCACAACAGGAATGCATTTATGAAAGTCAAAAGATTCAAGCACCTATTTATTGCTCATAAAGGCATCATTAAAAACAAGCAAGAGAAAGAAATATTCAACCAAGAAGAACAGATTACAAGAATATATAGAAGACCTGTATACAAAGGAGCCCAGGCTAAAGATGACAAGGAAAGAGAGAACCAGAAATAAAACAAGCCATCCTTGAGGAAGAGAAATCTAAATGATTTTTTGGGAATATGGGCAATGAACCAACTGCCAAACAACAATATTCCAGGTATTGATTCTACCCCTGCAGAATTAATGAGACCTGTACCACCCATAGTCCTCAGAGACCTGTGCCAAAAAGTTGGGAAACCAACCCCAGGATTGGAAATTCTAAGTGTTCACTCTCCTGCCATAAAAGGTAACGCTTAAGGATTGTTCCATTTATCTCACAATTGCTCACCTCAGCAAGATTCTGCTTAAAATTATATACAATGAGTAGCACCAACTATCGAAAGGGGATTACCAAGCTGGCTTCAGAAAGGGTTGTGGCACCCATCTGTGCTGGATCATGGAAAAATCTCGTGAATATCAAAAGATCATTTAGATTTGCTTCATCAAATACAAGAAAGCCTTCAACTGTGTTGATCATAAGAAGCTATGGAGAACTCTACAAAACCTGGGGGTACCAACACATGTGGTCAAGTTAGTGCAATCACTGTACACAAATCGGGAAGCCACTGTGCGGACACCATATGGAGGTACTAATTGGTTTAAGATATAGAAAGGAATGCTAGAAGGTTGCAATTTCTCCCCTTTCAAAAATCAGTGTAAAGATTGATGGAAAAATTCTCCTCTCAGAACCCAGAGAAGGCCTGGAAAACCTGACCAAGAAAATCAAAGAAGAAAGTGAGAATTTTGACCTCTTCCTGAACATTGAAAAAGCTCATGACCACTGCGAGAAATGGAAACATTCAAATAATAAATTGACAGTGAAGATAAAGGATGTGTGGAAAAATTCACAAGGATCGCAAATAGCTGAAAGGAGTGAATGCAGCATAGAAATAAAATGTCAGATTGCACTGAGTGAGACAGCAATGATGAACATGAGCTGAATATGGAAAAGCAAGGACATCAGCCTGACAACCAAGTGTAGTTTAGTCTGCTTTACCTAGTTCACCGTAGTTACCTAGGATTGTAAAAGTTGGATCTTAAAAAAGCAAGACAGCAAGAGAATTGACTCTGTCAATTGCGCTGTAGTGCTGGAAAAGGATCCTGGGTATTCCTTGGACAGCAAAGGTGACTAGCAAGTAAGTCCTGGAGCGCATAACACCAGACAGGTCACTAGAAGGCAAAGTCACGACTCTACATCTCACTTACTATAGCCATGCCATGCAGGGGAATTCACTAGAGAAATCAATTATGTTTGAAAGAGTTAGTGGTAAAAAGAAACCAAGCCATCGAGGAACATGGTGGCTCGTCATTATCAGAGCATAGAAAAACTCAAAGAAATAGTGCAACATTGGAACATGCGGAGGGACCTGGCCTATAGAATTGCCAAGAGTCAGACATGAATAAATGAATATCATCATCATCATCATCATCATCATCATTTGGTATTGCTATGTACTTAGGCTTCCAGATATTAGATGATATAGAGCACAGGTGTCAAATTTGCAGTACCACATTGCCATCATGTGACATTTTGCAACATTTTTCCCATTCATGGGTGTGGCTTCCACGTGATGCTTCTGGCTCGCTGGCTGCCAGTTTGACAAACCTGATATAGAGCATTGATCACAGCAGGTGGAACTGTTTTCTGCATCCCTTATAACTTGTTTGACTGAACAGGCCTGCTTGTAACCAAGAAGGAGTAGACAGATTTGGCACGCCCAAGTAATTTACTCAGCAGGGTTTACTTCCAGGTGGATTAATACCAGTGGTGGGTTCCAGATCCCATTGCAACTGGTGTGTCCACCACATGAATGCGCGCATGCACACGCACAGCACGCGCATACATCCTTACCTCCTGCGACGCCTCTGCGACGGTCCAGCTGTTCAGCTGAGCGTCGTACAGGTGCCGTACGCTCCATGCACATGCGCGGAAGCACTGAAGAGCTCAAATACAGGTAAGGAGAGCTGGTGGATGGGTGGGCCCTCCGGAACACCGTACTGGAACGGTACCCGGTGCTCCCGGCAGGCACTGGTACGCCCGTACCGGGGCATACCGCCTGCAACCCACCACTGATCAATACTCATTCTATAGTGAGGGAAAGAACATATGACTGTTGAGGAAAAATGCAGTCTTGGATTTAAAAGATTGCTAGGGATAAATATATACTGGATTTTACTGTAACCAAGTCTTCCTTCATTGTTAAAGACACAATGGGAATAATGTTATAAGGAATATAATATCTCTGCTATTTTTAGTTGCTATTCATTTTTTTTTTAGCATGGCACCATTATTTTAGTCATCTAAAAAGTGTCTTTTCCACATTGTATTGCCATCACTATCTGTTCATGAAGATCATAAGGACTTCTTCTATTCCTATTTTTAAGCAACCTTTTTAGTCCAGAATATAAAAGACGTTTTGCAAGTAAGGAATTGTTAAATACTATTTAATGATATTATTCTCTCTTTAAGGTTTTCCGAGCTTCCCTAGATAAATTGTTAAACCAGTTTCTGTTCTTACAATTAGTCCTCAAATAGTTTTGCTATACTTCTTGCATTATGACAATTTAAAAAATAAATATGAACCTCAATACTGTTTTGAAGATCTATAACTTCACATTTTTACTTGGTATAAATTCAAACAACCAGACTGTATCCTGGTTAATAGAAATTAAACGTCCCCATTCAGTCTGTCCTTCTTTTGCACATGCGATGTAGTTTCTTTAATTAGACCAGAGGTGGTATTCTACCAGTTCAGACCAGATCACCTGAACTGGTAGCAGAAATGACGGGTGGCTCCACCCACCCACACTTGCTCTATGGCATCCCATTTAGGCCACATTTTTGCCAAAAGCATATGCATAGGTGTGTGCAGGCGAAGTGAGCATATGCACACTCACATTTGTAAACCGATAGGGAAGGTAAGTGAATAACACCCCTAAATTAGACAAACACATCCTTTTTCTACATTGCATTCCTAATGGAATTGGAATAACATGGATTTACATGGCAGGAATTCCTACATGGTAGGAATGTTTTAGCACAAAAACTCTTGTGGCAACAGAATAAAATAAAGCCTGGGAAAAATGATGAATCAAAATTGACAGATACATTCATCCTACTTATGAATAGACATAGCACTTTCAGGCTATCATGTTAGCACATTTACTTGAAAGTAAGCTTCACTGAGCTGAATGAACTTATTTTTGAATAAACATGTCCCCAGAGGAGAATGTGAAATTGCCTCAGTCATGTCCAGAGTATGCATTTTTTTCCCTGAATTATTATGAAATTATTATGCTCATGGCATAGTAATGGACAATGATAATAGTTATTTCTCATCTCAAACTGCTAAAATGCACTTTGAATTATTGCCCCAAAAGGTGAGTGCGTGGTTCTAGAAGTCTTCTATAAATGTATCATAAGAGAAAAAAAATCAGAATGCAAACCACTGTTTATCTGAAAACTACTATATATTGGGCGAAAGCATGATGTTTCTGACAAACAGCGGTATAAGCACTGCACTCTTTTCTGGAAGGATTATTACATTCAGCCATGACACAAAATATTTATGCCTGCATCACTGTCAAAAGCTTCTTGGTTTTTATTGTGGCCTCCCTTTCCTGTCAAATAGTTTTCTTCTCAATAACCAGTAGGGAAATGAGAATTTGAATTTTAAAAAATGCCAGGAAATGAACTGCTGCTATCAGTAAAACTATATTAATGCTATTCTACCTGGATTTGCAGATATCTGAGACAACATTCTGAACTTGAGATTTCCTTTTCTTCTCCTATCCTGGAAACCTCATATTTTCTTCACATCAGTTCCAAAGCAGGTTTTTAGGATATAAAGGAGGTTATCTAGTCCAGACTTCAATGTAGTCTCCACAGATGATCCCTAACGAATAACCATATCTCCTTTTAGGAGATTTGTAGCAAAGGAGAACTTACCATATGAAGCAGCTTCAGAAATCATGAGATAATTCATAATCAGGAATTTATTTTGATGTCTACCTGAGTCCCCTTCTTTGTAGACCTGTTACTATCTTTGTAAATGAAGCATGGTTTAGTCCTGCCAGAGTTCTTCATTTTTCATGTAACAAAAAAAATAAGGCAAGAGGGGAAGAGATTATAAACGTATGGATGGTAAGTTCCTGAGAAGCATTCCATTCCACCACATTTTGCTGCAAGTCTTAAATATCCACACTAGATTATTGAAGATTTAAAAAACCTCTACTTTTATAATGGAGAAAATGTAGTCTCATGCACCTACATCAACTACCCTACCTTTTCTACTTTTAAAAAGAAAAAAGAAAGAAAATGTATTTAGGCCTACACAACATTTTTAGGTGTATGACTTTTAGCATTATGAATATATTATTCTAAAAGCTCAAAGAAACTGGAAAACTATCAATATCCTTCTTATACTTATTAATGAGCTTATTGGCTGAAGATTATATTCCTTCCTGTTCCTGTCTTGTTTATACCTTTTGCTTCTGGCCAAAACAAATAAATGAAACTGAACTAAATAAAAGCCGAATCCATTAACTCTACTGACAATATATCCATTTTTTAAATATCTTGGCTGTGAAGCCATAGATTTTCTGCCTGATGAGTCTAACATTAAGGTGACCAACTTTTTTACAATGAAAAGGAGGACAAAACACGTTCTATTGTCCAAAATGCTAAGGTGACTAACTTTTTTACAATGAAAAAGAGGACAAATAAATTGGAAAAAATATATCGTAAATAAAAGAAATATTTTATTCATTGCAACAATAATACACTAAAATATGATATATACATAATAAAAACATTTGCAACATTTTATATTGTAATTATGCTTACATGCCTGTTAATTATTATTTAAATGAGTACTTTTCCATTGAATTAATATTTTTTGTCAATGTATCATCTTCTAACAATATATTGGAAATATCTGAACAAGAAATATCCTTCATATTGAATTTTACGGCAAGGGCTGCAGCTAGAGTATCAACATTCAATCTCGATTTCTCACTTGTCGAAAAATCATTGGCAATTGAAAAAAACTCTTTCAACTGCTGCATTAGTTCCAGGGCAGCACAACGTAAATTGAACAAGTATAAATAAATGTTCACATGGAATATGTTCATTTTTGAAATGGCTGAAAATATCCATCCATCTTTTATCAATTTCAACATGTTGATTTTCCCATTGTATTAATTTTTCAGAATTTAAATATACATTCAGTCTTCTAATTTCTTCAAAGAGACAATTGTCGTCTATTTTAATGTCTAGCATTTCTTTAGATAAAAATTCAACACAAGATTCAATATCTGTTCAATATACTTGCGATGAAGTAAAAAAAAACACCATTAAAAACTGTTTAATAAAATACGTCACATAACGCGCAACAGATTAGCCTTCAAATATCAAAAAGGAGGACATGTAGGAGGACACTTTTCGAGGGAGGACAGAACTTACAAAAGAAGGACTGTCCTCCCTAAAGGAGGACGGTTGGTCACCTTACTAACATTGAATTCTGATCTTCTACGTTTCTTGATGGGAGCTTCACTAGGTTTTAAAAGTTGTTTCGATGAAAGGCACATCAGAAACCTCTCTCTCTCTCTCTCTTCTATTATCTAATAGCTAATTTTGCCATCTTTGCTAGCCCCATCACTTTTTCTATCCACTTTTTCTGAGTGGGGATTGACATATTTTTCCATTTCTGTGCTTATAAAATTCTCACTGCAGTCAACGTATATAGTGATAATGTTCCAAATCTTTTTTCCCCAACTCAATAATTATAAAACTCAACTTTCAATTTTATATTCATCTTCCGCATTATGACATCGGTATGTCCCCAATGTTTCTTTGCTTTATTACAAGTCTGCCAAAGATGATTAAAAAGTACCTTCTTTAGAATTATATTTCCAACATACCATTTGAAACACACACACACACACACACACACACACACACACACACAATGCTACATCATTTTATAAAAGGGTTTTTTTTTAATTATTTCTAAAATTTCACATGTGATCATTAACAATACAAAACCTGCATTGTCAGAGTTATACATGAAGATAACAAAATAAATGTAATACCTTTATGTTGTGGCCCGCCAGCAGAGCTGGCAGCAGATTCGGACAGTGAGGAGGTTGGAGAGGAACATGGGCCAGTCCTGGAGTCTGGGGAAGGCTCTGATGAGGCCTCTGTGGCAGAGGCAGAGAGGGGGCCAGAGCCGTATGCCAGTCATCAGGTACCTTCAGAGTCAGACATCAGTGAGGCTGACAAACAGCTGGAGCCTGTTCCCAGTGTGCGCATGTGCAGAGTTGCTAGACGAAGGGAACAGCTAAAGAACAGGGGGCCACTTGGGATAAGGCCACAGGTGGAAGATGAATGGCCCCTCCCAGAGGAAACACAAAGGAGTGAAAAGGGAGTGGAGTTAGCAGGAGACAATTAGTTCACTTAATTGGTTCGTGACTCTCCAAGACTCCTTGCCAAGTTTGCAGATATTGGCCTGTCAGTTCTCCAAGCCAGATAAGGTCTGTGACTGTGAATGAAAGACTTTGCTGAATGTGAATGAGCAGAATTCACAGTCAATTAATAAAAAGGTTTTTTTTGTTGGGACAAGGAGTTTGCTTCATGCTCTTGGGAAGCCTCGGTCAGAACATCTTAAAGGCTGAAAAATTGCAGTGGGTGAATTGCTAGAAAACAACAAAACATTTCCCTCTCTCAATACCTTGGCACAAATAATGCATACAGCTGACACAGTAAGAATGAAATAAAGTAAAATAATCTCCTAGGGAATCTCCTTGCCTGCCTTAGAAAAAAGTACTTGGAGAAAAAGTGTCCTTGTGTTAAAAGTAGAAAAAGCTTATGTAAATCTTTTAATTCAGCAAGGTGACAGATGACAGCCAACATTTCACCTCTCTCCTTTTTGACAGGCTCAAAGCAATTCAGCAGAGATCGCCTTGTTATGTCAACAGAGGGCAAACCTATTTTATTTGCCTTAGATTCTTGGAAGCATAAATTTACTGTGCTAAAATGTTATTGCACTTCCCATGTAGCCATAGGGAGAGCACTACAGTGTGTGAGAGTTTCATTCAGGGATATTCCAGCCTTGATTCGACTTCATTTAGCATCTCTCATACTAAAAGGGGAATGTTTTGCTCACAAGGGAAGACTGCAGCCACCATTCCATCCAAATGCTGACTCAAAATTAAACCTCTTTTTGAACATTTGAGGGTTTTTTTTTTATCCAAACCAAATCAAATCAAAATATGCCCTGGCTCAGAGGTGGGCAGAGGCACGTGCAAAGCGAACCAGTGCCAACCGGTACAGGAACCCATTCCTGCCATGGCCACATGTTTTAAAATTATACAAAATGCAAATATATGTTCAAGTATATTAGCATGTTGTTCACTCTCATCACAAATCTCCCTGGATATATGAGCCCAAACTTAAATTTCATTATATCAAGATCCATATTTTAAAAAAGGAAGATTTTATGGAACTGTCAGAGTGCACACAGCATGACTACTATTTTGAGACAACCCAGGAGCAAAATTTAGTACACAAAGGTTTTGTCTTTAAAACAGTGGTTTATATACAAGACTTATATATACATACATAAACACGTTAAGCAAATACCAATCAATCAATCAATCTTCAACTTATACACACGAGGAGAGAGATACACAAAGAAAGAGAGACGCCCTCACATGGCCTCCCTTATATATGCAGCTTCTTAAAGTGGCAGTAACTCTGCTGACTCATCCTCATGTCATCATCTCAGTTTACAGCAGCTGGGCAGCTAGTAAATTCGTCATTACCCTGATAGGAACATACTGGATTTGTTACACAAAACTGAGCTCAGAACAACAGAGAATTTATTTGTTTGTTTGTTTATTAAAATGTAAATAATTGCTCAACTCATTTTCAGTAAAACCAATAACGCCTCAGTGCTCTGGCAGCAACAGTCAATCAAATACAACACTTCATGCACTCCATCCCATTGTTGGTTCTGCAGGTCCATTGGCAAAACCAGATTTTCAGGGCCTTGCTAAAGAGTATCAAAGTGGAGACCATTCTTATCTCAGCAAGGATTATGTTCCATAGGGAGGGACCCATCACATAGATGACCCTTCTTCTTGATCTCCCTCCTCCCTTCAATAGGTTGAGCAGATGTGACTGGGAAAAGATGGTCCTTCAAATGACCTGGTTTCACAATTTAGCAACAGTTTATTATGGATTTTTGAATATTGATTGATTGCCTGATTAGATTTTAAGGCCATCTGGCTCCCCAAAAAACTCTAGGCAGCTTACATATTGTAAATTTATATATGTGAGATGATGGAAGATGATAGATAGATAATGGATGGATGGATGGAGGTTAAGAAATAGAACTTGGCTGTCTAGAGAAAACCACATAAATAACTTTCCCTCACCCTAAAAATAATAATAATTACCACGTCTCTACAAATACCTTTAGCCCAAGCTTGGCAACCCAGTCACATCTTAAGATTCTTCTGGAACATTTAAAGGGTGGAACAATTTATATTTCTGGAGGATGCTATTCTGGAACATAGGCACTGCAACAGAAAATGCATGTTTTTCTGTTTTGCAAAACGACATTTTACACACACACACACACACACACACACACACCAGAGGTGGTATTCAGCAGGTTCTGACCAGTTCTGGAGAACCGGTAGCAGAAATTTTAAACAGTTTGGAGAACCAGTAAATACCACCTCTGACTGGCCCCGCTCCCGTCTATTCTCTGCCTTCCGAGTCCCAGCTGATTGAGAGGGAATGGGGATTTTGTAGTAACCTTCCCCTGGAGTGGGGAGGGAATGGAGATTTTACAGTATCCTTCCCCTGCCATACCACACCACGTCCACCAAGCCACGCCCACAGAACTAGTAGTAAAAGTATTTGAATCCCACCAGTCTCTCTCTCACACACACAAAAGTAAGACTAAGGAGTTTTATAAAATTGCTTTGTTCTAGACTTCAGCAAAACTATTCTTCCAGCAATAGTTGGTTTGCCAAAAGTACCTGAAGGCAGCCATTACATTTTGCTGAAATCCTTCCTTCTCTTAGCAAAACAAATATAAACCTTCCAAGAATTCTCTATTTTTTTTCTCCCAAGCCTCTTATCATCTTGGACATAGTTGAACCAATATGTAATACAAAAGATTGGTTACTTATTTTGATCTCAGTGCTTTATTTCTCTTGATGTAGCTGTAATGGTATGTAGAAGTAACTTTGGTGAAAGAATGAATGAAAGGAAAAAAGACAAATCAGTACTTGGAAAATGAAAGCCCAAGGCATGCTGTCAGGATTCTGTTATAGCATCCTGTTCTGACCCCCCTCCATCCAGTAATGAATGCTGACACAGGCTTAGATGTATGCCACACTTTAATAACAGGACTACAATCTTGGTGGCTGAAAGCCCAAACACGAACTTACGGATAAGAACCTTGGCAGCAATCCAGACTCCGACAGATACAGATAACGGCTTCTCCAGTGGAAATGGAAACAGATCAGACCAGACGTACAGCAGATTACTTTGAATGGTTGTGTCCTGCAAGAAGTCTCCTCCCAAAATCTCTGTTTATATAAGCTCTTGGGAGGGGCCACGCCCCAACCACCTGAGCTTCATTATCTTTTATGAGCTTGTTTCCAGAGCAGCTGTTGCCTTCGTTTCTCCGCCCTCCTCAATCTTGCGTCAGGGACAAACTCCCTCCGATCTTCCCCACTGTTCCATGCCTCAGGCGCCTCCTGGGGGCCAACCAGCCTCTCTGGTCCCTGCTCTGCATCTGAACCCTGCCCAGGGTCCTCTACTTCCTCCATAGCTGACTCATAGGGTTCGTCGCTATCTGAGTCGCTCAGCAGCTGCAAAGGATCCTGCTGGGTCACAACAGCATCCTATTGTAATGAAGTAGCATTCTTTTTTCTGAAGAGCTAGCATCAATTGTGCATTTTTCCTTTAATAGTTCAACCCTTCCTACATCAAGTTCATCTTTGTATTCCTTTACAGTGGTATAGAATTGCAGTTGTTTTTTGGAAACTACATCACACAATTTGACTCTTATTCAGCTTGTGAATCTCAAGATACCACTGAGTATGTTTATACATTCAGTTCTGATTGAATTCATTTAATTGCAGCATAGTCTAACCAACTTTTTGCAAGTATTTTTTACTAGTATTTGACTGGGAGACTATTTGCTGAAGCTAAAATGTATACCATATCCCATAGTTAATTAAGGTTACTACATCAAGTAACCTTCAAGTAACTTGAAGGTTTCTATATCAAGAACAATATTAAGTTGGTTTGGCATAACATGCTCTTGATGTAACCACCTTAGTTCTCTTCTGTTAATCAATGTATTTTTCTTTTTAAAAAGATCACAAAGGAATTGTTCAATAATCTAGTTTGGAATTTGCCAAGGATCAGAGGCAAGTAGACTGCCCTTCATTACTCATTTCACCCCGTTTTGAAGATTTACATAATATTTGCAGTTGAAAGTCTCTTTGATCCTATACGCTACTCAGTGTTTTTCAAACTTGGCAACTTTAACATGTGTGGAGTACAACATGCTGGCTGGGGAATTCTGGAAATTGGAGTTCACACATTTAAAATTGCCAAATTTGCTCTATACCCATCTGCCATGATTTCCCAATATTCTCAAAAAGTGTATATCCTCAAGATATTTGAAGACCCTTGAATGTAATTTATCTGGGATAGAAATTTATTGTATAGTAGCCCAGTATTTCCTGACTATCACTTTACTTACCTTGGATTGTAACTATCTCACTTGATTGGTTAAGATCCATTTAATCATGGTTGCCCTTTTGGGAGAACATCACAGTAAATTAAAGCATTTGAAGCATTTTTCCCATTACCTTCTCTGTTCTATTTTTTTCCATATAGTGAGCTTGCTCCTTCCTTTTCATTGTTCTTATTACTAACCTGGTGAAAAAGTTATTTTCCTTTCCTTTCCTTTCCTTTGCAAGGCTATGTCTCTTTTAACTTTAGCCTTCTGTTCTTAGCTGATACACTTTCTTGGCAATTTCACTGTCTTCTATTTCACAGCTATATTCCTTTCAATTCTTGGTTCAGTTGAAATGAGCTGTACCTTTACTGGAATAGTGTGCACCTGTATATTTACTATCTTTTAAACACTTCCTATACTACTATTGACATAAGAATTTCTGCCCAACACTTATTACTATTCTAAGTTTGTTTTCTAATGTTTGGTTGTGCCTATACAAAAATCCTCCAGTTACATTTCTTCATGGTCATTACTTTCCAAGCTCCCCACTGCTTTTGCCATTTCAGTTAACTTTTTCCAATTGATTAGAATAAGATTTAGGAATGCTGCTCCCCATATATTTTCTTCAGTCTTCTTTCAAATGAAACCATCAACAAGACCAAGTCTTTGGGGTACCTTGCAATTGTATCTGAACTGATTTTCTAATGCTTGTTTAGGTATTTAAAATGACCCATTATTACTAAATGTCCTTTCTCAAAGTTCTCTAATCTGCTCCAGAAAAGCATTATCCAGATTGTATCCCTGACCCCTTTGTGGATTGAAGGCTAAAGCATGTGAAGAATTGTTGCAGGACTTCGGTATATCAAAGCTAGTGAAAAGAAGGATTGGGGGTGACATGATAGCAGTGTTCCAATATCTAAGAGGCTGCCACAAAGAAGAAGCTATTCTCCAAAGCACCCGAAGGCAGGACAAGAAGAAACAGATGCAAACTAATCAAGGAGAGAACCAACTTAGAATTAAGGAAAAAATTCCTGACCATTAGAACAATTAATCAATGAAACAACTTGCTTCCAAAAGTTGTAGGTACTCCAACATTGGAGGTTTTTAAGAAGAGTTTGGACAACTGTTTGTCTGAAATGGTATAGGGTATATATATGAATATAAAGTGTGTGTGTGTGTGTGTGTGTGTGTGTGTGTTTGTGTGTATTTGAGTTGAACTAGAAGACTTCCAAGATCCTTTCAGCTCTGTTATTCTGCTTATTTTCCATAGCATGTCCCAGTAGAACATCACTGTGTTTCCCCTTCCTATCAATTTTACCCAAATGCTTTTGATTGGATGGTCATAGCCCTGGAACTCTACAGATGTACACACTTCTTTCACAAAGATATTCCTTCTTCCCTTTCGACTGTCATTTTTGTTTTGAATAAGTTACTTTTATTTATTTATCCTTTCACTCCATTAATGTGCTTTATAACAGACCTCAGTAATGTCCAGTAAATCATGTTCACTATTACCCCGCTTTAAGATTTATAATTCTTCCTGTTCGTTCTCTATGCGGCATACTTTTCTACACAAACTTTGGTTTACATTCTTAAAACAAAATGCTACTGTTCTTTTTGAATTAGGCTGATATTAAATAAAAGCCAACTGTGGATTTTGTACACATTTATCAGTCCCCTTCATTTTATAGGGTGATCTTCCAATCCTTTCAAGTTTAAAGTAGTTTCATATTCAAAACTCATTCAAATCATTCTGAAAGTGTTTCACGTTTAAAGTTGCTAATTTAAACATTCATACCAAAGTATTGAAGAGATACTGAGAAAAGACCCCCCCTCCCTAAAAAAAATCCATGTTATTAATGTTGAGCAAAAACCAGACATATTTATATCACTGTCCAAAGCCAGCAGCATTAAGTCTTTATTTTGCAATGACACTATTTCAGTTTTTAGTAATTTAGGCTTATGACAGTAGAGTATAAGAGATATTATTAATGATTAACTCTGATATTGCTTTGGGAAATTAGAGTGATCAAATATCAACTATTCTCTGTTTATTTTACATTTTCAATCTAGACCATCAAACCTTCCCGTTTTTTTTAAAAAAAATAGGCTGGTTTGTTATATATTGAATGTCATTTCAAAGAACTATAAAGAGGATATTAAAAAAGTTCAATTGCATGTTACCTTTGGTCTACCTTATTTGATTTTATCCTGCTGATTTGTCAATCTAATATATAAACGGGACTGTTTTGTTTATTCTGACTAGAACAGGCAGTGTTCTCCTACAGAAACTTAATGTATCTTCTTGAGAATTTCCCATATATCATCAAAGAATCCTGCATCTAATTGTCTTTCTAAAGGTTCTTATAATTATCACCTTTATTGCTTAATATCTTTCTTCTGTATTTTGTTTTATCACAAAAGATAATACTAAATAAAGTAGAAAAATGTGGATGTTTAGGGGACTGGAGGCTAAAACATAGGAAGAGGAACTGGGCATTGCTACTCTAGGGAAGTGAAGGACCGGGGAGACATGATAGCATCTTCCAATATTTGAGGGGCTACCAAAGAGAGGCCGGGGGGGAAGCTATTTTCCAAAGCACCCAAAGGCAAAGAATAATGGATGGAAATTGAACAAGAAGAGATTCAACCTGGAAATAAGGAGAAATTTTCTGACAGTGAGAACAATCAACCGATAGAACAGAAGTTTCCTTCGGAAGTTGTGGGAGCTTCATCACTGGAGGCTTTCAAGGCGGGATAGGACTGCCATTTGTCAGAATGGTGGGGTCTCCTGCTTGGGCAGGGGGTTGGACTAGATGACCTAATGTCCCTTCAAACTCTGTTAATCTGTAAACTTTTTAAATAGAGAAGGAGCACTGTAATAAGTCATTCTTCTTACTATCAAATGTCAAGGACTATTTTTTTTAAAAAAAAATCATAAATACCATTGCTGATAGTGGTAGTTGCTAATAAACTAATAATTATTTAATACCCTAAACTAACTGAAGTGTGAGAAAACTGAAAAAAATTGGGACCCAGATGCATTTAGTGTCATGTAAAATCTGGATTTAGATACTGTCTGTGTTAGATACTTCTTCTAACTACAGTGGTTTCCACCAAGGTCCTCTGTTCCGGGGGGAACAGAGGTTTAATCCCATTGGTCGAAGGGTCTGACAGCTCCCTATAAAAGGGCTGCTGTCAGACTCAACCTTGGCTGGATTGTTCTCACTTGTACTTAATAAAGAGCTGTTGTTACCGTTAAGCCTGTGTGTGCCTATTCATTACCCAATCTAACAGTCTGCCTGTCTTAGGAAAGCTAACATGTTTGTTACCTAGTTTTTATTACTAAAGAGGGGAAACTGCTAGCCATGATGGCATCAATTACACCCAGTGTCAAAAGCAAGATGCTTCTCACTACCATTTCCTGAGGATTATTGGTTTCCACATTCATTTAGCGGCTTTCCGCTGCAGAAATAAAATGCTGCACTATACATCATCTTTCTTGTGACCTGTCATGACTTTTATAGTTTTATATCTCCAAAGATATATCTAGAAATCAGTTTCTTTTCCCACAAACTGCATGCTTGTTTGAGGATTTCAATTACTGTCGTTCTTATTTTGATGTCCAGGGGTGGGCTTCAAAAATTTCAGTAATAGGTTCCCTGCCCAGTTGCTGGACGGGCGTGGCCTTGGTGGGTGTGGCCTAGTCAGCCTCCTGCACCATGGCGGGAGGCGTTTTCGCCTTTCCCAGGCTTTGGAGGCTTTCCTCTAGCCTCTCGGAAGGCGAAAACTGCCTCCCTAGGGATCGGAGCCGGAAATGGACCTGTTTCTGGCCTTCCATAAGGTCCATTTCCCCCCCTCCCCAAGCATCTGCAATGGCCCTGCACTTACCTCGCATCCAAAATGGGCCACATAGAGACTCTTAGGAGGGGAAGGGCCAGGTGGGAGGGGTGGGAAGGGAGGGGCCAACCAGGAGTGGGATTTGGAGGTTCTCCAAACTGGCCATAACGTTAGCTACAGGTTCTCCCGAACCCAGGCGAGACCATAGCAGCCTACCCCTGTTTATATCTAATCGTATTAAAAAAAACATCTGCAAATATATTGTAATTCTGGTGGGGTTTTTTTAATGTACATTTGCCCCTCTTTTGCCCACTCTCAGGAACATGGTATTCCAACTGACATCGGCTATGCTGTGGCTCCTCATCATTCTGGTGTCTACCCAGTTCACATTCAGCTTTACGAAGCTTGGAAGAAGGTCTGGGGTATTAAAGTGACCAGCACCGAAGAATATCCTCATCTGAAACCCGCACGGTACAGACAGGGCTTCATCCACAATGGCATCATGGTACATTGCATTTCCATTATTTCATAACTGTTCCTGTGCAAAAATAACTGAAGCAGATTTGTTTGTTTGCTTATAACAATAATACAGCTGCCCATCTTATTAAAAAAAACAACCTCTGGCTGGATCAATCAAAACTTAAAACATCAAAGCCACGTTAAAACTATAAAAAAACTAGGTGCTGAGTCACAGGGACGCAGTGGCTCAGTGGCTAAGATGCTGAGCTTGTCGATCAGAAGGTCGGCAGTTCAGCGGTTCAAATCCCTAGCGCCGCGTAATGGAGTGAGCTCCCGTTACTTGTACTAGCTTCTGCCAACCTAGCAGTTCGAAAGCACGTAAAAAATGCAAGTAGGGACCACCTTTGGTGGGAAGGGAACAGCATTCCGTGCGCCTTTGGTGTTGAGTCATGTTGGCCATATGACCACTGAGATGTCTTTGGACAGTGCTGGCTCTTCGGCTTTAAAAACAGAGATGAGCACCGCCCCCTAGAGTCAGGAACGACTAACATGCATGTGTGGGGGAACTTTTACCTTTACCTATCCTATCATAGCACTTAGGAGAAAAGCCATGTCTTTAGTGTTTGGTGAAAGGCTGAAGAGGTTGGGAACCTACTGAAGTTCAAAAGGCGGAGCGTTCCTTAGGGCAAACCCTGCCAGCAGGAAGGCATGCTTCCTGACTCTCATAAGATAGCAATGCTTCAGGGAGGAAATGATCTGATCTGATAAGACAGAAAGATGTTAGGGAAAGGTGGCAAGCAGTGTGGATCTGGCCCACATTGCTTGCAATTCTGATTTATTTATTTTTTTAATTGAACAATCTCTGTTGACTGTTACAACCAGGCTTAAATTTTCTTACAAGAATTTAGAGGGAGCTCGAAGGATAGTTAGAATATATATCCTGCTGGTGTATTTGTTTAAGGTGCATACTTTTCTTCATGTTATAAATGCCAAGTATTGGCAAAGTTAGTAATTCATTTTGCATCATATCTAAAATACAATTAGAACTGAATAAGCAGATTATACATCAGTGGCTCAGTGGCTAAGAGGCTGAGCTTGTCAATCAGAAGGTTGGCAGTTCAGCAGTTTGAATCCCTAGTGCTGCGTAATGGAATGAGCTCCCGTTACTTGTCCCAGCTTCTGCCACCCAGCAATTCCCACATTGGTGGGAATGTAACAGTGTGCCGTGTGCCTTTGGCATTTAGTCATGCCAGCCACATCTTTGGACAGCCTCTTCGGCTTAGAAACAGAAATGAGCACCGTCCCCTAGAGGCGGGAATGACCAGCACATATGTGAGAAGGGAAACCTTTACCTTTATATATACATACACACACACACACACACACACACACACACACACACACACACACACAGAGATATAGATAGATGATAGATAGATAGATAGATAGATAGATAGATGATAGATAGATAGATAGATAGATAGATGATAGATAGATGATAGATAGATGATAGATAGATGATAGATAGATGATAGATAGATAGATAGATAGATAGATAGATAGATAGATAGATGATAGATAGATGAGAGAGAGAGAGAGAGAGAGAGAGAGAGAGAGAGAGATGATAGATAGATAGATGATAGATAGATGATATATTGATAGATAGATGATAGATAGATAGATAGATAGATAGATAGATAGATAGATAGATAGATAGATAGATAGATAGATAGATAGATAGATGATAGATAGACAGACAGACAGACAGACGGACATATAGATATAGATATAGATATAGATTTAGATATAGATATAGATATATAAGTCTACAAACAACTTATAGCTACATTGTATAAGATTACAACATGCTTTATTTTTCAACAAACTTAGAAAGCATGCACATTTCTTCCCCCCAGTGAGTATTCAGAAGCAGACGTAATATTTCAAGCCAAGGTAAAGAGTGGGCAGCTGTTTCTACGATCTCCTGAATGTCATGGCAAAAGGTCAGAGCAGTTGGGCTGAGGTCATATCCTCGTAGGATTAAGTTGGTCCATCAGTTAGATAAAAAAAAAGACTAGCTAGCTGGCAGCTATAATAACCATGTAGCAAGAGGGAACAGATTGGAAAACAAGGACAGATGAGCGTTATCTACAAATGAAATGTCAAGGGAATTTTAGGCAGATGAGACTCAGAAGCCATTATTAGAGTCCATCACTATTCTATCCGTAAAAAAGTTGCTCAATATGTTTATATCTTAATCTCATGATTACAACATTATTTCAAGAGAAGTTTGAGTGCGTCCAAACAAAACTACACCACTATAGTGCTTCTAGAAAAAGTTTGTGTAAATAAATATTTTGAATGAAGTCAGTTTTAAGTCTTTCTGCAAATGCGAAGGTTGTTTTTCACCTAACTATGGTTGGTTAGAGGGACGTGGTGGCTCAATGGCTAAGATGCTGAACGTGTTGATCAGAAAAGTCAGCAGTTCAGCGGTTCGAATCCCTAGGGCTGCGTAACAGAGTAAGCTTCCGTTACTTGTCCCAGCTTTTGCCAACCTAGCAGTTCAAAAGCACATAAAAATGCAAGTAGAAAAATAGGGACCACCTTGGTGGGAAGGTAACAATGTTCCATGCGCCTTCGGCATTGAGTTATGACCATAGAAATATCTTCGAATAATGCTGGCTCTTTGGCTTTGAAATGGAGATGAGCACCAGCCCCATAGAGTCAGGAACCACTAGCACATATATGCAAGGGAAACCTTTACCTTTAGCTTACAGAAGTGTTGAGGCCAATTTTTTTTAAAAAAATAACCATATGTATTTCAGAAGACAATTGCTTAGAGAATTCAATATTTAGTATTATAAGCCAGCATAGACTTATATATGCATAGGGCTCACACATATTATAGTCATATTCTGCTGCTACATGAATATGGGCAAAGAATATGATAAACAGGCATTTGTCTAAAAAGATATATTTGAACAAATGGATTGAGGATGTATAGTTATTAGTCAAAACAATTCTACAGTGGGTCAGTATTGGGAGCTCACCTCATGTGGCTTCTTCCAAATTCTGTATTTATTTGAATCTGTACACCTTAGCCCTGCCCTCCCTATTACCCATTCTGTATGAAAATGCAAGTGATGACACGATTGAGGAAATAGCATTCTTTACAAAGTTTGAATTCACTATTTTTAAAAATGAAAATCCACCTATATATGAGGAAAGGAAGACTGCATGAAATTCTTTGAATTGTGAAGGAACCTCTAGGCTAGGCTGGCATTACTGGGAATAAAGCATGACAGTATCCTTATGCGCTTCCCAATGGCAAGCTACTGTGATAATCCAAATTCTGGACTAGATGGATCTCTCTTCTGTCCAACAGCCTTTGTTTTAGATTCTCACCTTTATAATCATTTTGTGTTTCTTAGTACTGCATGTGTGCATGTAAGCATCATGTTTAAATCATGTTTTCCTTCTGTGAAAGATGAAAAGAAAACATATGTTAAAATATATTTCTCACCTATAGTTTTACAAATGCTTACATTTAAAAATAACATTAGATTATTCTTGAACCTAGTTAAACTTTGTTAACTTTTTATTTAAATATTTTTTCAAAAAAAATATCGTTAACCTAAATTATTATTCAGTTTCTATAAATCATGTAATACTGTATTTATGTTTAAAGCAAGAATTATTCCAATCAGCTCTTAATTTTCTTAAAAGACTTTCAAGATGACACCTATTTAATGCGAAGGAGGGCCTGATTACATGATTATTACCATATGTTATGACATGGCCCTCAACTGACCTTCAAGGTGTATCCTATGACAGGAATTTTTTTCAGTCACAGATTGAAAACTGCAGAGGTTTAGCTATCAGAATGTTACAGCTGAGGGAATCACATACCAATGCATCATACACCAGTGCATGCATGTTGTAAGTAGATATCCATACCAAAAGCTTGCTTGTTGTTGTTGGTTTATCTTAGGTACTCCCTCGACAGACATGTGGACTTTTCACCCATACAATTTTTTACAAAGAATATCCTGGTGGCCCTCAAGAACTAGACAAAAGTATCCAAGGAGGTGAACTGTTTCTTACCATCCTTCTTAATCCTGTAGGTATTGTTTGCGTTTGAAGAGTAATAATAATACTTGCTGTATTATGATAATAATATGTGCTATAGTAACATAATGCATGAGAATATTTAGAAAGCAGCATGGTTTATTTCCAAATAAAACTTTGCCATAGATTAATATCAAATATTCTTCGAATAAAAGATTAAATGATAATGAAGATTAAAATGTAACATTTACATTATATAATTATTGAGGCTTTCCAAAAATACAACTTATTATAGTTGTATAACTATAGATAGGTAGGCAATTGTCTTATGAAAACAGGTTAATATATCTTCAAGTTGTGGATATAGAATAAGCATTTCTTATGTAATGCTACCTAATGGTAGGACATTCAAGCAAGAATTTTTTGATTTACAGTTCATTGTTTTCAGTTCTCTTATACTACAAATATTTCAAATTGATGTGTAATCCTGAAATTATTTTATTCATTTTTAAAAGCAGAAAATAACAATAATAAGACTAAAGTGAAGGGGGTCCAATAACATTGACCTCAAAATAATCGGAGCACCATTTGAACACCAGTAACATGGACAAAATCACCATCAGTCAATTGCAAAAGGCAGAAATAAATTAGCTACTAGAACTAAGTTAAAAAATACAGATGAATTTGTCCTATACACCAAGGCTCTCTAATTTAACCCATTATTATCCATTATAGACCATTGTTAATATCCTACTGTTTCTGTTTAGAGTGATTGCAATTACTAAGTGTGATTTTTTTAAAAAAAAAGAAATATAGCTAAAACAAATTTATACAAATACTAGTCACTATACTGCTATAAATCATTCAGTCCATGAAAACCATCTTGTTTCCTTCATGAGCATGTACTACTTCATGTATGTTTTGGTCACCCTGGCCAAACAAATAGGAAAGTTGGATTTTCAACAGTTACCATTCCCATTATAAAATGAAAATATTAATCCAGAATATATGCAGAGTGAAAGAGACAGACTTACAAGAAAACCATATTTCAGGTATTCTGCAAAAGTAAGCTGGTTTCCACTTTCCAGTAAAATAGTAAAAATTTAATGCATAAATTGTAATTGTATATTTTATTTGATATAGAGATTCAGTTTTAATGATAGAGACGGATAAATTTATTTCTTGCCCAAGCCTCTCATTTTAGAGAGACATTGTCCTGAAAAATTTGAGATCTGTTTACACAAGTAAGACCAAATGTCTTGTCAACACTGTATTAATTTTTTTTAACTTTTCCCAAAACACAGACATATCTTTGAGGCAGAAACAAATTAGCAGGTGAAACTCAAAAAATTAGAATATCGTGCTAAAGTTCCATTTATTCCAGTAATGCAACTTAAAAGGTGAAACTAATATATGAGATAGACTCATTACATGCAAAGCAAGATAGTTCAAGCCGTGATTTGTCATAATTGTGATGATTGTGGCTTACAGCTAATGAAGACCCCAAATCCACAATCTCAGAAAATTAGAATTTTACATGCAATCAATAAAACAAGGATTGTACATAGAACAATATTGGACCTATCGGACAATATCTGAAAAGTATAAGCTTGCATAGTATAAGCTTGCATACTCAGTACTTAGTTTGGGTCCCTTTTGCACCAATTACTGCCTCAATGTGGCGTGGCATGGAAGCTATCAGCCTGCGGCTGAGGTGTTATGGAAAACCAGGATGCTTCAATAGCGGCCTTCAGCTCTTCTGCATTGTTTGGTCTCATGTCTCTCATCTTTCTCTTGGCAATGCCCCATAGATTCTCTACAGGGTTCAGGTCGGGCGAGTTTGCTTGCCAATCAAGCACAGTAATCCCACGGTCATTGAACCAGATTTTGGTGCTTTTGACAGTGTGGGCAGGTGCCAAGTCCTGCAGGAAAATGATGTCAACATCGCCATAAAGATCATCTGCGGAAGGAAGCATGAAGTGCTCCAAAATCTCCTGGTAGACAGTTGCGTTCACCCTGGACTTAATGAAGCACAGTGGATCAACATCAGCAGATACATGGCTCCCCAAATCAACACAGACTGTGGAAACTTCTCACTGGACTTCAAGCATCTTGCAGTGTGTGTCTCTCCATTCTTCCTCCATACTCTGGGTCTTTGGTTTCCAAATGAGATGCAAAAGTTGCTCTCATCAGAAAAGAAGACTTTGGACCACTGAGCAACAGACCAGGACTGTTTTTCTTTAGCCCAGGTAAGACGCTTCTGATGTTGTTTGTTGTTCAGGAGCGGCTTGACAAGATGAATACGACATTTGAAGCCCATGTCCAGGATCCGTCTGTGTGTGGTGGCTCTTGATGCATTGACTCCAGCCTCAGTCCACTCCTTGTGAAAGTCCCCAACACTTTTGAATGGCCTTTTCCTGACAATCCTCTCCAGGCTGCGGTCATCCCTGCTGCTTGTGCACCTTTTTCTTCCACACGTTTCCCTTCCACATAACTTTCTATTAATGTGCTTTGATACAGCACTTTGGGAACATCCAACTTCTTTTGCAATTACCTTTTGAGGCTTTCCCTCCTTATGGAGGGTGTCAATGATGGTTTTCTGCACAACTGTCAGGTCAGCAGTCTTTCCCATGATTGTGATTCCTACTGAACCAGACTGAGAGACCATTTATGAATGAATGAATGAATGAATGAATGAATGAATATTTATTTCTTAGCCGCACCCTCTCCTGAAGGACTCGGGGCGGCGTACAATAAAACATATAAAATACATATCTGGACAAGAAATACATATAACAAGGACAAGTATAAGACGTGTACAAGGAGGAGGTAGGCTCAGGAACCCTTTGCAGGTGTTATGGCGTAATTAGCTGATTAGAGTGGGACACTTTGCACCTTTTCACAATATTCTAATTCTCTGAGATTGTGGATTTGGGGTTTTCATGAGCTGTAAGCCATAATCATCACAATTATGACAAATCACGACTTGAACTATCTTGCTTTGCATGTAATGAGTCTATCTCATATATTAGTTTCACCTTTTAAGTTACATTACTGGAATAAATGAACTTTTGCACGATATTCTAATTTTTCGAGTTTCACCTGTAATATTATCTTATCTCATTTCCTTATCCTTAGAGTCATCTCATGGAATTTAAGATTAAATTTCATATTGTTTTTATTAATAATGCTTGATGATTTGCTAGAGTATTCTGAATAAAGATAGATATGTTTAGTGTCAATTGTATAATAATTATCATCTGTTGTAATCTAACACACACTTATGAGCAGTCATGCCCTGTCACATCTAAACCTGAATTGGGCCAGGGAACTTGCTTTTCTTCAACATGTCATTATCATTTAACAACCAATTCTTCATTTCTACATTTTATACATATATTTGGACTATCAATATTCAGTTTACCCCAGATGTGATACAAAAAGACAAGGATTTTTCATGGATAAGCAATAGAACTTAGACTTATATGCTATTCCATAGTGTTTTATAGCATTCTCTGAACAGTTTACAAATGTCAGCATATTGTCCCAACCAGTGACGTGCGGTGAGGTTTATGGTGAGGCACTGACACAGTGCTGGGTTTCAAATATTGGTAGACTTGTGGACTTCAACTCCCAGAATTCCACAGCCAGGCATGCTCAGTTCCAATTTAAAGCGACAGCATTTGTTTTTCTCCTTTGCTCCTTCTTTCTTTTTCTTTTTCTTCTCCTTCCCCTCCTTCCTCCCTCACTCTCTTCCTCCCCCTCTCTCAAAAACACACACACACACACACACACACACAGAAGTTGGATTGGACTATCTCTCCTACCCCTTCCCTCTCTCACTCACTCTCAAACAAACCCCCCCCCACACACAAAAGTTGGATTGGATATCTTTTCCAGTGGCTTGAAAGCAGCTCCTCTGCCATCCCCCCCCATTCCCCTGCTGCCTTTCCCAAACACCTCCACCATTGCAAATGCAGCCTGCTGTCTGGGTGGGAAATGCCTGGAACACAATAAAGCCCACCCACCACCTCCTGCTGGCAGGCTGGGGTGAGAGGAGAGGCAGAGAAGCAGGAGGGAAGCCGATCCGAGCCTTCCAAAAGAAAGAGGCTGGGGGGAAGTGTGTGTACTACAGCATGGCTCTTTGCCTGGCTTCCTGCCTCCTCCTGTGGTCTCCTCAGTGCTCGCTTGTGCTCTCCCTCCCCAAGTGTAGTTTGATTGCAGGCGGAGCCACGTTGCCTTTTCAAACTTGTAATCAGTGAAGCTGGGCTAGATTTTTATATAGTTTTATCCAGCTGTGTGTGTGTGAGAGAGAAATGAATGGGGGCCTGAGGAGGAAGTCACTATACTTGGGGAGGGAGAGCACCAGTGAGGAGACCACAGGAGGAGGCAGGAAGCCAGGCAAAGAGCCATGCTGTAGCACACACACCAGCCCCACAACGTGGCTCTGCCTGCAATCAAACTACTCTTGGGGAGGGAGAGCACAAGCGAGCCAGGGTCCCTCCCTCCAGCCTTTGCCCAAAGCCCTGCACAGCACAAGGAGGATGAAGTTTGAATTCCTCCCTCTCCCTCCAACCCACACGTACCTTTTCCAGCTTTTTTTAACAGTTAAGCAGAGTCATCCACGGTGAGGCAGTAACTAGCTCAGCTTTTTCCTTTTACTTTTTTTTTCATGATGAGAGTGGTGAGGCTGTGCCTCACTTGCCTCACCTGACTGCACGTCACTGGTCCCAACAATTTGGGTCCTCATTTAACTGACCTCAGAAGGATGGAAGAATGAGTCAATCTTGAGAAAGTCAGTATCGAACTCCTTACTGTGGAAAGAGTTAGCCTGCAATGGTAGCATTAGCAGCAGCATTCTAACCATTGCACCACCACAGCTCATTAGCTCATACAAGTAATTTCTACTTTGCAGTGTAGTTCTCCATGTTTACTCTTACTGCTGCATTATTAGATATTTAAAGACCATTAATAAATGTAAATATTTTTTTAATTTGTCTTTGTAATTTTAAATTTAATTTCAAAATTATTTTTTCATTTCTGTCATGATATTTGTGTCTGTGCTGTATGTGTCTCGTAAGTTGCATTATTTTTATTAGAAGCTGGCCCAATTTCCAGCTTTCTAGACAAGTAGCATCCTAATAGAAAGACAAAATTATAGCTCTGAGAAACAAGTGGGCCATAATTTTATAAGCTTCCTAAATATGGGTTGTGGGATTTATTTTTAAACAGTTGTGTAATAAAATAATTACTTCTGTATCTCAGGAGTGAAATATAACTTGACTTCAAAGAGTTGTGGAGAAGATTTAAATATATGGAACACTTGCATTTAAGCATTATTAAATGTATAATATGACCTACATTTCAGGCTAAAGGGAACTTTAATGATGCCTTTATTATTAAGAAAATTTCTGTCTCCAAACTTGCTTATCATTGCCTCTACAGTGTGATTAGAAAATGTTCTATTCCTGCCTTTGCTTCACTTTAATCCTCTCCTACATATTTCCACTTCTGCTTAAGCTTCTTACGATTTCCCTGAATGACCACTTGCTAAAATTTATGATGTTTTGAACTCCGAAACTCAATATTCTTCTTATTTTGTGTCACAAGCTACTGAAAATATTGACTGATAACCATTTCAAGCAGTGAATTCCATGCATATCTAAACATAAGTTTCAAGCTCTATGCTCCTAAGTGGCAAATTTATTTATATTCTGCCCTTCCTCCCTGGAGATGATGTACCATCAAATGCTCAGGAAGCCAAAGCTCACCAATATTTCTGTGTTTTTAAACTGCCCTTTGGGCCTTGCAATGTTGCTTCCTAAGTTCACACAAATAGGAACAGACACAAGTTCTTACCTGATTCCTAAAAGTGTCTTCTCTTTTAAAGTCAAACAGAACACTGTTTTCCTTCAAGGATAAATATGGTAAATTGGAAAGCAACATGGTGCTTGCTTCATCCTCTCTTCAGTTCTATATATCATGACCAGACCAGTCTCCATAAATTCTAATGCACCTATATTCTATCCATACTTCATTTTGGTGTTTCTCTGGATTGTTCTTTAGTTTATTGTGACAGCCATTTTGTGCAATGAACATTTTTCAAGTAACTAGACATATTTAGACGGACATGTTTTCATGTCATCCTTTAAAATTGGACGAACAGGGAAAATGAAATTAAAATGCCCATGTATTTTGCCATTAAAAATTAATGTGCTATCATTTCTATAAATGATAAATAAATAAAGGGAGACTAGTATAGATCTATTTCGAGCTAATTAGCTCTCATCAGCTAGCCATATCCTTACTGGGATTTGAACCTGGGCTGTATTATATCTTAGGCAGGAGTCTTAGCCACTAAGCCACAGGCTCTCCCTCTTATCAGTTGAGCCAGGGAAATAGGTATGTATTTGTGTTACAACCCCTGGTATGCCTAAATATGGGAGGAAGGTCACTACTCCCTCTTTCTGTCCTTCGGCTCATCACAGAAGACCATCCAGGCAGAAAACCATATTTTTATTTTTAATGTTGCCTTTTTATATTTGTGTTGTATTTGTACTGATAAATAAATAAAGGGAGACTAGTATAGATCTATTTCGAGCTAATTAGCTCTCAGCAGCTAGCCATACCCTTACTGGAATTTGAACCTGGGCTGTATTATATCTTAGGCAGTATATAATATACTGCTTCTCAGTGCTTTACAGTCCTGTCTAAGCGGTTTACAGAGTCAGCTCCTTGCTCCCAACAATCTGGGTCCTCATTTTACCCACCTCGGAAGGATGGAAGGATGAGTCAACCTTGAGCCTGGTGAGAACTGAACTGCCAAACTGCTGGCAGAAGGCGATCAGCAGAAGTAGCCTGAAGTACTCCACTCTAACCACTGCGCCACCGTGGCTCTTAAGACTGGTTTTCGATAACATCAATAGGTTTATATTATTATCTTAAGGCAAGATTCTTATTGCAAGAATCTTACTGAAATAGTTTAGGCCACACTTGGCTATTTGAGTACAAGTGAACTTACAAAAATCTGAGTTCATTGTAAATTTTATTTTAGGTTTGTACAATTTATTGCACAATTTTATTTGTTTTTTTTATTATTTATGGGAAGCTGTATAGGGTGAAATTTTGGAGATGATACAGGAAATTATTAATCACATGGGCAGAGTTCATGATAAGAAGCATCTACATCAAATGAGAGTAGGCTCTGCTATGGTTTCTGCTTGTATTGGCATACCATTAAAATATAGTGACCCAAGACTTCTCATATTAATTTTATATGAAAGGATAAATCCAAAGGTACTTTATTTATTTAAATTAAAAGTATTTAAATTAAATTTATCATTTGTACTAAAAGAAAAAAAGAAAACTGCAGTCTGAACAGCAACAGTTAATAATTTTTCTATTCCTTATTCGTTTTAACTTACCGTTATCTTTGATTCTGTCTGATTTAGTGGTTTTCTTGCAGATATTTTATTGTTAGCACTGAGATATTACCTGGTGGGATAATGAATTATCTGCAAGAAAACAACCAAGTTCAGAGGACACTAAGGACTCCACAGTTCAACCTGAGCTACATGTAGTCACTTTTACTGATATCAAAGTTATACATCACTTACATAATTTTCAGGCTACCTGAAATAAATTTCAACTAAAAGAGGTACCAAATCTGAAGTATTTTTTATATTTACTATTCACTAAGCAGTGGATAATTAATCTGGATCAGAAATTATATATTCAGTAAATTGTTATTTAATTTATAAGCAATCTGACTCCCAAATATTCTGGAGAACTTTCACCTAAGAGCAAATTTAGATATAAAATATATATTTTAAAAAATAAAACTGACCAGAAGAATTCAAAACTAAGTAAAACAAAACAAACAGGCAAAAGGGGCCTCTGCAATCTCACCCTTCCCCCAAGGCCTGGGAGAACATTGAGGTCTTCAGCATTTTCCTGGAGGACCTAAAGTGAGAGCCTCACAGATCTTTGGAGGCATTCATTCCAGAGGAGTTGAAACAGAGTATGTGGGCTTCCTCTTTAAATGATAGGCTGTAGAATATGCCTACTGTCCTCAGTTAAGTAGATACTATTGGAGATAGGTAGTTCTTCAGATACAGTATACTGAAAAGCAGAGACATCACCCTGCCAACAAAAGTGTGCATAGTCAAGTTGCAATGGTTTTCTCAGTTGCAATGTATGGCTGTGAAAGTTGGACTATAAGAAAGGCTGAGTGCCAAAGAATTGAGGACTTTAAACTATAGTGCTGGAGAAGACTCCTGCGAGTCCCTTGGACTGCAAGGCGATCAAACCGGTCAGTCCTAGAGGAGATCAATCCTGACTGCTCTTTAGAAGGCCAGATCCTGAAGATGAAACTCAAATACTTTGGCCACCTAATGAGAAGGAAGGACTCATTGAAGAAGAGCCTAATGCTGGGAAAGATTGAGGGCAAAAGAAGAAGGGGATGGCAGAGAATTAGGTGGCTGGATGGAGTCACCAAAGCAGTAGGCATGAGCTTAAATGGACTCCAGATGATGGTAGAGGGCAGGAAGGCCTGGGGGAACATTGTCTATGGGGTCATGATGGGTTGGACATGACTTCACAACTAACAACACGCTTCAAATCTTTTTAAAAGATGATAACGAGCACTTTGAACTGCATCCAGAAGCCAATTGCTAAGCAATGCAGCTTATAAAGTGGTGGAATGACATACATATAATGCCACGCTCCCATCTCTTCCCACACCACCACATTCAGAACCAGCTTTACAAACTTCAGATTACATTTTGCAATAATCCAATTATGAGTGACCATAGAAGTGCAACCTATTGAGAGTCAACAATGGAATAATAAAGATGTTGGGAGAGGGAGAATAAACACAGCTACTCAGTGTTGTGAGGATTGAGCCTTAGTCTCGTCCTTCCAGTCCAGACCTGCATAGCTCCAGGCACTGGATCATTGTTTCTATATCAGGGATTTCTCCAATAACTCTTGATCTCATATTAGCTGTTCATTTTTAAGTTCCATTATTAGTGTTTCCAGTGAGCAAGTGTCAGGGTTCCACGTAACATACCCATAGCAAACAAAATTCTGAGGCAGACAATTTTCTCAAAGAATAGGTTTATTGGATATGTCACATAGGCATAGGCTGGTGAAAACAGACTCTGAATATTCCCGCAGTTTTCACCTAATTAAAAGTAACAGTTTGTCATTTTCTCAAAACAATCAGCCAGATGGTCCAATCAAGATATTGTCCAGTTGCTAAGTGACTCAAGTCCCCTCCTTCCGAGCACCTGCAGAAATATCCTTGGTTCCCAAGAGAAAGTATTTTGTTTTGACTACAATTCCCCAACTATCTATTTCCCCTTCCCTATCTCTCCTTCTTTAGTGTGCCAGCACTGAAGTCTCAAAATGGCCTCAGTCAGGCCAATTTCAGGGTTGATAATAGGATAGTTTTACTTCATGTAATACTAAATTATTTATTGTTTTTCTGTTGTTCTGTTTTCAATTATCCACAATTCTCTCAAGTATCATAATTGAAAGAAAAATTCTATTTTCTTCACTTAGCATTGTTGTTGGCCTAGCCTACACATCTATTTTTTTATAACTGAAAAAAGCATAGCTTTCACAATGTGTGCCTTTATTATCACTTTGATGTTTCTGCACTTTAATGTATTTTATAGATTTGACAATCCTGCCTACAGTCACCATTCTGTGAATTTTTGAGTCTAGAAAGATAAATGTCTTGACATTACATCTTCTCCTGTGTTTTATTTTGAGTTGGCCCCTGCTTGTGCGTGTATATGGGGAGTGGGGGAGATATTTGTTTGTTTGCTTTCTATTTTCTTCTTGGTTTATTGAACAAACATAAATTGTCTTTTGCACTCTAATCTTTTAGTATAATACACTGCCTACCAAACTTCAATTTAACATTAGCCGGTTAATCAAATCCTCTGTATGGCATGTCAGTCTCATCTGGTCATAGAATATCATTCAACTGCAGTATTTATGATAATAAACCTTTCTGCAGAAACAATATTTTTGCCATGAAAATATTTAATCACAGTATTTGTATGCCTAAATAAGATAGGCCAGGCAGGCAGAGGTTTAGGGAGGGATAACAAAATGAGTCTTTTGCTATAGTAACCATGCTCCACTCCTTTAGATGCCTGAGTGCATTACCTACACATAAAAAAGAAGTGGTCGTTGTCATAAATGCTGTTGTGATGTTCATGTCAGCATTTTGGGCAGAATTGTTAGATTGTTAGGGCTGCTGACCCTTTGACTGAGTGAAATCTCATTGCTGGTGAGAAAGTAAGGTTTTTTTTAATAAGGGGCAAAGCAACTTCCATTGGCTAGAGGGCTGCTACAGATTTTGTCCATTTCTTAATGACTGGATCCCAACTATAGGAAAAAGCAGGGAAGTTGTGCAGGAGGCAGACTTGGTTTTTTTTTAAGGGATTAAACCAATGGTTTCATATCTGCAGACTTGAAGCATCTGTTTTGCCTTTAAAACTTCCAACACATTTTAAAAATTCACTTTTTGGATTCCAGCCATTCTGGAAGGTCTGAGGGTTATGGGCAGCCACATTTTATAGTAGTTGCAGTTTGCAAATATTCAAGGGCAGTTCAGTGACATTACAGCAGTCTATAATGCCAGCACTTTGCCAGCATTTTTTTTATTCCAGGGACGTCTAAAATTGGGCCACCAGCCCAAGCAGGGCAAAAGTCCTCCTGGCAAAAGTTTCCCCCTAACATTCCATGAGATATACAGAATCCAGGACAATCCCAAATAGCTCTTTCTGGAGGGAGTCCAACCCTATCAAGAACTAACATTGATATCAACCTGGAATTCAGTCAACATCTGAATCAACAGCATTGCAAATTGCTGAGGTTAATACTAAGCCTCTTTCTTCATCTTTATAGCTTCCAGATACCAATCCTCTCCATCTACCATTTGACCTGGAATAACAGATTTGTGCTGGATAGCATCCTTGAATTCATGATAAATTACTCTAACCTACTGAATGGCCTTCCATAGCAGCTTCATGTGGATAATAAATAAAGAAGGAGAGAAGGTTGGACCTGCAGCACTTCATTTAGGATTCCTCATGATTTGATTGCTTTCTCCCCCCATACACACAAACAAGAACCATCTACTCATGAAGGAGCAGAACCGCCATAAAATAGGACCGTCCATTTTGCATCCTGAAGGAAAATTACATCATTGGCTCCAGCAGGCTTCCCTCCCTTACTAAAGAGAATCATCAACTCACCGATGATCTAAATCTATTCTACTGTAGGTCTGAGAGGAGATCACTATCATCTGCTATCTACCACACCTCAGGCACACCAACAGTAGGTACTTTTTCTACACCTATCACACACACCTCACCACCGCTACCCCCCCCCCACCTCTCACGATCTTAGAAAAGACGTGTGGGGTCTTATTTCATAGACAAAAGTTCAGAAAAGTATCAGCCCAGGAAGAATGATTCCTTCTTGCTTAAAGCCTGTGCTGGAGAACTGCCTCTGATCTTGTCACAGATTTTTTAATAAATCGCTGGAGATGTGTATGGAGAATATGAAATGGATCCCTCTGATGCCAAACAAGCAAGAGGATCCCTTCGAAATACATGTTGAAAAATGTTCGTAGACAACTTTAAATATCACATGGGAAGACACTGATGCATTTGCCTCAAACTGAAAATACTAGAGATCCGTTGTTGCCCAATAAGCATGGAAGGAGATAATGCTAATGCTGTATATATACGGAAGGTTGAACAACTAGGGCTAATGGCGCAGCCATAAAATTTGGAGCTGAACATGCTTAAAATTCTAGAGATGAGAGTGGATTTTAGGAGGAGTCCTTCTATTTTACCGCCTCTTACTATATTTAACAGCACAGTATCAGCAATAGAGTCCTTCACGTTTTTTGCATACAATTGTCCCCCAGGACCCGAAATGGACGCTTAACATCAGAAACCTCATTAAAAAGGCACAACGAAGAATGTTCCTCTTGCCTCAATTCAGGAAGTTCAGACTGCCCCAGGAACTATTGATACAGTTTTACAAAAGAATTAATTGAGTCTGTCATCTGTTCTTCTATAACAGCCAGGTTTGATACAGCAATCAAACAGGGCAGGTACAAAGTCCAATGGATAGTTAAGATTGCAGAAAGAAGAACTGCGACCAACATGGCTTCTGTAGAAGACCTCTATTGTGTGGGTAAGAAGGAGGACTAGGAATATATCTGAAGACTCCTTTCATGATGTGGGCTGATACATCTGACTCTCCAATGGACACCTCCTCATTGTTATTCATCTATCTTTTAGCACTGTATCTCAAATCTTTTGTCCGTGCTAAACTATCATCTCTTTGGGCCGGTGCACTGGCATCGCCTTAACCCAAGATGTTCAGTAGTCCTGATGCCAGGCTATCAAGATGAGTTAAGAAAGATGGAAATGGGGCTTGGTTCATACTCCTGCAACAGCTTGAGTTTAGAGAGCCTTGCAATCCCCTAATTACAAGAAAAATATTCCTGTTATTGGTATTCCAATATTAGAAAGGGATAAAATCAGCTTATATAATTCTAAAATGCAATTTTATTTGGAATTATAGTGACCCCTTCATTTAACAGGTTTCCTTATGACTATATATTTGATTAGAAATAATTTTCCTTCTTTTAACTAAGAGTAATCAGTTAGTCTTTTGCTTTTAAAATAAAAAAAAATATCCACCTTTTTCAGCAGTCATTTTTGCATTCTTAGAACAAGTCAGAAGCCTGGAAGACTCTCTGCTTAGCATGGTTTCAAAGTATTTATTTACTTTTATTTTTATTATGTCCTATCCATAAATATTCATGATGGTGTGGGATCAGCCATTTGTTTCTATTTTGTTCCTTCCACTGGTAGGATAGCTAAATATCCATCGTCATTGTAACTCAGGAAACGAAGAAAGAACAAAGAAATAAACATGTAAGCAGAAATTGGTATCTTTCTGCAGAATTGGTCACTTTCAGGCAAATCAGGATTCAAGAACACATTGTATCTTATTTTGTACTTATTTTGTAAGAGGTTCCACAAATCTACAGTGCTGTTTAGAACCGATTCCAGCTCCCTCCCCCTGCCTGTCCGAACATCATCAAGATGAAGAACGAGAGGAGAAATTCTGGGAGTTGAAGTCCACAAATCTTAAAGCTGTCAAGTTTGAACACCCCTGGGGGTTTTTTTTCTAAAGGGTTAGGGATGCAAGGGTCTTGTAACTTGACAGCTTTAAGACTTGCGTGCTTCACTGCCAGAGTTCCTGAGCCAACATGACTGGAGGAGGAATTCTGGGAGTTGAAGTCTACAAGTCTTAAAGCTATCAAGTTTGAACACCCCTGGGGTTTTTTTCTAAAAGATTAAGGGTACAAGGGTCTTGTAACTTGACAGCTTTAAGACTTGCATGCTTCAAATGCCAGAGTTTCTGAGCCAACATTTTGGTTGCTAAGCAAGAGCGTTGTTAAGTGAGTTTCACCACATTTTACAAGTTGGCCATGCCCACCCAGTCATGATTGCCAAGCCACTCCCACTCGATGACATGGCTGGCAAGCCACTCCTACCCAGTCACAGGGCCAGCAAGCCACTGCCACAAAACAGGCCACACCTACAGAAGAGGTTCTAAAAAAATTTGAAACCCACCACTGGTTTGAGGCATAGAAAAGTTTGTGAAGTGCTGAACTGAAGGATTATTTTCAATTTCAGATTCAAATGTAGTAGCAAACACTCAGTTAATGGTTTGCAGTTTAAGATTTAATTGCAATAGCAGCATTCATTATCGTGCAAGGAAAAACAATCTAAAAGCCATTAAGTTTATATAACGAGGGATAACAATATGATGAACACAGAATAGGCTTTTTATTAAGACTGATATCAAATATGATTTTGTACTTTCTTAAAAATAAAAGTTATGCATCAATAAATAACAGTAAAATTAGGAGTAAGGGAAGTCTGAGCTGCATGTATTATTCTTAAGGGATAGGATTTCTTAGTTAATTTAACTAAATAAATTGCACACATAATAAGTAAAAACACGCAGAGCAATATGTCCTGAGATACTGTTCAAGCTAAACTCTATTATTTGTCATTGGAAGATAGCATTTTAGCGCCTACAAAGATATTGAACATAGCACACATAATTGAAACTACCCATTGGGCAATTATCTTTAGGCAAAATACTGACTGTAGATGGGACAACACTCAGTGGAGTTTTAAAAGTTACATTTCTGTTCAGTGAACAGGGATACCTTTGATATTCACTCTCTAGCATGCAAGGGAAAATTATTGGGTTGGATGATTTAGAATATAGGTTTTCAAAGTACAAAATAATGTCTTGATTTGCAGTTCTATCTTGAGAGACTTTTGTAGAATCAGCAGTACAAAATAGAAAAAGGAACCAAAGTGAAATATCCGTTCTTCCAAAACTGCTATTACAACCAGTTAAACTCTGTGTGAATCTCCCAAATGGAGTATAAATAAAAATGCTGCCTATGTGAAAATCTGTACCATTTTCAGGTCTCTTTGTCATTATTTAGCAGAAATTTGGGAGTTCATAGAGGTTTTTTGTTTAGATTTGTCCTTAATGTTATTTCTGGACATGGGCTGCCACAGCCGATCCTCCGCCGACCTCTAAAGAAGAAGTGGTGGCGGATAATTGGTTGTACAAGCAAATCATCTGCCGCCTAATTTTCTTTAGGGGTCAGTGGAGGATCAGCTGTAGCAGCCCAGCCCCGGCCACCTTTCCCCAAACCCACACAGCACTACTCCCGCCTCCCCCATGTCCGAGCTGCAGCAAGCAAGGCGCCATTTCAGAGGCTCTTATATCCAGCCAGGCTGCAAAGAACAGAGAGCAGCCACACCCACAGAAGCAGAGACCAGCTGCCGCCACTGCTACAGCGCTGTTGCTGGTGATAGCAATAGTAGACATGGACGCATCCTCGCTGTATGTTCTGCCGCACCCAGTCTCGTTGGAGGCAAAATGGGAGGTGCCCCACCAGCAGAGCCTCCAGGTGGAAGGTGAGTGAAGGGCATAGTGGCAGGAGAGGCTGGCCATCCCCGAAGCCAGCTCTCGAGGAAGGAGGCAGAGATGAGGCCCGGGGCTCACTTCCCTGCCTCCTTCCTCCAAGAGCTGTGAGCATCAGGTTGCCGCCCATTGCAGGTACCCAGGGCAGCCTCGACACCCCACCTCCCCACTGCCTCCAGGTCTGCGCAACCTCCCCGCCAGCCCACCAACCTGGGGACGCTCTCAGTTCTGCTTGGCAGGCGTTCCTTTGTGCCCCGTTGCCGGCTGCAGGTGAGCTTTTGGTGGCCCCGTTTTCTTCTGGTGCCTCTTCCCAGCTGGGAGATGCTCCACAACAGCCCCACCACCATGGCCAGGCACTGGGTCGGTCAGCAGCCCATGCACCACCGCCACGTGATATTTCAATTTCAATGAGAATTTTTCTAAAACTTCTTAAATTCTCGTTGAAATGAAAAGTTTAAAAGAAGATGGTTAATTTTTGTTTATAAATCGGTGGCTGGCCGGGAAAGCATCCCTGGGAGCTGAGCGGGCTGAGTGTGGCTTTGGAGGCTGAAAGGGAAGCTGTGCCCCCCTGCCCACCAGGGGACCCCTCCCCTTCTTGCCAGACTTTTGGAGCTTCCCACCCACCCACTCCCCCACCTCGGCCACCCGTGGTCGGCAGAATATGCCTGAGGGTGGGGAGGAGGAGCCAACGTCACGACGTTGTTTTCCAGGGCGCTGCTCTGGAGAGTCCAAAGAAGGGTTAAACACAGCCAATCTGCCCAGAACTGAATTGAAAACTTTAAGCCACGCCTCTGGTGCCGACTCTCCTCAGATTTTTTCAATTCAGCTAGCCCAGTAGACGCGCTTTAAGATTTCTCCAGTTCTAAGATTGATTCCTTGGACTCTCCAGAGGAAGAATAATTTTTTAAAACAGCAGATTTAAGGATTTTTAGAGCAGGCTGGTGAGTTTAAATTTAAGTTTGTTTTTTTCCCTTTTTAATTGGGTTTTTCTCACCCTTTCGGCTCTCCTGGAGTCCGGGGCTTTGCTCTGGCTCCTAGAAGCCGCAGGCAGCTGTTGGGGGAAGCGCGTGGGTCGGAGTGCCGACGCCAGCGCTGTTGGGGCACCCCTACTGGGGGCCGATTCCCACTGGAAGCCCTCCGTTGCAATTTGTGCTTCTAGCAAGTCAAATTGCTGCGTGGGCTTCCAGGGCAGCCATTTTGGCTTCTTCCCTCTTTAAATTTGGCGCGCAAAAGCTCCGGTGAGTTCCGGCCGCCATTTTGGATTGCGCAATCTTCCGGCTTTACTTTTAAAAGTTTTTTGCCGCAGCTGCCTGGTGCCTGGCTCTTTGCAGGAGCCGTGTGGAGTCAGACTTGCCCAGTGTGACCGGCGACCTGGGCCCCAATCCAAGCAAGTGATAGCGGCGTGGGATCGTGGCCTGCTGGGTCGCCTCCTTTACTCTCCTGCAGGCGCTGGGAGCGAATTCTGCTCGCGCCTAAGAAATTCCAAGCTACTTCAGGCCTTGCAGTTTCTCTGTCTCCTCAGGAGCATCGTGCTGCGGTGGGCTTTCTGGAGGTGGTGAGTGGTGGTTTTCCCATCCCCCTACTGTCCCAACCAGTGATTGTTACCATGCCAGATCAGGCCCCTGAGACTTCTGAGGGTGTCTCTTCCAGAGCCCCTGTAAGACAGGCCGGGAAAGCTGCCAGGGAGGCCATTAGAGGGAGTAAGCCTTACTCCAGGCATGGCCCCAAGCAGGGCTCAGGCCTAGACAAAGCTGTATTAAGGCGACAGAAGGCCTTAGAAAAACAGTCTTCCAAAGCCCAACAGCAGGCCCAATCTTCCCTTTCGGTGTCTCCTGGGGAGCCCTCCAGGGAAATTCCTCCAGCCCAGGGAGGCCCCATTTCTGATAGTGAAGAGGAAGGGGATTCCTTGGCCATGGCAACTTCTCCAGGCCATTCCATGGCTGATCAGGCTGATCTCTTTGCCTGTCCCTCTGATATGGAGGAGGGACCAGCTCCAATGGGGCCCTTAGCCCCTCAACAGCCGATCCCCGGGCCCACTCAAAGGGTTCGCCCCATTGAGGACCAAGGGCCTAACCTATCCACTGAAATGCAGGAAATAATTAACAGGGCCATTTCCCAGGGCATTGAGGCAGGCATGCGAAAAGGTGGCAAGCGCACTCGCAAGACCCACCATTTGCAACCCCAGGAGGATTCCAGAGAGATGACTCCTAGCCTTCCACCTCCGTCCCTGCATTCTTCAGTGGCCTCCGATGAGTCAGACTGGGAGGAAGAAGAGGAATTTCTTCCTAGGCAGGAAGCTGAATTCTCTGGGGATGAGGCAAGCCCCGCCAAAAAGCCGGCCTTTTCAGGCTTATTTAATTTGGATAATTTCAAAACCATTTTAGATAAGGCTAAGATCTCAACTCACATGGGGTCCACCCCCCCAGCTCAGGTGGTTGTAGACCCTGATGATCTATCTGGGGATCTCTTTGAGGAACCCATTTCGGTCCAGGAAATAGTTCCTGTACCCAAGATGTTCCTCAATTTAGTTCAAAGACAGTGGGCGCAGCCAGCTACCATGGCTACCCCCAGCAGCCATGACAAGAAGCTATATACGGTGGATGCCAGCCTGGAGGAGCTGCTCAAGCTCCCTCCTATCGATCCCCCTGTAGCGGCTCTTACCTCCTCTTCTGTGCTCCCTCCTGACCTGTTGGAGGGGCTCAAGGCTGAGGACAAGAGAACCGAAACTGCTTGTCACAAGACCCATCAGGCAGCTGCATGGGCCATTAAGTCCTCCGCTTCAGCCTCCTTTTTCTCCAGGGCGGCTCTCCTGTGGCTGAGGCAGTTGTTGAGGAAGATACCTGCCAAGGACGTTAAAGTCAGGCAGGATATCAATAAAATCATGGCAGCCACAGAGTACACTGCTGATGCCACTCTGAATGCTGCTAAGTTTGCCTCACATGCCCTAGCGTCTAATGTTACTTCCAGACGCCTCCTGTGGCTTAGGCACTGGAATGTGGATATGCGCTCCAAATGGAAGCTTGTTACTGCCCCCTTTAAAGGGGACAAGCTGTTTGGTGAGGTCCTTGATCCAGTCCTTGTGGAAAACAAGGACAAAAAGAAAGTGATGCCATCAGTCACCAAAAAGCCTGATCGTAAAGGTCCTGGCTCTTACAGGAGGCAGGCCTTTCGGAACAATGAGCCCTCCACCAGCTCCGCCCCCTATCATCGGGCGTATCCCCAGCAGGGTGAGCGGTCTCAGGACCGTCAGTCCTTTCGAGACAGAGGTCGCCAGCAGCCCTTCTCCAAGCGGCCATTTCGGGGGGGCTCCGGCTCCCGACCCTTTAGGAGGTATAAATGACCATCACAGGTCAGCTCCCATAGGAGGGCGGTTGCAGTTGTTCCACGCCAAATGGGAGCAGACCACGTCGGACCAGTGGGTTCTTCAAACGGTCCGCATGGGTCTCACTTTAGAATTCTGGTCCCCCCCCCTCCCCGCCACTTCATCCGGTGTCCAGTTCCCTCAGGGTTAGTCAAAAGATCCCTCATGGAACAGGAGATAAGGCACCTCAAGGAGATCAGGGCCATAGAACCTGTCCCAGCAGGCCAGGAAGGAAGAGGGTTTTACTCCATCCTGTTTCTGGTCCCCAAAAACTCAGGAGGGTGGAGGGGGATATTAGATCTAAAGAGGTTCAATCACCACGTGACATATCGCAGGTTCAAGATGCAGTCCCTCCAGTCCATCTTGGGGTGCATCAGGCCAGGCGATATACTAACGTCCATAGACCTCAAAGAGGCCTACCTCCACATCCCTATCCGCAAAGCCCACCGCAAGTTCCTGAGGTTCTCTTATGCGGGCCCCATTACCAGTACCGGGCAATGCCATTCGGCCTGTCATCGGCGCCCAGGACATTCACAAAGGTTCTCGCAGCCGTGGCGGCTTTTCTACGGTCACGTCCAGTCAGACTCCACTGTTACCTAGACGATGTTCTCATTCTGTCATCATCACATCAACAAGCTGTCAGCGACCTAGAACACACCATGCAGGCGCTCCGGGACCACGGGTTCACCATCAACCTGGAAAAAAGTCATCTCGTTCCCACGACCAGACTGAAGCATCTAGGGGCCGTCATCGACACCACCTCGTGCACGGTATCCCTATCCCCGGAAAGGGTGGCCAGCCTTCGGGAGATGGTCGTTCAGGTGCAGCAGTCACGTCTAGTCAAGGTGGTTCAGCTCTCACAGCTCCTCGGCAAGATGATCTCGTGCCTGTCAATCGTGCCTTGGGCGAGACTTCACTCCCGTCCCCTACAGTGGCTCCTGCTTCCATATCAAAGAACAAACGAAAGCAGCTCAACAAGACTGATTCCAGTTCCAGCAGAGGTACGTCGCTCTCTAAAGTGGTGGTTGTCTCCGGCCCTGTTAAAGGGGTCGCCATTCAAGGAGCCAGTCAGGCTCACCATCACAACGGATGCCAGCCTGTTCAGTTGGGGGGCCCACTGCCACAACCAGCTCGCACAGGGCAGGTGGTCCCCTTCCGAAGCCGCTCACAGCATCAACTGGCTGGAGCTGAGGGCAGTCAGGCTTGCACTGAAGCACTTCCAGAGCACCGTTCAGGGCCACCATGTGCGCATCATGACAGACAATGTCGCCACCAAGGCGCACATCAATCGACAGGGGGGAACGCGCTCCAGATCCCTGATGAAGGAGGCGGAGCTCTTGGGTCGATGGGCGGAGAGGTATCTCCTTTCTCTTCAGGCGGAGCACATCTCGGGCACGAGCAACACCCAGGCGGATTGGCTGAGCAGATCCACAGTCGACCACTCGGAGTGGCGTCTACATCCGCTGCTGTTCCAGCAACTGTCCCAGAGGTTCGGCCTCCCGCTGGTGGACCTGTTCGCCACCGCGGCCAACGCGCATCTTCCACGGTTCTTCACAAGGTTCCACGACCCGAGGGCGGAAGGAGTCAACGCGCTGCACGGCCCGTGGCCGAAAGGTCTGCTTTACGCTTTTCCACCGCTACCTCTTCTTCCCAGAGTCATCAGGAAGATCCTAGCAGAGGAGGCGGAGGTGCTGCTGGTAGCACCGTACTGGCCCAGGAGAACCTGGTTTGCAGACTTGGTGAGTCTTTCGATCACACCACCGTGGCGGATTCCTCCACAGGACATCTCTCTCAGCCAGGGGGCCCTTCAACATCCAGAACTCCAGTGGCTGCAGCTGGCCGTCTGGCACTTGAGAGGGATCTCCTAAGCAGAGGCAAGTTGTCAGACAAGGTGATTGGCACCATCCAAGCGTCACAACGGCAGTCCACGACGCGCATCTACAACGCCACTTGGAAATCCTTCGCCAGCTGGTGCACGGCTCATGGTACGTCTGCGCCCCTTGCTTCGGTTCCTGTCATCCTGGACTTCCTGCAGGAAGGTTTGGACAAGGGCCTGGCACCTAACACCCTGAGGTGCCAGGCGGCAGCCCTGTCAACCATCCTCTCAGTTGAGGGCTACGCATCTCTTGGCTGGAATCCGACCATCCGCAGTTTCCTCAGGGGAGGGACCAACCTGAGACCCCCAGTGGTCCACAGATACCCATCTTGGGATCTCAATGTAGTGTTGCGGTCCCTCATCGGGCCCCCGTTTGAGCCCATTAAGACGGCCAGTCTCAGACACCTCACATTCAAGACGGTTTTTCTGGTCGCTATCACGTCTGCTCGTCGCATATCGGAACTGGCTGCCTTGTCAGTCAGAGAGGACTTGTGTCTCATTCGTAACGACAGAGTAATCCTGAGGCTGGACCCTTCCTTCATTCCGAAGGTCAATTCCTGGTTTCATCGGGCGCAGGAGGTGGTCCTTCCGGATTTTTGCCCGCATCCTCGGCACCCGAGGGAAAAGCGCTGGCACATGCTGGATGTGCGCAGGACTATTCGCAGATACATCAAGCGCACGGCCAGTTTTCGGAAATCCGAATCTCTATTCGTCTCCTTTCAACCAGCTTCTCAAGGCAAGAAGGTCTCTTCATCTACCATCGGCGCATGGCTGCGAGCCTGCATTGCGCTTGCCCACGTTTTACAGTCCGTTCCTGTGCCTCGCAATATCACAGCACATTCGACTAGAAGCGCCACCACCACAGTTGCCTGGTCTACACAGGCACCGATTGAAGAGATCTGCAAGGTGGCCACCTGGACTTCTCTGTCTCCATTTGTCCGAAATTACAAACTGGACAGTTTTGCATCGGCGGAAGGGGCCTTTGGGAGGCGTGTTCTTCAGGGCATCCATACCAGCGGAGCGACCCTGATGGCTGAGCCTTCCCGCCCTAGTGACAGTTAGCTTGGGCATGTCCCTTCTTTGGACTCTCCAGAGCAGCGCCCTGGAAAATGACCATTGTCTTACCTGAAGGGTCCTTTTCAGGGCGCTGCAACGGAGAGTCCACCCCGCCCTGGGGTCTATTCTCCGCTGGTGTTTGTGAAGTCACAGTGTTGTTTGTTGTTTCTGTTATTGTTGTTGGACTATTTTTGACTTGTTCCATATTAGACTTCCAGTTGAAATTTCAGCGGTCAACTGTTCCACGTCTTCATTGAATAAATCTGAGGAGAGTCGGCACCAGAGGCATGGCTTAAAGTTTTCAATTCAGTTCTGGGCAGATTGGCTGTGTTTAACCCTTCTTTGGACTCTCCGTTGCAGCGCCCTGAAAAGGACCCTTCAGGTAAGACAATGGTCATTCTCACGGTCAGAAAATTGAATCTCTCCTTGATCTATTTCCATCCATTATTCATTGTCTGGCCTTTGGGTGCTTTGGAAAATAGGTTAACCCTACTCCTCTCCATGAGAGCCCCTCAAATATTGGAACACTGCTATCATGTCTCCCCTGGTCCTTCTCCTCCCTTGGATGTATAGGTCATCCCAATAACTCTAGATTATAGATTAGCAAATTATATCATCAATAACATTATGAATTTTCTGGACTTTTACCAAAGAAAGTCTGAGAAGAAAACAACAACTATTAAAAACACAAAAACGTTGTGGAAGAATATGTCTCACACTCTCATCCAAACCCTGGAGATTGACACAGATCTTAAGGGCTCATTTAAATGGGAATCCAGTTGGAATGGTGCTCCAGAGCACAAGGAAGGTCAACTTCCAAGGTCCCATCAGGTGGCATTTTAGATATAAAAATCAGCATGTACTGCTATACTGTATGATTATATATACTGTTGCTGTATAATTGCACTTATTTTCCCTTCTAATAATTAATTAATTTCAGACTGAATATATCTTTCATCTTTCATTCTTTCAAGTTTCATGTGGCTATAGCACTGTGGTGTCAAACTCAAGGCCGGATCTGGACACAGGGTGCTTAGATCTGGACCTCGGGGCCACCCTGGAAACAGTAAAAGACCAGCCTGCATTGCCTTTGCCAGCAAATATGGAGCTCGGGAGGGGTGCAGGCAGTCCTCGCGAACTCTGTTTTCGCTGGCAGAGGCCGCCGCAGCTGAAAATGGACCCCAGGACCCCGATTTCCCTGGCAGAGCACTCGGGCCACCACAGGTGCCCCTGACACGAGTGACATTGAACTGGCCATGCCCACCCCAGCCCCCCAAGGTCAAACACAACCCTGATGTGGACCTCAATGAAATCAAGTTTGACATTTCTGCTATAGCAAAAAGCAATTTTCAACATTAATTAATATAATTTATTAGATTTCTAGACCGCCCCCTCTCCCCGAAGGGACTTGGGGCGGTGTACAGGTATAAATTTAAAAACCATACAAACAATAGTATACATAGCTAAAATTAGATTAAATAGCCCCTGTACGAATTTATAAAAATTAAAAACTTAGACCATAAAACATTGCAGTTTGATTACTTGGATATCCAGGATATCTAATACATCCAAGGTAAAATAAAATATTGTTTTAAATCTACAGTAGATGTATTATATGCACAACAAAATGTTTCAATGTTTTACATGATTTTGAATATTTAATATTGATTTAAGATTAGCTCATCAACTCAGAGGTGTACCCATTCAGTCTATAACAATGACATGATTCCAGGATGATGAAAGATGGTACAAATAGCACAAAAAAAGAAACTTAATCAACATAATTAACATTCTATTTGAAGGGTATATTAAGAAAGAAAAAAAACCCACACCTCTCCTTAGTTTTTAGATTAAAACTGACATTGTTCATAAACATATACCACAGGATATATGGAGATGGTGTTGATAAACATCTTCACCTATTATAACATATCAGTTTGCAGCTGCTGACTTTTTCACTTGCTGTTTTATTTTTGTCTCGTTTTGTAGTTCTGTTTGCATGCATGCATGCATACAAAACAAGTACACACATATTTTCATCTCCTTTTAGAAACGGAAATCATTGTCTTTCTTTTTTTAACTTGAGAACTTTTCTGCTAATTACATCCAAATAGAAAACTGCAACAGAATCAATTTCCCTTTTCGAAGTAGAATGATTTCAGCATCATGTCTTCCTAAACCATTGGCACTATGGTTGCACATTTCTATTGAAAGCAATGTTTTCTAAAACCGTGGAATAAAAATTCATATCATGTTCAGCTACGAGCAGATAGAAAAAAAGAGAAAGACAGACAGACACATAGACCAACAGACAGTGAGAGGAGGAAGAGGAGGAAACGGAGGAGGAAGAGGAGGAATTAGAATGTAATTGCAATGCATAAATTTATTTTAAAAGTCATTATGTATGATTTTATAAATTCTCTCTTCTATAAATAACTTGGAAAAACATTCTGACAAAGAATGCCGAAGTATAATAAGCTTTTCTCTATTAGTTAAATAAATGTCAGCAAGAATCAGAACACAGATTCCTCCAAAAGGAATCAGAAAGTTTTCCCATCTGATACTTAGTCATACGTGAACTTTTTTTTTTTAAAAAAACAATCCCTTTATTATTAGTAGTAATAATTCAAAATGGGAAACTGGGCATATAATTATAGACTAACAGTTTTCATGAAATAATGCAGGAACAGTTCTCTGTAACGTTTAGCTAGTACTCTAAAAAAGTATAGGGAATTCCAAATGCTTTTTCACCAGTACTCTTCATTTAGTCTGATATATTTAAAGCATCTCCTGAAATGAATACATGACATAACATGTCTACAGAGTTTCCTACAATGTGTTTCTCAAAGCATCTCCCTTGTTCCAAAGATTATAAAGAGCAAGTTCATAAATGGTTTTTTTTTTAAGATAAACTAATGGGGTTTTTTAAAGATAAAACACCTCTAAAATTATCTTTTTTGCAGCGAGACATTTATTTGTCATGAAATTATCTTTGTTGTGATAGAGCTGCACTAATAATCAGATGCCCAATCATCCAGCAAGTGGGGGTGGAAAGAAATTGGTGTTTGACAAAAATAAACTTGGTTGTTAGTAATATTTATAGATAAACATATAAGAAATGCTTACAATATTAGACCTGGGGTAGCTAAGAACTCATGAATATATGTATACATTTTGTATGGAATGATGTGGTGTGCAATAACATTTAGATCACTGTTAATATGCATCTGAAAATCAACCTATGATAGTCCCAAATATTTGTATTTGGCAAGTAAATAAAATAAATAATTTCAAATGGTTGAAATTTGAATATCTTAATAGAACGTTTCCTAAAGATAAGGAGACGGCTAAAGAAATGCTAAGCCATGCAAAAGTTGGTAGGAGATTAGATATATGTGGTCCCTTGTGAGGAATGAACACTCCTAGGAATAAGCAAAACTAGCACTGAACATAAAACATAGCATAATAGACTTGGAAGTGACCTTGGAGGTCTTCTAATCCAACCCCTACTCAAGCAAGAGACCCCTGTACCACTGATGGCAAACCTTATAGACACCGAGTGCCCAAGCTGTGCATGCATGCATGCCCAAACTGAAAGGTAAATACATGCTTGGATGAACATGTGTGAACATGTATGTGGACATCCACCCATGCACAGACATGCATGCTGGCATGCATGCACATGCACAGCAGCGACCTGGGAGCTGGTCAGCGGGAGGTGGGGCATCCCAACACCTGCAGCACGGCAAGAGGTAAGATCTTTTTCTTTTGTGCGCTTCTGTTTCATCATTTGCAGGGAAACAAGCTCACAAAAGAAACGCCACCGAGATCTGACCTGGGGCAACAGCGCACGTGCCAGCGGAGAAGGCTCTGTGTGCCACCTCTGGCATGTATGCCATATGTTCGCCATCATAGCCCTATGCCATTTCAGACAAATGGTTGTCCTAAGTTGCTTCTCTCCTAGTTTCCATCCATTGTTTTTTGTCTTCCTTTTTGGTGCTTTGGAAAATAGCTTGACCCACATGCCTTTGAGGAAGTCCCTCAAATATTGGAACACTGCTAACATGTCTCCCCTAGTTTTTCTTTTCATTAGATTAGACATACCCAACTCCTGTAACCATTCTTCATGTTTCAGCCTCCAGCCTCCTAATCATTCTTGTTGCTCTTCTCTGCACTCTTTCCAGAGTCTCAACATCTTTTTTATATTGTGGTGATCAGAACTGGATGCAGTAGTCCAAGTATGGTCTTACTTAAGGCTTTGTATAGTGGTACTAGAACTTCACGTGATCTTGATTCTGTCCCTCTATTAATGCAGCGCAAAGTTGACTTTTTTGGCTGCTGCCCCATATTGTTGGCTCATATTTAAGCGATTGTCCACTAGGATTCCAAGATTCCTTTCACAGTTACTAGCATTAAGCCAGGTTTTACCTCATCTGTACTCTACAGTTGGTTTTTCTTGCCTAATTGTAAAACCTTAAATTTATTTCACTACATTAGATAAGGCCCAGTGTTCAAGTCTGTCAATAGCTTTTTGGATCTTGAGCTTGTCTTCTGGGGTGTTGGCTATTCTTGCCAGCTTAATGTCATCTGCAAATCTGATGAGTTTGCCTTCTGTTCCCTCATCTAGATCATTTATGAAGACATCGAAGAGTACTGGGCCTAAAATGAAACCTTGAGTTACTCCCTGCTTACTTTCCTCCATGTAGATATATTTCTGTTGAAGATTACCCATTGAGTATGATTTGTCAGCCAGTTATAAATCAATCTGGTGGTGGTGCTATCTATCCCACATTTTTCTAGCTTGCCAAGAAGTAGTTTATGGTGTACTTTATCAAATGATTTACTGAAAACTAAGTATACTATGTCTGCATCACTTCACTGAATCACTAATTTAGTCACTTTGTTGAATAATGAAATAAGATTTGTTTGGCATGATCTGTTTTTGACAAACCGATGTTGGCTTCTAGTTATAACATTGTTTGCTTCCAGATGTTTGCAAATTTGTTGCTTGGTTATCTATTTCCAGATCTTTCTGGGTATTTATGTCAGGCTGATTGCTCTGTAATTTCCTGGATCTGTTTTTTTCCCCTTTTTATGAAGATGGGAACAATGTCAGCTCTTTTCCAGTTCTCAGGTAGTTTCCCGGTGCTTCAAGAACTTTGAAAGACGAATTTCAATGATTCTGAAATCACATCTGCCAGTTCTTTCAGAACTCTGTGATATAAACTATCAAGAGTCGGTTATTTGAATCTGCCTAGAACAGACAGGTGTTCTCCTGCCTTATTTTGGCATATTTTAATTTGTGCTCCTAACCTGTCATTTATGGTTTTGGTAAATTGAGTAGCATTTTCTATTTACATGAGGACAGATGCAAAGTATGAATTAAGCAATACTTCTCTCTCTCTACTGCTTGTTACCTCTTTGCCATCTTCTCCTATTAGTAGACCTATTGTTTCTTTGACTTCTTTCTTGTTTTTTGTTTTGAAAGAAACTTTTTAAATTGTTTTTTACATTTGTTGCAACTCTTATTTCATTGAAATCCTTAGCTTTCCTAATTTCACCTTTGCGGATTTGGGCTTTTTGTTGGCACTGTGCCTTAGTTATGTGTCCCTCTTTCCATTTTTTGTAATTATCCTTTTTTTTCTTTCAGTTGACCTGAGATTTCTTTGTGCAACCATGCTTTTTTTTCTTGGTTTTCTTGTTTGTTTGTTTTTCTTTTTAGTGGTATTAAACTGGACTAGGCTTTTATAATCATATTTTTCAGAGTTTCCAAAGCTTCTTGAGTTGATTTCCCCTTTAAAATTTTGATCCATGGCATCTTTCCCAAGCTCTGTCTAAGTTTGGTAAACCAACTTTTTTAAGGTCTAAGATACTGGTTTGATTATGTTCTGTTGCTTCTGTCTGTTTGATATTGAATTCTAATATGACATGGTCACTCTTCTCTAAAGTTCCTGCAACTTCAATCCCTTCTATCACTTCTTCTCTGTTGGTAAGAATAAAATCCAGTATAGCTGTTCCTCTAGTTGCCTCATCTACCTTTTGGGTGATGAAATTATGAGCTAGGTTGGTAAGGAATCTGTTTGATGACACATTTGCTGCAGAGTTTTGTCTCCTAGTTGATGTCAAGGTAGTTAAAAGTCCCCCATTACTATTGTGCTGTGTTTCCTACATATATTGGTTAACTGATTAGCAAAAATTTCACCCAATACATTTGCCAAAAGTTCATCTATTAAAAGATGCCTCTACTTCTTGTTTACAGAAGACATAATTGGCTATGTTTTTTTAAAAAAAGCATAAGAATATGTTGTATGCCATGTGAGGAAAAAAGAAGAAATCAGATGAAAAAATATAGAGATATTGAATGCATATGGTCTGGATACAAATGTGAGTGGGGGTTATGAAATAAGCATGTTGGGTTGACTTTAGTTTATAGAAAGAATTAATAGTACAGATATTCCACAACAAATCTAAATAGTAAAAATGAAAGGAATGAGACGGAATGAGAGAAAGATGAGTGGAGATGTTACATTCCTCAGAAGGAGAGGCAGCAGAATATCAAACAAGAAAAGGTAATGCATGAATTAAAACTGAAATATCTTTTAAAACAAGCAGTTTTATATTCTTCTTAAATACCAGAATTAACTACATTTTAGAACTTCTCCATTTTTGTCTCAGTATCAATGAAGTCTTATTACTCATGTGGCTTCTGCTGGCACAAAATGTAGCAGAGTGAGCAATCATTTGTGTATTGCTAGAAGAACATGTGTTATACTGTACATCTACTCTGTGAGTTGTGCAGTTTACAAATCTGCTTCTGGAACCAATTCATGGTGCCAGTTTTAACTTTGAAAGCCCTGCATGGCATGGGGCTACCATATTTTTCAAAGTATAAGATGCACCTTTTTCCCTCAAAAAAGAAGCTGAAAATCTGGGTGCATCTTATAAAGCGAATACAGCATTTTTTTGCCTCCCAAAGCCCCGCCCCTTCACAAAAATGCCCGTGCATACCCTTATGGAGGCTTTCAGAGAGTTCCTGGGGGCTGGGGAAGGCAGAAATGAGCAAACAATGAACGTTTTTTCATCCCAGCCCCCAGCAGCACTCTATAAGCCTCCATAAGGCTATGCATGCAATTCTTTTGACAAAAATGGGCCCGTTTTCACAAAAAACGGGCCAATTTTTTGCTCATTTTCGCGCCCCCCCCTCCCCAGGAGAACTCTGCAAGCCCCCCCCCCCGGCTATTCATGCCTTTTATTTGAAAAGAACCTGGCCCATTTTTGTGAAAAACGGGCCATTTTTGGGAGGTTTGCAGAGTGCAAAAACTTTTTTTGGAAAGCTTTTTAACTGATTGATGAGAATTACATTGATCAAGTGCTGTGCCAGCAGAAACAAGTCTTAGGGCTACAGGTTGTCAGCTATTTTCTTCTCCAGCACATGGATAAATACATCTGGAAACATCTACCTACCTCCCTACTCTCTTTCCCCCTACCTCCCTACTGTATTTCTCTCACACACACACACACACACACACACACACACACATACACACACTATTCCTCTATCTACTTACCTACCTACCTACTCTCTCTCTCCCCCTACCTCCCTACTGTATTTCTCTCTCTCTCTCTCTCTCTCACTATTGCTCTATCTATCTACCTACCTACCTACACTCTCTCTCCCCCTACCTTCCTACTGTATTTCTCTCTCTCTCTCTATCCTTCTATCTATCTACCTAGCTACTCTCTCCCTACCTACCTACTGTATTTCTCTCTCTCTCTCTCTCTCTCTCTCTCTCTCTCTCTCCCTCTACTTACCTACCTACTCTCTCTCTCCCTACCTATCTACTATATTTCTATCTATCTATCTCTTTCTCTCTCTCCCTTTATCTACCTACCTACCTATCCTCTCTCTCTCCCTACCTTCCTACTGTATTTCTCTCTCTCTCTATCCCTCTATCTATCTACCTACCTACTCTCTCCCTACCTACCTACTGTATTTCTCTCTCTCTCTCTCTCACTATCCCTCTACCTACCTACCTACCTACCTACCTACCTACCTACCTACTCTCTCTCTTTCTCTCCCTACCTATCTACTGTATTTGTCTCTATCTATCTATCTCTTTCTCTCTCTCCCTTTATCTACCTACCTACCTAACTACTCTCTCTCCCTACCTACCTACTGTATTTCTCTCCCTTTCTCTCCCTTTCTATCCCTCTATCTACCTACCTACTTTTAAAAAAAATTTCCCTGTTCAAAACCTTGGTACGCCTTATACTCCGGTGCGTCTTATACTCTGAAAAATATGGTAGTTATTTTAAGCACCGCCTCTACCTGATTACACCTTCCCATCCCACCAGATGCAGCAAACCGGGCATACTGTCAATCCCATTCCCTAAAGAGCATCATTAGGAAGGTACTGGACACTGGATCTTTTCTGATCCATTTTATAGAATGTTCTTTCCCTTGAAATGAGACTAGTTCTTTTTAACTTTCTGAAAGTTGCTTAAGATTATGTCATTAGATGTGGAGACCATAGGGAACTGGCAAAATATTGAGATGGCTCCAGTATAATTAACAGCTGGTCTTCATCCAATCTCTTTTCAATTTTGTGCCTTTTATAATTTTAACATTTTATTTGCTGTATGACGCCAGGAATCATTTGATTATGTGATGGGCAGACATATAAATATGATGAATAAATAAACATAAATAAAATTTCTGATGGGATATCGAAGACAAGAATACATAATTTATTTTACTTACAGGAAACAGATTCTGTGTGAATGTTAAGGAAAAACTTCCTAATGTTAAGAGAAACAGAAAGGTGGAACAATTAATAAAAAAAGTGATTACTACCTCCTATTAGATTTATTCAAATTTGGAATAGGAAATTGAATTTGATGGTTCACATTACCATTAAGTATGATCCTTTGATTTTATGTTGCTTCCTCAAAAACAAGGTGAACTATAAAGACCCATAAAATCTACATATTTAAAAGTTTTCCTACAATTCTTTTTTTAAGGGATGCAGTGGCTCAGTGGCTGAGCTTGTTGATCAGAAAGGTTGGCAGTTCAGCTGTTCGAATCCCTAGTGCACCATAATGGGGTGAGATCCCATTACTTGTCCCAGCTTTTGCCAAGCTAGCAATTCGAAAGCATGTAAAAAATGCAAGTAGAAAAATAGGAACCACCTTTGGTGGGAAGGTAAACAGTGTTCTGTGCACCTTTGGCATTTAGTCATGCTGGCCACATGACCACGGAGACATCTTCGGACAGCACTGGCTCTTCAGCTTTGAAATGGAGATGAGCACTGCCCCCTAGAGTCAGGAATGACTAGCACGTATGTGCAAGGGGAACCTTTACCTTTACAGTTCTTTTGATAAATTAATATTAGGTATCTATATCAAACATTGCCTTTATATTGTAACAGGAGCTCCAGTAACTCTAAAACAAAAATGAGTTTCTAGTTGAACTAGCACTAGTTGAATGAGTTTCTAGTTGAATCAGCACTATTTAATTACTGATTTCTCCTACTACCTTTCTGATGGCCAGAAATCCTCCTTAAAAACTTGACAGGAAGGAGCCACCATCCAAATACTAAACTCTAATTGTCTGCATTGTCTTGTCTTGAAGCCAAATAAATTAGAATATATAATGGAGACACAGAGGCAGTTCAGATAACACTCAGCAGGAAGTATTATCCTTAAATCAAGGAAGCACATATGAAAAAAGAAAGGGAAAACTAACAGGAAATAGCAATAGCAATAGTACTTATAATAGACTTATATACTGCGTCACAGTGCTTTACAGCCCTAAGTGATTTAGAAAATCAACATATTGTCCCCAACAATCTGGGTCCTCATTTAACTGACCCGAAAGGATGGAAGGCTGAGTCAACCTCTAGCCGGTGACAATCAAACTGCTGGCAGTCGGCAGAATTAGCATTCTGCATCACAGCGGCTCATGTAAATATTGTAAATATTGCAATTATAATTGTTTTATGTCTTTTAGAGTTCTGTAAAAAATGTCATGGCAACATATTCTGAAATTGTATTGAAATATGACTGACTAAACATTGCTGTGAGCAATCGGCAGAAAGATAAAAATTATATGTTTGCTTTGAGTTTTGTTTTTTAAAACATAAATATGCGAGTTTAATGAATAAATAAAATATTTAAATTATTGTCTACTAGCTACTGTATGTCCTTGAAAAATTCTAAAGTACATTTTAGAATTATTATTTTCTTCTATTGAGTTTATTTATAGGGAACGAGAACAAATATGACGCTAAGGTGATTTTATGAATAGTCATGATACTGCCATTATTTCAAGAAAATTTACACCAAGTTTTAATGTTTCAGCAAACGGGTTTTTTTTAAAAAAAAGACTACAAACTCATTAAATATTCCTCATAAGAAGGTGAAAGAAACAAGATGAAAACAGCCTGAATGACCTTTTATGAAATAAAGTACATTCAGCACTAATAGAACTAAGGATAGGTCATGAGGGAAATTCCTCCTGTTCCTTCCATCTTCACCATATGGATGTACTAAAAGCTTTATAAATAATTTAGCAAACTGATGGACATGTTTTTAAACACTATTAAACCCACTGTTAAAGAAGTGGCACATTGGCAGGAAGTGTGGGAGTGAAAATGGAAAGCACATGGCTTCTATCTTGTGGTTATTGTTGAAATCAGAAGGGATGGTGTAAATGTAACCCTAAATTATGGCAGGTTTGCCAGACTTCAATTTAGCTTTCCATCCAAGAAACACTTAAAACAAAGCTATACATTAGGGCCACGCAATTCAATTCAAAAGCAGAAATGGACTTCAGTATGAGAAGACATTAAAATAGACTCCTTAAACCAGCAATGTATTTTCCCATGCACATACGTTATTCTGTTCAGGTATATTTGCCTTAAGGAGCTCAAGAGATGTACTTGGTTGTGCCTTCATATGTTATGTCAAGTGAGGCGCTGCACACTCAAACTACATATAATCAAAAACGCAGAACATGAAAATGTTATAAAAGCCCTGTGTCTGTCTTCTTGCTAAAACAGGTAAGTCTAGGAAAATGTCTGAATGTATGTATCCCCACCCACTTGAAAAGAAACACATGAATGATGTGGTCTGTTCTTTTGTTCAAATCACTCCACAATTACATACAGTAACCTAACACCTAGATTTCTGCTGAAAAACTCTTTCCCATTGCCCAAAAATTCCTAAGCCCATGATGGTGAACCTATGATACACATGTGCAAGAGGTGGCATGCTCTGTGGGCACGTATGCCACTGCCAGCTGCTCTTCTTGTTTCCGGTGCACACATGTGTGCCAGCCAGCTGGTCTTCAGGGGCACCCGAGCACCAGAAAATGGCCTGAAAAACAGGCAAAAAACAGACCATTTTCCGAAAATAGCCTCAAAAACAGCCTGAAAATTGCCCCCAAAATGCCCTGAGTTTCTAGCGGTTCAGCCCAGATCGGGCGAATTGGTAGTGGTGCAGCAGGAGACTCCACCCACCCGCCCAAATGCATCTGTGCATGTGCAGAAGTATTGCACGGGCACACATGCACACACAAGCAAGTAAAAATACATTGAAACCCACCACTGGCACACACATGCATGCATGTTTCGGTTTGGGCACTTGGTGCTGAAAAAGGTTTGCCATCCTTCTCCTAAGCACTTGGAGTTGCGTTCTTACAGAACTTAAAAACCATGCTTTGGAGAGCAATATATGTATAGATAATGAGATTCCTTTTTCATATCTCCTGGATGTGCACTATAGGGGAAGGCTGTTTATAATGTTGAAACCACAGCAGAGAGTGAATGTTTCCATTTGAATCATTAATGCTAAATGCTTGAATCGCCCAAATATTATTCAGTTGTAAAGGAAAGAGGGGAGGATTAATACAATTGCATCTCTGAAGGAAAAGCAGGTTATAAATTTAAATATATAAAAAGGACAGGCAGTTATCCATACTGCTTCCTTTAAAATGCACTTGTATGTCTTCATATTCAGAATCAGTTCTTGCTAAGGAATAGTATGGTAGTTACGTTATTTATAGGTTTCCTTAAATCATCCATAGGTAATCATGCTGAGTAAGATCTGTATCAATTGAGCAAATGTTCTTATACAGTACTTAGTTGTGCTCATGAGTGCAATGCTACCAAGGATAATTCAAGCACAATCGATGCGATAAACAAAGATAAGTCCATGAAATCCATACTTCCCCATTTTGAGAAATTTCCTAAACTTCAGCTATTTGTTTTTTAAAGGAAAGGGGTGCCCATTCATATAAATAATAGTAATTTTTTTTCCTAATCATCAACAGAATATCTTTAAGTCATTTGTAAACTGGGAAAGATGGCTGCGGTGGACAGATTGGGTCTGAGACAGAGGTGGTATTTAGCAGGTTCTGACCAGTTCTGAAGACCAGTAGCAGAGATTTTGAGTAGTTTGGAGAACCAATAAATGCCCCACACCCATCTATTCTCTGCATCCCGAGTCTCAGCTGATTGGGAGGGAATGTGGATTTGTCAGTAACTTTCCCCTGGAGTGGGGAGGGAATGGAGATTTTACAGTATCCTTCCCCTGCCATGCCCACCAAGGCACAGCACGCCCACCAAGCCATGCCCACAGAACTGGTAGTAAAAATTTGGAATCCCACCACTGGTCTGAGGCAAACAGAATTATTATTCCTCATAAATGTTGAATACATGGAGAAATACAGCTGTGTTCCTTTATTTTCCATGTTGAGACTTGATTAGTACACTGAGGTAAAATGTTGCATCAGAGAATTCCTTACACGTCCTATATTTGAGAAGAAGAAATGGTTCCCACAATAACTTTACTTCTGTATAAGACTTTCCAAACTGTTACAATTTTTTTAATTGCAATTTTCCTGTAATTGCAATAGTGACATTAATTTACATTTCCATTAAAAAGGCATATTTTTGTTTAAATAGAAGTGAATGAAACAAAGCAGAGTCTTATCATTAGATCCTGCTCTGTTTAAGAGCAATATGTTTATTTCCTATGAATATCCTAATTTTGATTAATCAATAAATCCTTAGATTAGATAAGGGCCATCTCTAAATAAAGTAGTGACTTTGCCTTTATGAAAGTTATTTTCCATTATACTCTTCAGATTTCAATCTATCCCTTTCTGAAAAGCCATAATCATTCAAAACGGAATAAAGTAATGTTGTAGAAACGATAAAAGAAAACACATTTTCTTCAAACAAAAGTTGTGTATCATACAATGAAGTCTGGAAGACTCCTTATCTGTTACTATGAGTTTTTAAAGTTACTATGAGTTTTAAAAGAGTAAAAGAACTTTGAAAAAAATTAACAGACCTTTACTTTAGGGCCAAACTGAATTTTAAAAATAGATGTGAGCAAAGGGAAATATTTCTGAAGGCAAAATACTTTTCAGAAGTGTAAACAAATTCTGTGAGCTTCTATTACCTCACAGGTATTATTATAACCATCAAAAGTATAGAAAGTGAATGCATCAGAATTACATTTTAGCTACTATATGGATGGATTGTAACATTCAATTATGGGGGCAGTTTACTAAGACATTTAGAAAATGCAAGTGATTTTCAGGGAGGAAGTAAAAGAAGATTTCTTGGTGATCCAAGCCACATGTGCCAACATACAGTACAAAGATGGCCTATTAATTGCTATTTTTTGTTATTTAATTTTAACAGAATGCATCTATTAAAATATACACAGCACATCCTTGAACAGCAATTAAAGTAGTACAGCCTTTTAAAACCAGGCAACATATCCAGATCTGAAATATACCTAATGCCACCCAGTGAAATCCTCCTGCTACTACAAGTCACTAACATTCCTGTCTTTGTTTTCAGATCAGTATCTTCATGACCCACTTGTCTAACTACGGGAATGACCGACTGGGGTTATACACATTTGTCAATCTGGCCAGTTTTGTTCAAAGCTGGACCAACCTGAAGCTGCAGACACTACGTCCAATTCAGTTGGCTCACAAATACTTTGAGCTCTTTCCAGAACAGAAGGACCCACTCTGGCAGGTAACATCAATTTGATTGGACAACATGATCCCAATATTTATTTGCAATATCGTTGCAGGGAAGACTGCTTGGCAAAAAAGAGAAAAGAGAAAATTAACAACAAAGACATTTTAATCTGTTTTGCCTAGTTTGATAGATTCATTTCATTTCCTTTTCAAAAGCAGCATGTTTTGCTAAGAGCACATTGCTTGGCAGAGAAGGAGCTAGTGGTTACATTACCTTCATTAACACCTACCTGGAGTCAGGCTCTAAAGTATCGACTCTCAGCTTGGTTGATATTAATGAGAGAAAAAAAGAAGTCAAGATGAGAAAGGAAAACAGCTTTCATTTTCCTGCTTTATTGTTTTACTGCAGCTTGTTTTGATGAATTGGCTGTGAGGTGAATTAACAATCAGATAAAGTAGACAATTATATTATAGAATAATTAGGCTTTAAACATTGTATGATACCTTTTCATCAATATATATATATATATATATATATATATACACATACATACATCATACATACATACATACATACATACATACATACATACATACATACATACATACATACATACATACATACATACATATATATATATATATATATATATATATATATATATATATATATGTATTTGTGTTACAATCCCTGGTATGCCCAAGTTCAAATCCCAGTAAGGGTATGGCTAGCTGATGAGAGCTAAATAGCTTGAAATAGATCTATACTAGTCTCCCTTTATTTATTTATCAGCACAAATACAACATATATATATAGGCATAAATTACCTACCAAACTACCATAGGCATACCAGGGGTTGTAACACAAACACACACACACACGTGTACGTACCATAAGATAACTATATTACTTTTTAAAAAGAAAATATGCAGCTATTTAAAAGAATTCAAACAAAAATTACAATTTCAAATTCCCATAGCTATATTAAGAGTCTAGAGAATACATATGAGACTTTCTCCAAATAATCAAATAATGTATTAATAAGGAAACTATGAATTCCTTATGAATAAAGTGTAGTTTATAAAATGCATAATTGTAAATTATGTAATACATCATTGGCATATAACAGTTTTTCAACTCCTACCCCTGTTATACTTAATATACTTTTCTTGTGTCTAAACATGAGTGTTTCAAATGTCAAATATAAACAAGCAAAGATAAATGTTATTCTTTATGAATTTTGTGAAGCATCTTGAAATATAGAAATAAGTCCATTTGTAATATCTCTAGTAAAAAGAAAAAAGTATCCCACCTTGATCCAATTGGAATAAATGGTACATGAATATATACTACAAAATTTTTTAAAGGTAATATATAACAATAGTTTCAAATTTCTATATTTTATCATTGTTCAGTCTTATTTTAAATTATTCTGTATTATTTAATATTTTAAAAAGCAAAGCAAAACAAGACTTGCAAGCAATGTCACTGCTGGGATGAACGCTCTCTTTCATCTTACATGAAATTGCTACATTTTGTAGTGCAATGATTATATCAGCTGATACATTCTGTCAAGTATTTCCATGTCAGTCAAAATACACTATGATGGATTATTAGGATAGGCTTGGGAGGGCAGAAATGAGCAAAAACGGCCCATTTTTTGCTCAATTTTATCCCCCCCCCCCGACCCCAGGAGCACTCCATAAGCTTCCTAAATTGCCCCTTTTTTTAACGGGACTGTTTTCGCGAAAAATGGGCCGTTTTCGCTTGTTTTGGTCCACCCCCTAGGAGCACTCTGCAAGCCCCCTAAAGGCTATTCATGCCTTTTGGGGGGGGGGGAAACGGGCCGTTTTTGGAAGGTTTGCAGAGTGCAAAAACTTTTTTTTTAATTTGCCTCTTCAAAACCTTGGTGCATCTTATACTCCGGTGTGTCTTATACTCTGAAAAATACGGTATGTAGTCTGAAAGAATATTATCATTTAAAAATTTTAGGTTTCTTCACACAATTATATTTATATACTCCAATACTTTTTCCTAAAACTTAATTAATGTAGGACACTAATATTATGTATTTGAAATAAACTTTCACCTTATTACATTTCCAATATAACATTGTTTTTGGACAATTCTTTTATACATAAACATAATGGAGAAAAGATATTGGTCTTCACATTATTATAATATTATTATGGTTTAGAATTCAAATCAGGAATTCATGTATCTCCAAAGTAGAGTATCTGATTTTTATTCAAAAAAAGAAACAACCATTTGCTCCAAAGGACTTTTCAGCTGGAAAGAATATTAAATATTTGAACATTACTTCAAACTAATCTGGTTTTTTTATTATTACTTTCAGAATCCATGTGATGACAGACGTCATCGTGATATCTGGTCTAGAGACAAAACTTGTGGCCACCTACCAAAATTTCTTGTGATTGGACCCCAGAAAACAGGTAAGAAAATTATACAGTAAAAAGAAAAAAAACCTTAGGAACAAAATAGTGAAACAATTTTGTATTGGATGTAGCTATTTTGTAAGTCTCCTGAACTGGAAAAGCTATGAGAAACAATTTAGGCACTTTTTAGTACTTCCAAACTACCATTGTTTTGCTAATAATGTGACTGTTTTCTTATTATAGTAAAAATAGTATTTAATACTTCTTTAAATTAAATACTGGTTTTGTTCTGCATTATTATATAATCCTGGCTACTTTCTTTTCCTTGTAGGAACAACAGCACTCTATTTATTTCTCCTTATGCATCCCTCCATAATTAGTAATCTTCCTAACCCAAAAACCTTTGAGGAAGTTCAGTTCTTTAATGGAAACAACTATCATAAGGGAATTGATTGGTAAGAATAATAAAACAAAATTTTTTCGCATATACTGAATCTCAGAGGACTCATTATGGAAGTATTTGTGATACCTTAACAATTTTCAGATGAATTTTCTGGGCTGTGTGTGTGTGTGTGTGTGTGTGTGTTGTATTTGTGCTGATAAATAAATAAAGGGAGACTAGTATAGATCTATTTCAAGCTATTTAGCTATCATCAGCTAGCCATACCCTTACTGGGATTTGAATTATTTGGGCATACCAGGGGTTGTAACACAAATATATATATATATACACACAGACACAGACACACACACACAGACACACACAGACACACACACACACATATCAGTTAGCAACTGATGAGATTCCATTTGAAAAAAAGCTGGATAACTTGCTTTGTTTGTTATTCATCTCTTTCCATTTGTTTTTAATTAGGTGTTCTAAATGCCACATAAATAACAGTAATAAGGAAAAGAAGTTGTAGGTTGAAAATATTTAAGAAAAGAAAGTAAAATTAATCAGAATTACCATAAAGCTTCTATACTTAGAATATACTTGTCTGATCTTCTGCCCCATTTCAAAAATATTATCATGTAGCTGAGCAAAATAGCAGGAGCAGGCAACTAACATTATTACAGTGTTGATTTTTTTTAAAAAATTACACGACAAGATGTTAAAGAGGATAATGAAAAAGGCTATTCTAAAGATGCTATTTGCAGTATATATGGGTACTGAGAAGTAAATCCCAATCGATCCATTAAATGCATCAATAAATGTAATAGAAAGACAGAAACAGCTTCAAAGAATAGCTGGGCAAGAAAACAGAGAATGAGAATCTAAAATAATGCAAATATTTCAGTATTTATAATGGAACTGGTATGGAACTTTGGAGAAAGATACTTGCACAATTCCATGGTTCTATTTAAAGTCATAACACACTGTAAATAATATACAGAAAATGGCAATCAGCATACTCAAAGGCCTAAAACAGTGATGGCTAACCTTTTAGTTGCCATGTGCTGAAAGCACACAATCCCCCTGCATTTGCAACACCCCTCCTGTGGCCAGCCCCCCCCCACACTTCCACCTCCCCTCGTGCATGCGCGCACACTCCCCAACATGCTCCCCCACCCCCTGCATGCACATATGCCCCCCAAACATGTACACATGACCCTCTGTGCACACCCTAGCCCCCCTGCACATGCACACGCAATGCCCACACATGCATCCCACCGCCGCACATGCGCACATGTCTTCCACATACACCCCATGCATACACAGCAGAGACCTGAAAATGAGCTGACCGGCAGGAGATGTGCGCGCATATGCTGTGGAGGTGGGATGATGGCTCGCTTGCCCGCAGAGAAGACTCTGCATGCCACCTGTGGCACGCATGACGTAGGTTCGCCATCATGGGCCTAGAACTAGTTCAATGCGTAAAATGTGGCTAGTCTGGAACCTTTTAATTTAGAATAAGGAGAGAGAAATCGTACGATATACTCTGCTTTAATAAGGACTTCTCCTCCTGAAAATAATAGCACCTGAGATCATACAATTAATTATATTTACTTTCACTTAAATACATTATATCCCTTATCTATGTTTTCAAAAGTTTATTTTGGCAGGGTGGTTGTTGTTTTTTTTAACCCTCATCGTTTTGCTGATTTTGTAATTTTACTTGCAGGTATATGAATTTTTTCCCTACCCCTTTAAATATCACTGCTGATATTTTGTTTGAGAAAAGTGCCAACTATTTCCATTCTGAAGATGCTCCTAAACGAGCAGCGTCCTTGATACCCAAAGCCAAAATCATCACCATCCTCATTGATCCATCCGACAGAGCCTATTCATGGTATCAGGTAAGATTCTCCGAATGAAAAAACTGAGTTAGCAATTATAAGAAATTAGACGAAAGCCATCACTTTCACACCAAGCTAACTAGTTATAGTGCTTTATTTAATGTAATAAATTACACAGGGGAAGCAAATAGGTGAAGCTTTTTTCTGCTGTCATTGCTATCAGAAGCACCTTGGAAGAAACCATTAGCAAAGGGGTCTCCAACCTCCAAGCTGGCTGAGGAATTCTGGGAGTTGAAGTCCACAAACCTTAAAGTTGCCAAGGTTGGAGACCCCTGCCCTATATCACTGCAACAAAATGTTGCACAGTTCTATCCTCACAAGCTAAGCTTTTGTTGCAACCTCCTGCTCTATTGCAGTATTAATTTATAATACAAGTGAACCTCAGATGATGAAATTTGAGTTTAATTGATGGTGACAGTCTGAAATCTACAACTCTGCGCAATTCCCAGTTCTTTCATTTTTTAAATCCTACTCACTTAGTGCCCATATTACTGAGGATAATGACTTCTATTGAAGCACTGTGCGATAATCAGTTACCACTATCTAATTAAAACTGCATTATTTAAAACTTATAAAGGCTTAAGAAAACCGTTCTGTGATTTCCCTTATGTGTGACTGCATGATCTTCATAGAACTGTAGAGATGGCAGGGCATGAATCATTTCACGCAATCTTTTGCAAGGAAAACAAGAAGGAAAGTAAGAAGAAATATTGATTTCTCAGGAGGACACATATCAGAACTCTAAAAAATACCTTTAACACATAATTATGTCTTATATCTCTAGAGAAAGAAGCACCAAAGAGAGGTTCACTCAGAGGTCTTACAGTTAATGGGGGGTTTTACACAAAATGGAATTTTTAAAGAGAACATTTGAAACATAAGACTTTAAAAGTCAAAAGCAGCATTTTATATTCACCTTGTAACTGAACAACAGTAGGTACTACAGAACAAGTGTAAATGCTACAAAATGCTAGGCAAAACCTCACAATATACTTTTTATCATCATAATGTTATTGCAGAAAAAAATAAGGCTCTTGGGTATCTAAAATTTATGACCATTTACAATAGGATCATTTTTGTGGTACATATACTCTAACAAACCTATTCGTGTTCCAGGTACTGCAAGATACTTTATTATATTTCATTAAGGGGCCGACGGGAAAATCAACTACATGTCAAGCTTGGAAGCCATCTTTGTATTGGGCCTCAGGCCTGCCACAAATTCAAACATATTCTACTGTGGGAAACTGGGAGGGGGGATTGTATGGAGCGTAGAAGATATGTAGCCAAAATAACATTCCTTCTCAGAGTCAAGGTCGTTTTGTCCCTGCACCTGGACTGACATGGATGAGATGAATCTTTCTTCATGACAGTGGCTGGTTGGGTGGACATGTGGGTGCTGGGTCAGGGTCTTGAACTTTCAACTGGGTGGGGGAAACCTGGAAGCTTTCAGATTCGGGTTTTCCCAGATGTGCCAATATGGCTTCTTTAATAAATTTGAACTTCAAGGAATCACTAGCCTCGGATTCTTATTTGATTGAGGATGCTATTTGGAACCCTGACACTAGACTTGATAAAAGGCACTGGTAAAAATTATTAGAAAACTCTCAGCTATCTATCTTGTGGTCATTTAACTCTGGATTTTTCCCAATTAGCATCAGCGTTCTCATGAGGACTCTACTGCTCTCAAGTTCAATTTCTATGAAGTAATTGCTTCAAATGATGGGGCACCATCTGAACTAAAGGGCTTACAGAAGAAATGTTTGATTCCTGGCTGGTATGCTGTCCATATAGAAAGATGGCTAAAATATTTCCCCTCTTCCCAGGTATTTGCCTTTTCACCTATAATTTTCTGTGATAAATGTCCATCATTATTTTATAACTTGTGTAATATTTAACATGTTTAATAATGGATTGTAAGATGTTTAACAATGAACTGATAAACCTCTGGTTTTTTTCCCTTAAAACACAAAGCACTTTAGAGACAGAAATTAATGTATGTCCTAAAATGTAGAATTACTTTCAGAAGAATTGAGATCTCCTTACCAATTAAATGCTGGATGTTTATATTGAGGAAATTAGAACATTTTTTGTAGAATAAATCTAGACGTTTCAAGGGAAGAGAGTTAATTATTAGATTTCAGCCATAATCCAAAGTTTCCGAGTAGGTAATTTTATGCTAACCAGTCTCATTACTACTGAGAAATAAAAGAAGCCTGCACCAGTAGTGATGGAAGATGAAGAAGACATGCAATAACATGAACTATTCAGTGAACTTCAAAGAAGAATATTGCATATCTAATTTCTAGTATTAATATCTCTTGCTTGGAAAGCATTTTCACCAGTAGACTTATCTTGAGTTAGGAAGATTGACAGGCAAACGAAGACAACTTGACACATCAGTGGTGGTAGAAGAAGGTTCTGTTTACTATTATTTGCATTTTGGTACCATCATAGAGAAAGTAAGTCCTAAATGAAATTAATGACTTCAGATCAATTGAACACAATCAACAATTGTGTGTGACATACAGGTTTTCTCTTGTTTAAGTGTTTGTTATCAGGGCAACCTGGTCTACCCAATTATCAGATGGAGCATACTGCTTCTGTTTTCGTCTTTCAGCACCAATCCAGGAGACTTCACAGGCAGTTGCTTTCGCGACAAACTATTTTTGTGTTAAAATTATGTTCTATCTGGTCTCTTTAAGGCTGATCCTTGATCTTCTATTTGTGGTACATGAACTCAAGTAAAGACCTGCACAGTTGTTACTTTGTCATATCAGCAGCCAGATCAGTTGGCTGGCTAATTTTAAACTTATTTCATTTCATATAATAAACTTGCTTAAACTTTGTCACAAAAGTAAAGGAATCTAGATTATATTGTGTGTGTGTGCATGCATACACACCTCTTTGTATCTACTGCCCTTTTTTTCATAGCAAACATGTAGAAAACTCATAGACATTCAGACAGACATAACTTCAACTGGCATAAAAGCCTTCACTCTCTACTTATGACAAGCTTAATTTTTATAATACTATTTTAACTGAGAAATTTTGAAGTGTGGAATTGACATTGACTTCAGAGATTTTAAGAGGAAAGTCGTATTGATTACCTGTAGAACTCATAATTTTATCACTGCTTTCAATCAGCGAAGTGACTTTTCAGACTGAAATCCCTAAAGCAATTGGGTAATCAACCTTCCCAGTTCTGCTTCTGAGCTCAGGCTAAGTTGTCAGTATCTGCTTCATCTATCACTGATTCTATTTCTGATTCCATTTACTGAAATTATTTCACAAACTATGTGGAACAAATCTGAAATTGGCTTTATCCAGAGCTGTCTAGAGTATACATTATGTCTCATGATTTAAATAAGAATTATTTTATGTATTTATTCTTAAATGCATATTCAAAAGTTCAGTGTACTGTTTCTGGGACTTATTTGGGAAATTCTATTTATTTCAGAAATTTTAATTCTCAGAGCAGGAAATTTTAATGTTCTTAGTTTAAGTATGCCATTAGGCGTAGCTTCCTTTTTCAAGGAAGGTTAATAAATGTAAATGTTTTCCTATTGCAATTTGGTGCCAGGGACTAACTTAAGATTGGCCTATTTGGTCCTTCTTTTAAAGTTGGAACGTGGAATTATCTTCCTGGTATTTAAGAAATGGTACGCAGTGGCTCAGTGGCTAAGAACATGTTGATCAGAAAAGTCGGTAGTTCGGCAGTTCAAATCCCTAGCTCTGCGTAAGGGAGTGAGCTCCCATTACTTGTCCCAGCTTCTGCCAACCTAGCAGTTCGAAAGCAGGTAAATGCAAGTACAAAAATAGGGACCACCTTTGGTGGGAAAGTAACAGCATTCCGTGCCCCTTCGGCATTTAATCATGCTGGCCACATGAGCACTGGCCCTTCGGCTTTGAAACGGGGATGAGCACTGCCCCCTAGAGTCAGGAACAACTAGCACATATGTGCGAGGGGAACTTTTACCTTTACCTATTTAAGAAATGAAGCACAATGACCAGTGGTACTCCTACTGCAGCTTGTGCTCAATTAATGGCATGGGAAAAACCAAATTTGACAAAATCGTCCAAAGCAATCCTAACGAATCACAACCGATGTGTTTTTCTTGCTATGCCAAGGAAAATGAGAGAATCCCAACTTTTTTCTAAATGCGTAAATCATGCTGCAATTACATACGCCCTTTGAGTTTTATATTTAAATAAACAATTAGTGTTATCTCTACAGTTGTTAATTATTGATGGACAGCAATTAAGAAGTGATCCAGCAGCCGCGATGGATGGAGTTCAGAAGTTTCTCAGCGTTGCTCCTCATTATAATTATTCTGATGCATTAACGTGAGTTGCATTTCTTATACATCTTTATTTTGCATTAGTATCATGTTACTGGTTGTGGTAGTAGTTTACTTTTTTAAAAAGCCTGTTACTAGACTGCAAATATGAAGATAAGGGGCTGTCTAACTGTGATTGCTTTTTTGTAACGTATTCACATTTTTCTTATTTCAAATGGCTATAGAAATGGACACTGAAATTAGAAACAATATACAGCTGTTGTTATCTGCATAAAGAAAAAAAACAACTTTCTACTTTAACAGCTAATATTCGAACTTATATAATGTGACCAAAGAATTCTATAGAGCATAATAAACAAGCTCCTTTTAATAGCTTCATAGTGTGTTAGCCCAATGCCTAGTGAAATATATAAATGAGCCTAAATGATAGTGAATTCCATCTACATTCTTCAAAAAAATCTACCCAAGAAATAATTATTGCCAATTAAACATTTTGTTCCAAATATATTTCTTGGAAACAAATATATTGTTTGCAATATAATTCTACAGCTTCATTTCTTTTCTGGTGCACAGCAAGCAATACTATTTCTCCTCTTGGGAAATTACTGAAAACCAGCAAAAGGCCTTTGCTATGCACAAAGAAGATTGCGAAATCCAAGCTAGAAGTGAACTCCTCTCAGTGTATCCATTTAATCAATGATTTATTTAGTTTTAATTGATACCACTACTAAAGACTATTTGGGCGGTGAGGATTAATGCAGTAATACACTGAGTTGGAAAAGTAATTTCTCCTTTTTCTGAAATGTGCTGTCGTGAGTGTATATATAGGAATATTGCTATTATTGGAAAAAGCCCAAGGCAAAAAAAAAAGTGGGAGCAAGCTCATTATTGCTATACTCCAACCAATAATTCATTGGCCTTCCAAGGCATCTGCCAAATTTAATTAAATTTCTCAGTGTTTTTTACAGCTGCCTTTTCACTCTCCTAAGTATGTCACAGGTCCCAAAACAATATATTCAATAGCAGGAACTGCCTCTGGTTTATTCCCTAATGTGCATTCTGAAATCCACTGAAATGTATCCATCCCCAACTTTGAAAAGTAAACTAACCACTCTCTGGCAAGACCATTTTCTGCAATAAATAGCTTGTTGTGGTCTCTTGTCCTCTTCCTATTCCCACTTTTACCTGTGCAACATTTTAGGTTTGATCCTCAGAAAGGATTTTGGTGCCAGCTGCTGGATGGAGGAAAAATAAAATGCCTGGGGAAAAGTAAAGGCCGAAAATACCCTCCCATGGATCAAGAGGTATTATTTTAATTGAAACATTATTGCTATTTACTGTAATACTTAGTATGGCCTGAAAAGGGAGAAATTGTTACTATGGCTGTAATCATTGAAAGGTGTGTAGGAGTGTAAATGTAGTATTTCAAAAAGATACAGGGAAAAAAATATTCTGTTTAAAGAGGTCAACCTCAGGCATTCATGCATTCGGAAACATCCTTTGCAAGTAATTTTCAAAAGATGTCCAACCCTAACAATAACCATATCATCACTGGAAGCAGCATGAACTCCACATTTTGGGAGAACACTTGACAAGGAGCCTTCTGATGCTCTACTTTTATTTGTATTTTTCCTTCAGATGTAATCTCTGCAGTCATCACAGAGCATTTGTATTTGTATTTATTAGTTTGTAAAACATGTACAAGATAGCAGGTATAAATATAAACATGGACATGAATGAAAGAAATGAATACAAATAAATGGGGGATGGTAGGCATGCACGCCCCCTTTACGGACATCTTAGGAATGGGGTGAGGTCCACAGTAGACAGTTTAAGGTTGTGAGGGTTTGAGGATGTAACAACAGAATCAGGTAGAGCATTCCAGGTATTGACCACTCTGTTGCTGAAGTCGTATTTTCTGCAATCACCATTGCTCATTCTTGCTCTTTTCATTGCTCAACTGGGCAAATAAAGGCCATGAGGCCTTTATTGAAGGCTGGGAATTGCTTCTCCCACCTGAAGGAGCTTCTCGTGGGATACCCAACTTTTAATGTTGCTCCTGATTAGTGTTATTTTTATTGTGAATATGTGACACCAATTATTCTTTTCATACTTTATTTACCACAAATACCTCCTTTTTCAATACATTGTATGGAATCAGATGTTGATATAACATACATACATACTCACATATAAACCCACCCTTAAATTTTTAATGCAAATACTATGAAAAATGCACCACCATAGATAAGCTGCATTTTTCATGGTATTTGCATTAAAAATTTAAGGGTAGTCTTATCCATGGATAGGTTTATATGTGAGTATATATTTAAAATATTGGTACTTTTAAAAAGTCATGGCTAAGCCCATCTGCAGATAAGCCACATCCAATTTTGGGGTGCATTGTGGCACCTAAAATTCTTGGCTTGCCCACAAGTGTATGTGGTAATGCATCAGTGTATACCATTGTACACCTGTTAGGAAGCGTCTTAGATTTTGACACCAATAGCCAAACTGAGTTTTCTTTTTTTCCTGCCTTTTCCTTGGCATGATACGATTTCTTCCTATTTCCTCAACATCCTGGATATTATAGAGATATACCATTATTTAATACAAAAAAAAAATAAGATTATATATTCCCATCTTCTGAAGCACACGGTTATGCAAGATAATTATTTGTTAGCTTTATATCCTGCTTTCCCTCCTAAAAATTCTGAACAATGCATAGAGAGTTGAGAATTATTTGTGTTGCAATAAGAACCTAGAATAAGATTGGGTTTATACTGAATGTTCATGTCTGAGTATGAATTTAAACTTGAGTCTCCCCACTCTAAATCCAATACTTCAAAACATTACAATCACACTTGTTTTTATATTCAGTTGATCAATAAGTTCAGATAATTAATCTGTGATCAATTTATAGTTAATTCAAAATTTTATGAACAGTTAAATACGTGTATTTCTTAAACTTTGTGAACCGTATACATAACTTGGAATTATCTTTTATGTCATGGGATGTTTTAACAGAGACGTGCGGTCAGGGGAGGCAAGGAAGGCAGAGCCTCACCTCTCTTCATGAAATAATAGTATATAATATTATATACTATATATATATATATAATATTATAATATTATATACATCCGTCCGGCCGCGCCCAGGAGCTGCGGAGGCAGAAATGTTGTCAGCGCTCCCGGATGACGAAGCCACGAAAGCGACTGGGGAACGACGAGAACCTTCCTGCCTCTGCTGGACTGCAAAGTCCAGCAGAGGCAGGAAGGTTCTCGTCGTTCCCGTGGCTTTCGAGGACTGCGGAGCGCGAGCCGGCGGAGCACGCTCAGGAAGGCGGGGAATGGGATCACGTGTGCTGGAGGATGAGGCAGCCTCAGCCTCCAGCACACGTGGTCCCATTCCCCGCCTTCCTGATGACGTCACCAGCCTCACCAGCCGTAAACCTCCCCGCACGTCACTGGTTTTAGAGAAATGAAACATGTAACTAAAACATTGTTAACTATCTGAAAGTTTATTCTCCCACCCTGCCTTATTCTCAGTCTAGGGCATTCCTTTCAAATTACTACAGAGATCACAACGTGGAACTGTCCAAATTATTACACAGATTGGGACAACCTTTGCCGTCCTGGCTAAGACAAGAGCTCCAGAAACTGAGATAGCACAGAACACAAGGGAAACCACTTTGACCTGCCCTTCATTTCCTGGTTCACTCTCAGCTATCAATGGAAGATATCATGATATTAAGGATATTTTTTTAAAAGAAAAAAGCTGCACCAAAAACAAGCAAATAAAACAATCAGAGCTTTGAAGTATTATCCTTTATCCATTATGGGGTTCACATATATTCTGCATACCCTGAAACTGTACATATATGACTATATGAACTAGAGTTATCACCATATATGACAAATTACAATCTGTCAGGACGAAGAATAGATGCATCACACCGTGGATTTCAAGGTTTGTTTTAAAAAAAAATTTTTTTTTGATAACTTCACTTTTAATCAGTAGTTTATTCTCCAAAGGTACATCTTTCATAAGTCGACTTGCTTTTTGCTTGCTTTCTTTTTCCTCCGTAACAAGACTGAAAATATTTCAATCGGAAGTATTCTAATCTTTGGCCAGGAGTTTCCAAGGTCTTCGGGTAACTGTTTAGTACGGTACAGTAAAACCATGCTATATCTAGCTTTTAAAGGCGCTGATTAAAACATACGTTTCAACTGAATGCAATTACATTGAGAAAGAGAGTTGTTCAAACATGTTCTATAAGAAATTACCACTGATGAATGAAACACTTTAGATGTTTTAGTATGCAGGATTCAAGCAGTCATCAAGCACCCCATCCACAAATAATTGTCCTCAAAACAGAGCTAATAAAACCCACCATAGTAGGGAGCAAGATACTTCAGCTCCACTAAATTAACCATATCACCTGCTAAGCAATGTTCCACAACTCTCAAATAAATAGTTTATCTCAATTCTCCCCACATGTATGCACCCTACAACCAACATTTCCACTTGCTGCAAATGTCCGTAATAATTTAAAAGTACATTTTTTTATAGCCGGACACAGTGGCTCAGTGGCTAAGATGCTGAGCTTGTTGATCAGAAAGGTTGGCAGTTCGAATTCCTAGTGCCGCATAACAGAGTGAGCTCCTGTTACTTGTCCCAGCTTCTGCCAACCTAGCAGTTTGAAAGCATGTAAAAATGCAAGTAGAAAAATAGAGACCACCTTTCGTGGGAAGGTAACAGCATTCCGTGTGCCTTCAGCGTTTAGTCATGCTGCCACATGACCACGGAGACATCTTCGGACAGCGCTGGTTCTTTGGCTTTGAAACGGAGATGAGCACCGCCCCCTAGAGTCAGGAACGACTAGCACATATGTGCAAGGGGAACCTTTACAAAAATTCCAAACAGTTGTTCTGCAACTGTGTTTGCAAGGAATGTTGTTAGTCAGTTTTACAGATTAGATCCTCAGGATTCAAAACAGTGTTAACCTTCCTGAAGACTAGATTGGGAAAAGAAAATTTACGGAGAAGTGCTGCTCACTATTCATGTTTCTTCTGATAAGACCATGGAATACTCACAGCATTTGTGATTTGGGTCTGTTCAGTTAAATATCTTGAAACCAGCACTGTTCATTCCCTCCCTTTAGTTATACTTCAATAATAGCTTTTTTTAAAACCTAAAGAAAGCATAGTGGGCAGTAAAAAAGAGGAAAAGCCATTGCTCTCCCCACCTACCAGTCTATGCAATGGTCTAATAAAGTTTCAGGCTCCATAGTATCCACAGCTCAAGTCAATAGTTGCAACAATTGAAGCCTTGTGCCTTTTTTACATGCAGAATATTAAAGTGGGGGAGGATTTCAACTGTATGCTTGCCATCATCATCTTGCCCTTTTTAAAAATCTTTCGGATGTTTCATAGAATCCAGTGTGGATCTAGACTTGTCCCGACCCCAATCACCCCATAGATTGCAATTCATCCTCTAGCTTTGATTTATATAAAGTTTCAATCTGGATTGTTAGCATAGTTAGCCATCATGTTGGTGATGGCATTGCAGGGAACAGCAGGGGATGGACAAGAAGACCTCCAAGGTCCCGTCCAACTCTGTTCTGATAGATTGAGCTGAGAAATTGTTCTCTCGATTTCCATTCAAGAAGAGTAGTTTCATTTTAAGAACCCTTAAATCTAGATGTCAATCTAGAAGAAGTTGTATTTTGGATAAGCTGAAATTTCTGAACTCTTCTCAGTGGTAGCTTAATGTATATTGATTATAAAATAATCAAAATAAACAAATAATCAAAGCATATTTGTTCGGAATCAGATGCTTCCTTGTGTTAAAATAACCACTGAGAAAATATTTCCTTCCGCTCAGTTGAGGTTTGATCTGCAAACTACTTCAATATAAAATAATATGTTTATTTTATACCTTATTTTTCTTAGCTGCTGTAGAATCTAGCAGCAAATATTATCTCCCAAGAAGTTTTGTTACGAGGAACCTTTCCACTGCAACTATACAGTTTGTACAGAGGAATTGTTGCTTATACTTCTTTATATACACGTCCTTCTCGACTTACGACCTCAATTGAGCCCAAAACCTGTTAAGTAAGACATTTGTTAAGTGAGTTTTACCCTATTTTGCAACCTTTCTTGCCATAGTTGTTAAGCGAATCACTGCAGTTAATACGTTAGTAAGAGAATCTGACTTTCCCATTGAGTTTGCTTGTCAAAAGTTTGCAAAAGGTGATCACATGACCCTGGGACACCGCAACAGTCATAAGTATAAACTAGTTGCCAAGCATCTGAATTTTGATCACATCATCATAGGGATGCTTCAAAGGTCGTAAGTATGAAAAATGGTCATACGTCAATGTTATAACTTTGAACAGTCACTAAATGAACTGTTGTAAGTCAAGGACTATCTGTATTGGCTACCCATATTGGATCCTTACAGGGAATAGCCTCAGTTACTAATAAAGCTTTTTAGTTGGGGTTGGAGAATAAATAGACATATTGCCTCCCTCACCCAACTCCATCTTAAAATTCCCTCTTTTGTCTTTGTGGGTGGGTGGGTTGTTCCAGCATAACTCTGGAACGCCTTGAGCAATTTAAACCAAACTTGGTACACAGATGACTTACTCTCTAGAAACAAATACTGTGCGGGTAAGACACTCTAATACCCCTCGGGGTCTGTGTTCTGTTAAGATACAGCCTGTTGTGCCTTAAAATGGCTTCTACTGTACAGGACAGTGGAGTTGCCATGGTAATGGCTTCACAGTTCTCCACAAGGGGATTCCCTCTGGTAAGGTGGAAAATCCAATATTAGAAACTACATTTGGTCCGGACATTTGTGAATGTCTAATACAGGATTGGGATACCGTATTTATCGGCGTATAACACGCACAGGCGTATAACACGCACCTTCATTTTAAGAGGGAAATTTCAGGAAAAAAATTTAAATTTCAAATAAAGAACTTTGAAGCAAAATAAGGGTAGCTCAGAACTTTTTTTTATTAACTTTTAGTTGGGAGTCCGGGGAGAGGAGAGATGGCTCATCCATTCTCTCCTCCTCTCACCCACACCCCGCTGTCTAAAGCGCTTCCTTTCGCCCGCCCGAGCTCTTCCGCGGGCGAAAGAAAGCGTTTTAGTCGGGTGTCGGGGAGAGGAGAGACGGCTCATCCATTCTCTCCTCCTCTCGCCCACACCCCGCTGAGTAGCGCTCCGTGATCCTTTTCTGTGCGCCTGGCATTTAGGACATCCAGCTATCTATCTAAACGCCAGGCACACAGAAAAGGATCGCGGAGCGCTTCACCCCAACAGCAGCTGCTTTTCTGTGTGCCTGGCGTTTAGATAGATAGCCGGATGTTTTAAATGCCAGGCACACAGAAAAGGATCGCGGAGCGCTTCGCCCCAAAAGCAGCTGCTTTTCTGTGTGCCTGGCGTTTAGATAGATAGCCGGATGTTTTAAACGCCAGGCACACAGAAAAGGATCGCGGAGTGCTTCGCCCCAAAAGCAGCTGCTTTTCTGTGCGCCTGGCGTTTAAAACATCCGGCTATCTATCTAAACGTCAGGCACACAGAAAAGCAGCTGCTGTTGGGGCGAAGCGCTCCGCGATCCTTTTCTGTGTGCCTGGCGTTTAGATAGATAGCCGGATGTTTCAAACGCCAGGCACACAGAAAAGCAGCTGCTGTTGGGGATCGCAGAACGCGAACCGGCGAAGCGCGCTCAGGAAGGCGGGGTAATGGGGTCACGTGTGCTTGAGGCTGAGGCAGTCTCAGGCTACTGTAAAAACAGTATCGGCGTATAACACGCATACATCATTTGCCCCCTATTTTTCGGGGGGAAAAGTGCGTGTTATACGCCAATAAATACGGTAAATAAATATCCAGGCAATGCCAGGTTAACAGCAAGTTTAAAATAAAATTTCCTTATATAAGTATATTACTGAAGCAATACATATTGTTCCAGTTCATTTAATTCTGAATGAAAAGATCTTTATATTATGTGGCTTCCCTCCTCCAGAATCTCTGCTGAAGATTATTTGGGTTGCTAATCCTTGTACCTCCCTTTTTTTCTTGATTGCCTCAAACTCACATAATTTCACACAATCTTTGCAAGCAAGAATATTAATTCTCGCTCTTCTCCTAAGAATCTTCACCACTTTTGAATTTTTAAGCAACAATTCAGCTGTTTAAAAATGTTAGGGAAAACTTTTGTCTCATAGAGCATGGAGTAAGTTATCTTATCGTTAGAACTTTTATGGAATTATGAGTCCAGGGATTCTATGAAGGAGAGGAAATCATAGTAATTAATTGAAATTAACTGAATGACCCTTTCTAACATCAAAATGCTATTGAAGGAAATGATTATTATCTATAACTTTTTTTTAAAAAATGTGTTGTTTTTTTGTTTTCTTCCTGCATCCAGTGCATCCTTCCCATGCAGTTTCAAAAATGTGGATTCCAGGACTTGACGTTTCCCAGTGTTACTTCATCTACAATGATGAATAAAGATTCGCAAGTGACTTACAATTCTCCTATCTGCAGAAGCTGGATTTTGTAAACCTAGACACAAGAGACAGAAAATATAGTCTTCCCACTGGAAACTAATTCTGATACTTTCATATTAACTGCCTTGAAATGGATTGTTTTGTATCTAACCATTGTAAATCCCAATTCTCTCCACATATATTTGATGCTGAAACTACAGGAGATATAATTTTTCCACTTCTTGATTTATTTGGGGTTTATTTCATTTATTTGGTTAGGGGATGGCATCAAACTTGTGCCTCACTTTTCTTCGCCTTCGCACTTCTATAGAATAAACTCTTCTACTGCACTATTCTGAGGGGGCTTTCCATCATTTCACAGGATTTCTAAATATTTGATTGAAAGTGTATATTATTTCTCCAATCCCAAGTGTTCTCTCTTTTTATATGTCAATTTCTCCACTGGCACCAGGGCTGGAATTCTACCAGTTTGCACCAGTTCAGGCGAACCGGTAGCTCTGACTATCAGCTGGGCCCACCTGCCCGCCCTATATTCTATACTCACCTATATTCCCTTTTCTGAAGCCCAGCTGATAGGAGCGGCAGAGTGGATTGCCGCGCCTCAGCTATTTTCCTCCCCAGCAGTAACGTGGAAGGTGATTTCTCTGTAAACTGCACTGGCGCAAAGCATGCGCTCAACGAACAGGTTGTTAAACCAGTAGGATCCCACCCCTGATGGACACCATTTCTCTTGTTCTTATAATTTGTTCACAAGGTCACTCAGCACCGAAGAATAAGAAGCTCAGCATTTGAGTTTTCATCTTTGTTCCCAACATAATTCATAAACAAGCCACAATTGCTGTACCCGTCATGTTAATAGTTGGTTTCGGTCTGAATCATGCTGATCCTATTCAATTAGCTAAACATAATTAACATGTCACTACCACTTGTTATCTTTGACCAAGGGTGCTGCTTGCTTGCATTCAAAGAAAGTTGTGTTATCTCCAGGATGGAAACAATTAACAAAGTATTATACAACCCCAGAAGGAACAACAGTTTCTCTGCTATTTAGAGTGTGTAAACATAGCTTCTAATCAGGCAGTTCATTCTGACATTCACAAGCAAAGTCCCTATCACTGTGGCTTCATTTTGAAAGAGGACGCATCTAATTTCTAGAAAAGATAATGGGAATCTTTCTTCCCGATTACTCCAAGTACAAAACACACACAAACAATTCTGAAGCCTGCTGGTGGCATGATCAGGAAACATACGATTATATGTGTTAAGTAAGTAAGCTCCCTGTTAGGAGAGCGAGTGTGCAGACAAACGTAATGAGAGTGGTATGAACGAACACTCACAAACCAGCATACAGGGACACTGAATAGCATAAAATATAGTAGTTTACTATGTGGAAATATAGATGTATTCAGAGTCCAGTTAACAATCCAAGTCATACACGGTTCAATCATTCAGTCAGTCTAGCACACAAAACAGCTAACAGTAGCAAAGCACAGTACCTCACAATACACCAATCAGCGTCTAACAAACAGAGAGCTAACAGTCATTCTGGCTCCCTCTTATGGCTGCTTGAGGTAACAAACCAATTACATCTCTCTAGCATTTAAAGTAACAGATACATTTGTTACAATCATAGCTTATATACATTGCCAAGCCAAGCCTAGGGTTACATCCCTAACAGTATTGCATCACAAAAACATTGGGAATTGACTTACAGCTACTGGAAAACTTAAACCAGTAACTGGCAGCCCGCAGGCCAGATGCGTCATGCATAGGCCACACCCACCCCAGCTCCACAAATGGGGGAAACTTTGCAAAATGTCATGTGACGGCAACGTGATGCAGCGAGTTTGACCCCCGTGACTTAAACTATTCAATTTCACTCCTAATCTTTCCTCCCGTGCCCATCATCTAAGAGGTCCTCGTGGTATTTGTACAACCAAATGTTTATTGGCCTCTGGAATAGGTTTACCATCAAACCTAATCTAACACTGTCCTGGTTTTGTCATCTCCTCAAAGAATTCCAGTCAGATCACAGAAAATACTATTATACAGCATTTGCAGAGATGGAATACAGATTTAATCACCTATCACAATTCCTTCTTTTAAATGATTGCCTCTTGGGCAGTTTCACGATTGGGCATCAAAAATAATTATCTTAACTGTGCAAGCTTTTCAGGTGAAGCCTACCCTCCCTAGTATAAGCACAAGCCTGAAGATTATGCCCTTTGTCTAAAGTTCAAAGTTTATTTGCTCAAAATTGCTCAGTCTACTTACCGTATCTTATAGTCCGTATTTTTGGGACTATAAGACACACCGGTATATAAGATGCACCAAGATTTCAAAGAGGTAAGTAAGAAAGAAAGTTTTTGTCCTCCCCATAAGCACTCTGCAGGCTTCAGCGGGTCTGAGGGTAGGCAATGCCCCCATTTTTGTGAAAAACATGTGGAAAATGGACCATTTTTCACAAAAGCTGGGGAATTTCCCCCTTCCCTCAGCCCTGCTGAGGCCTACAGAGTGCTTCTGGAGGCTGAAGGAAGGGGAAAATGCCTCCATTTTTGCAAAAAAACAACCTGTTTTTGCCCGTTTTTCACAAAAATGGGATGCGGGGGCGGGGCTTCAGGTGGCAAAAATGGTTGTATTCCTTGTATAAAATGCACCAACATTTCCACGCTCTTTTAGGGGATAAAAGTTGCGTCATACTCCTAAAAATATGGTATTTATCCAATAAATCTTTTGGCTGGTCCATTCCAAATGATGTTGTTCAGCAACAACATTTAAAAGCAGTTTCCTTGCTTTGGTTTGCTTTTTGCCAACTGCTACTGTCTGCCATTACAGGTAGTCCTCGACTTACGGCCACAATTAAGATCAAAATTTATGTGCCCGAGTGAGAAATTTGTTAAGTGAGCTTTTTCCCCATGTGGAAAACCATGTGGTTTTTCTCGCCACATTTGTTAAGTGAATTTTAAGTTTTTAAATTAGTAATACTGAATCTGGCTTCCCCATTGAATTTGCTTGTCAGAAAGTCACAAAAAGGGATCACCGTCATAAATGTGAATCAGTTGTCAAGCAGCCAAATGTAAATCACATGTCCATGGGGATATTGCAATGGTTGTAAGTGTGAAAAATGGTCATAAGTCACTTTTTTCAGTGCCATTGTAACATTGAACAGTCACTAAAATGAACTGTTGTAAGTTGAGGACTATCTGTACAACAGTCCTTCCTCTCCAACCACTTTTCCTTTCTCTTTTGTCAAAGCAATCTTTAAACACAGCAAGCCAGTCTTAAAAACTCATTCCCCCCCGGAATGGCTTACTCACAAGTAGCTTGGGATTTTTTTTTCCTCCAGTACTTTCAAATATTCACAGGCCCATCCATTCACCTCAGTCTAAGGCCTGAGGGAACAGCCAGTCCATAAGTATGCATTGAATCAAGCAAAAACTCGTCATTGAAACATTTCTGTTTAAACACTCTAGCACAAGCAGAAAAGTTGTAGATTCTAGTCGGGATGGATCCTGTTATCTATAGGATCTGGAACCACATTAGAAGTGTCTCGTATCATTTCAGCAAGATTCCAGAGTCCTCTTGTAAAATTGTACTCTTGTAGGGAGTAAGGACAATGAAGCATTATATAGCTAGTCCTTGTTTAGCAACTGCCTTTGCAGTTACAATAATTTTGTGATTTACAACCGTTATAACATCTCTCCAGTCACCTGTTTGCCATTACAGCCACTAATGACCTGTTTCTTTTCCCACCCTCTGCCGACCATCCTTGCAGAGTGGAGAGGTGGCTTAAGCAAGCAATCTCTTCCTGCTTTTCTCCATAGTGCAGCGGGTATCTTAAAAGTGTTTACTTCAAGTTAACAAGTTTAGTTCTGTGACTTTAATTAATGGATTGAAACCCTCTGGCCAGTTGGCAGTGCTGCCTGACACCGACAAGACCTTAAATCAGTTCCACAGTAAAAAGGTTTTGGTTGCCTCTTGTGTAGCTCATAGCTCACAGCTTTGTTTGCATGCTAGGCAAATAGATAGTGCTAGTGCACTTCTTTCGGTATGTATATCTGGATGGGTGCCTGCTTTCTCTCTTGCAAACCCTTCCTTATAGTTATAGTTAGTTATAGTTTATTAGACTTCTAGACCGCCCCCTCTCCCCGAAGGGACTCAGGGCAGTGAACAGGTACCAAATTAAAACCATACAATCAATAATAAATATAATTAAAATCGGATTAAATAGACCCCTGTACAAGTTTATAAAAATTAAAAACGTAACCTTAAAACCAAACCGTAAAATTTAAAAATACAAACTGAGGTGGGAAAGCTGGAATTAGGCCAGGCCGGTTAGATGAAACAGGTGGGTTTTGAGCTTCTGGCGGAAGGAGCGGAGGTCCGTGGTCATTCTAATGTCGGGGGGAAGGTCATTCCAGAGGGTCGGGCCCATCACAGAGAAGGCCCTTCCCCTGGGCGTCGCCCGCTGACACAGCCTAGTGGACGGCACCCGGAGGAGTCCCTCTCTGTGTGAGCGAATCGGCCGAAGGGATGTGTGGGGCAGGATACGATTCCAGTGAATGTTAAATGCAAACTTTCATTCTCATCCTGCTGATTATCCCACAGCAGGGATGAGCATTCCAACAGGCAGGGGAGCTTTTACCCAGCTTCTTTGTGAGTCAAGTTCTAAGAACATTTCACGGGTGGGATCCTACTGGTTCATTCACGCACACGCCTAATGTGCGCAGTTCACAGGAAAACAGCTGAGGCGCATCAACCCACTCTGCTGCACCGAACAGCTAGTCTAAAAAACAAGGAAATATAAGTGAGTATAACCCAGGGGCGTGGCCCCATGAAGGTCAGAGTGAACCTACTGATTTGCCCAAACTGGGCTGAACCAGTAGAATCCCATCTGTGGAACCTTTGTTGCCATTTTGGCTCACTCAGCTGTTCATAATCGTACCTTTCTGAGACTGTAAAGCAAAGGAAAGATGAGACAAAATTATAAACACAGTCACAGTCCTGTGATTTTTTTTCACTTAGCAACAACTTCAACCAAATCACAGGAACTAATTGCATTCGCTAAACAAGGACAGTCTGTAATTTCACCTTGTACAGACTGCTGAGATCAGGCAGTATATTCTATATTTTGTACCATTCTTCACAGGAAGAAATGCTTAATTTGATTAGCAAACATTGAAAAATGCAATATGTCAACCTGTTCTGACCCCCCTTCCTCCGTTGCCCACACAGTACACACACTCCGGAACAGTACAAGGGAACAAGGTTTATTACACCAACAGACAAGAGGCTTTGTGGCAGGAAGCCACCAAGACAGAACTCACAAAGACAGAACACACAAAAGCAGCAATCCAGCTTGCCAGGATCCCAGACTAGAGTTGCTGTCCAAAGTCCTTTGTTGATTGCTACGCAGAGCCTGTCCAGAGTCAACCCTTTTATAACCTAAAAAGGGCATCTCCCAACAGCACCTGAGAGCTCTTTACTGCCTATAATTACGCCCACGCTCCTTGCGTTTGTGGGCGCGCCGGAAACGAGCATCCCGAAACGCCCTACTAAGTCCTGAGTCACTATCCTCTCCGCTGCTCCAAGGCAGGGCATCGGGAGTCCTCCTCCTCTCGCTCTCACCGCTGCTCCATGCCTCTGGCACCACCTGGTGGCCGACCAGACTCTCGGATTGCTGCTCAGCCTCCGAATCCTGTCCAGGATCGCACATCTCTTCTGTAGCTGACTCGTATGGAGTATCACTCTCGGAGTCTGGTGACAGCGGCACCAGCTGGGCCACAACACAACCTAGGGGTGAAATCCCGTTCTGCAGAATCCATAAGCATAAGGGATTGGAGAGGCAAACCTGTTCCACACTGAATGTGATTTCCTAGTAAATGCTATGTATAGTTTATACTTTATTTTTTCCTTGTAAACTATACTTAATACACAATATTAGACTGCAGCAAATCCTATTCATAATGCAGGCAGGGAAAGTTAAAAATGGATTACCAACACATTTATTTATTTATTAAGAGTCAGGCACCACTCTATCCCAAAACATCCTTGGACAGGTCACAATATTAAACAAGAAACAAATAAAAATGCAGTATAATCTAGCAGATCTGCAGAAGCTGCTGCAAATTTCAGGCGCCTTCCTTCCTGAAATAGACATATATTTGCAAGATTCGGCTTCTCACATTTTTGTAGGCGTACATTTTCACTATAGACAGGTTGTGTATTTAATGCTTAATCTCTAACATTCCCCATCATGTACTAATTTAAAATTAATATTATTTGCTAGTATTACTGGCAAACATTTTATTGTAATATCCTCTTGGTTTTACATTTCCCCCAAAATATGCCTCATTTTAAAACAAAATAAAAAGGAGCGAGGGTGTTAGATTAACTTGTAACTGTATGAAATTTGGCGTACACAAACTGTATTTGTACTCTTAGGAAATTCTCTAAAACATATAAATAATTCTCCCTTTGTCTTTCTGCTTTGCATATATAACTAATATAAGAATGCACCCTTCTACCAAAGTAATTTAATCTGAGCATGAATCAAGAATGTTACAATAACTTATTGAAATATTCTCTTACAGGGCTTCAAACGAGCATTTTTAAGGTGTTTAATGTTTTAGCCCAAGATGTGACTCTCATCATTTCCTTCTTTTTTGAAAAGGCTAAAACCATGTAATAAAGCACTGAAAGAAACTGAAATTTGACAGAAAGATTTACAGGTGGTCCTCTGTCTACAGTGCCAGTGGGGTTGTGGTCACTAAACAAGCCAAGTGGTCAGAAAGTGCATTGTCACATAACCACATGGCTTAATAACAACAGTCCTGGCAGTCCCAATCGTAACCCCAAGACATGTGAATCATTAACTGGGAAGAGACAGGAATCTCAGGTGAGGAGCACAGAGGTACCACAGCAGATACAGCAGCAGTGGGATAAAACCGGTTGCATCACTTAGGCTGAACCAGTTGTTAAATTGCTGTCTGGCCTCTCCCACCCCTTCCAGGAGTCCCACATGCCTCGTTTTAGCTCCCAAGTAAGTGCAGGGAGGCCTACCAGTCCCGAAACAGGGTGTGGGAGGGGTGGCGTTTCCCCCCAGGGCCCGTTTTTGCTCCCAGGAGGCTGCAGGGAATCCTATTAGGCTCAAAATGGGGTGTGGGGGAGGCACGCCCCCCCACTGCCTGTTTTTGCTCCCAGGGGGGTGCAGGATTCAATTCAATTTCAATTTATTAGCGCTTATAGACCAAGTATATTGCCTGTCACACCCCTTGGCCACGCCCACCATGGCCACACCCACCCACCCAGTCAGGGCAGAGAACCAGTTGTTAGATTATTTGAATCCCATCACAGGTGTGCCACAAAAAATAGTGGAGAACAGGGGAGAACATAGGACAGCTGGCACAGACCACAAGTTTGGATATTAGCCTTCTCAGGTAGACCAACAAAAATTCTACTTTATTGTGATACTACCTTAACAGAGCTAACAAATCCGGAAGTCCAAAACCTCCTGCTGTCTTCTTTGGAGGTATGGAGTGTCTCTCCTGAACATTTTTTCAACCCATATTGCAGCTATGGAGCATGCCCTCCCTTGTCTGGCCATTCCTACACAGCATTTCTTTACTCCAGGTCTCAAGGTCTTTCTTACATACCATTGCAGGGAAAGCTGGGAGGAGGCCCAGAAGGGCAGGTGCAGGAAGCACAGAAGTCAAGAGAGGACCTGGTTGGTAGAAGAAAAAGCAGGAGTCACTGACCTTCCCTGCCAGCTTCCCCCACTGATTTTGCTCATGGGAAGTTGGAGTGTAATAAAGTTTATATATAGTGCAATAAAACTGCATTTAATTTAGGTGTTGGTCACCTAGACCGATTTCTTCAATTCTGCCAATTCTGAAGTGAAAATAAGGAAGCCAGTTTTTCATTCTACAGTACAAAAATTCCCTAAAGTTCAAGCATTTAAATATTAAAACACACATAGAAAAAAATCAAAGATAATCATAGATTTATATTATGCCTTAAATTTGTAGTTTGCTTCTGGTTTTAATTCATTCTGACTAATTAAATTATCAGCAGCTATTTTCTTCATTTCTTATTACAAATCAGGCATGAACACAAATTCAAAAATATATTGCTTTAAGTTACTGGAGAGACCTGAGCACAGATATTCAAGGATTTAGGAGGGTGGGTGCAAAATGAAGTCTTTAATTTATACATTTAATGATGTTTCAGTTGGATTATATATAATCCTATTTCTCCTTGATTTTTTTTATTTCTTTATCTAAACTTTGCCTTTCATTTAATTAAAATACAAGTCATGAAGTTAAACTGATGAAATTAAAGCCGACACAAGGGGAAAAATTTTGCATGTGGCAAAATTTACTTTGCGCTGAAGTCTCAGAAGATGCTAATGGATACATTTGTCTATTAATATAACCCATCCTGACCTGAAACTTGAACAAGTAAATTCGGTTGACATTATCTTTAAGAAAGAAGGGAGATAGCCCTTGTCCTACAGTAAATAAAACCATGTGGTACATGCATTTTGCTACAGAATCCACTTTTAAAATATGTGTGGATGATTCCATAAATAATAAAGGATAAAAATATTTCTTCAAGGGGACAATAAAATTATTGATTGCTAAAGTACAAAAAAAGGGTTTTATTCTTGTGATTATATCTTCTACATCAAAAATAGTTTCACCTGGTATTTAGCAGTCTTGGGTTCAAGTAGCTTTTTTCCAATAGTTTTACTGCTGTAGTGTTGAAAAGGTCCCCTGGTTTGAAAAGCGTCACTTTTTAATTTGTAATACTCCAAGAATGAGTCTATCATAAAAGGCAGGGACAATTTTTCCCCTGTTTTCAATTTGGGAGAGAGAAAAGACAATGCTGTGCCAAAATCAATGTTCTAATTTTTCAAAAGTTTTCTTTTCTTGGGGAAAAAAGAGGTTTTGACCTTTCCTTATTCGCAAGGTGCTTGGAAATCTTCAACAAGTTTATTTTGGGATTTTTTTATATATCTCTCTATCTAGCAGTGGTGGGTTCCGGATTCCGTTCCAACAGGTATGGTTGGAACGGCCCCGGCATCACCCACATGGACATGCATGGCACGCACACACATGCTCGCGACACACATATCAATATCCTCTTTTCTATCACTTAATTTTTCTTCTTTTTTAATATTACCACAACTGTTGAAAGAACAGATTATAAATCTTATCATATATTAGGGGCTTCTGCTTACAAATGCCTTGCTAATTCATTTGTAATTTCATAATCAAAACAACGGCAGTGCATTTAACTTTCAGCTTCATGAATGACCTTGTCTGCTGAATTGCCCATAGTCTGTGCTGCATCTAAGAGAATTAATGAAAATACTTTATGGTAGTATGAAGTCCTTTAAATAAGAACAGGGAAAGGTCAGAGAAATACTGAATTTTTGATACATTAATTGGTTATGCTTTTATAATTGTATAAGCTCATTGAAAAGAGAGAAGCATGGGCAGAATGGGGACAAAGTCATTTGTTAATATGTTTCCACACAGAAAAACAAATTGAAATGGGAAAGGAGCGGTTGGGGAGTGGGAATAAAATTAAACTGACATTTATGATCATTTATGATCCTATAATTTACATTATAAGTAGCCAATTCATCTTCACACCTGTATCAATTCATCTTCATCTCAATTAGAAAAGAATTAAAGGGTACCTATGGCTTTAGCCAGGATGACGCAGTGGTTGAATGCAATATTGCAGGCTAATTTTGCCGACTGCCAGCAGTTCAACTCTCACCAGCTCAAGGTTGACTCAGCCTTCCGAGGTCAGTAAAATGAGGACTCATTGAGGACAATATGCTGACTCTATAAACCACTTATAGAGGGCTGTAAAGCACTGTGAAGGGTATATAAGTCTAAGTGCTATTGCTATTTATTCAAGGACTGATGATTTATCAGTCATTTATGAGCCACAGTGGCAGAGTGATTAGAGTGCAGTACTGCTAACTGCTGCCTGACTGCAGTTTGGCAGTTCAAATCTTACCAGGCTCAAGGTTGACTCAGCCTTCTATCCCTCTGAGGTGGGTAAAATGAAGACCCAAATTGTTGGGGCCAATAGGCTGACTCTGTAAAAACCACTTAGAGAGGGCTGTAAAGTTGGCTTTATTTATCAAGGATAATCACTGTGATTTGGTATTCATCAAGTAACAATCTGTTGGAAGATCTTCGGACCTGGATCTCCCTCATCAAACAGGAAATCTGATCAGAGGATCTATAAGATGTCCTTTAGCTCTTTTTCTAGAATGAATCAGCACTTATTTTGTGCTTAGGTTGATGAAATCTATAGTAAGGTATTTTGTGTGAATTAAGATATCTAACATTTTTCAATTAAATCTCCATGTGTTCCTGAAACTTAAATCTCTGAATGAATAGGAGGAGGGTAGGGGTGGGATTCAGCCAGTTCAGACCGGTTGTTCTGATTTTGCTCAGTTCAGAGAACCGGTAAAATCAACCACCAGCTAGACCTGCCCTGCCCCACCCTGCATGCGTGCACTGACATTTTTGGCAAACCGGTTGTTAAGTGGGTGGAATCCCACCACTGGAGGAGGGCATGAAACATCACCAACTGATTAGAATTTTCTTTCCTCCTTCATACTTTAGAGATGCTTACTATGAGGTAATTACTTATCTCTTCACCAAAACCATCCCTGTCCAAATCTTGTATTTGAATTGCAATTTTTCTTCCTCCACTTCTCTTGCATAGATTTAATGACTTCTTTAAAATAATATCCAATGTGCCTTGGACTTTAATTACTTTTGTCTAATTGTATCAGTATTATGCAACAGGCATATATCCTGTCCACCCCAGGCCTTTAGAGGCCTAAATGCAAATCTAATCTAAATATTTTTGTTTACTATATGCCTTTATATTTATCCCACATTTGGATAAAGTTGAGTTATTACTGTGAGTCGTACAGTCAGTCACACGGATTAGGCATGTGAGGGTAGCACATTTGTTCAGTACAAACTTTATTACAATATCTTGACAGTATTTATGGACAGTGTTGAGCAGCGATTCTATTTCAGATGGTATTTTCCTGTACAGCATCAGCTCATTCATATAAAGGAGGAAGGCTAGCCTGCCACATGTTGGATAGCCATGGCCTGATTTGTTCAGTATTATTGACAGGGTAATCAATGCAATGACAAACAGTAGTAGTTATAATGAGTCACCTTGAACTATTCCTCTCTTGATATTAACCTCTCCCAGTCTACCACCATTGATCAGCAGCTGTCTTCCATTGTGCCATTGATCTTTGCACAACGCTTCTGATATTTCTACTGACTCCTGTTTTTTTCTAGGCACTTCATTATCAATCATTATTAGTACTTTATTATTATTATTTTCACTCTATTCTTCTCTTTTGCAATAATCCAATCATTCCAATATCTTTTCTCATGACCTATTGGATTGGGAACGAGATAAAAATATTCATTGAAAGGTACTTTAATCAGGCATGAAGATGTCCAAGTGGCATGTAGAAGAGTAATCAGCCATGATTCACTCAGACCTCATCACATTAATCATTAACAAAATCTCTAACTACATGAACAGCATTAACTGTCATAGCTTGACTATACATATTCTAGCAAATGACGTTTTGATAGACTACCTTTTTGGAGTTAGAGAGCCATCCCCCGATCAGACTGCATAATTTAAATTGCTAAAAAGAATAGTTATTTAAACACCAAGGCCCATATCTTGCTGTGATTAATTAGACTTCATCCTACATGGCATCACTGCCTTTGATGGAGCAGGTTGTCTCAAACAAGTGATGCAGCCTATCGCTCACTGTTGCAGCCCTTTTAGCTTAGTTATTTAAGCTGGTTTATTCACTTCAAAATGGAAAGCGCAAAGCAAAATGTTGACAGTTCTGGAAGTATAAAGGCATTAAGCAGGTCTGAAATACTATTATATGATAAAATAAATAGTAATGGAAAAGGACATTTGTGTTACATTGGGAATTCATGAAATGAGCAGACTATCCGTACGAAAAGAATTATCTGTGATTTTTGTTCTTCAATCTTTCCCAAACTAATGTTCTGCAGAGGAATTAGACTGTAATTTTTAGCACTTCCAAAAATTATTATTTCAGCATACTTACTCTTGATTCCTCTTATCCACCAACAAATCAGTTTTAGCTAATGTTTATTTTAAAGAAATTGATGATGGATGATTGGATGGATGGATGGATGGATGGATGGATGGATGGATGGAAGGAGGGAGGGAAGGAGGGAGGGAAGGGTTTTGCTAGGGTTTTTTAGCACTTTTTTTGCAAATATGTAGCTCACTAACCAAGGAAACAGAAAATGAACAGATGCATAGAAACAAGAGTATCAGGAGACGATCAGCATGATTAGAGCTCTGAATCCAGTATCTGTTTCTCTTTGCTAGAGGATGTACCACAGCCTCATCAGGAAACATTTTTACAGAACTGTGGAAAACAAGTAGAATCCCATGAATCAAAGAACTGCAGGAGGCATCTTGGGAAAGGTGTATTCTGGTGGTGATTCCCTGTTGAAAGGAACCAAGACAGTATACATTTAGATCTAATATGATAACATGAGGAAAGTGTTGCCTTACATGTGCCTATATGTAGATCATGAGGAGGGGGGTTACATAGATTATTCAAACCCCATTGTTCTACACTGTTCATTCATTATATAGAATAATAGAGTTGTAAGGGACCTTGGAGGTCTTCTAGTCCAACCCCCTGCTCAGGCAGGAAACTCTACACCACTTCAGACAAATGGTTATCCAACACTTCCAGTTGTCCATTCACAATTGTTCTTCAGGAAATTTCTCCTTAGTTCTAAGTTGCTTCTCTCCTTCATTAGTTTCCACTCATTGCTTCTTGTCCAACCCTCAGGTGCCTTGGAGAATAGCTTGACTCCCTCTTCTTTGTGGCAGCTCCTAGTCCTCCCCTAGTCTTTCTTTTCATTAAACTAGACCCACCCAATTTCTGTAACTGTTCTTCATATGTTTTAGCCTCCAATCTCCTAATCATCTTGGTTGCTCTTCTCTGCACTCTTTTTAGAGTCTCAACATCTTTTTTACATCATGGTGACCAAAACTGGATACCGTATTCCAAGTGTGGCCTTACCAAGGCGTTATAAAGTGGTATTAACACTTCATGTGATCTTGATTCTATCCTTCTGTTTAGGCAGCCTAGAACGGTTTCATTCATTCGAGAATGAATTACATAACCAAAAGAGATATTGTAAGAACTTTGGAATCTAAGAGTCCCTGAGCAATAAGATGAAGAAACTGGTATCGCAAATAGTTTTCCTCATCATTTTCTTTGCTATTTGAGGACCATGGTTCACAAATAAGAAAAAAAAATAAACAAGATTCCAGAAATCAACCTCTGACTATGTTGATGTATTCAGTGACAATGGAATGTGTTACCTTCAGAAAGGACTCCTGAGAGAGACAATTTACTGTTTATATAAACTGAGAAGGAAGTGTTTAGAAGCTGGGAATTCAGTTTGCAGTGCTAAAAAAAAAAAAACCAGAAGACATTAAATATTTCTACATCTATACATAGCACATAAATAAGAAGAACTAGACATTTTTACTCAGAAAGACAAATGATCATCATTAGTAAAATTTGATGGATAATCATGATTGGTAGCTAGCACTGAAAGGCTTCAAAAGAAACAGACCCAAGAAAAAAGCTAATCATGTTATAATATGTAATCTATTTATCCATCCATCCATCCATCTATGGACATTCAGGAATTGGAGCAAAGAAATTACTTGGAAGGTATTTGGGTATAAAATGAAAAATGGGAGAAACAAAATATCTTAAGAGTTTATTGCAAACTGCCTAGGCAGCAAAACAATACCAGTGGTGACTTTCAATGTCAGATGACCAGTCCTTTCCTGAGACATGCAATACTAATAATGTGAGTGTCCAATTATTCTGACATCTGCTGGGAATCTAACTCTTCCAAGAGTCAATAACAGATTGTTTTCTTTCTGGCAGTAAGTGGAAGGTGGAATAAGGAAGGCTGCTATCTTCTATAGAATTTTCACCAACACAAAAGAAAAGATTAGCAAGTACATGTGACATTTGAAGGGAAATTATCATGTTATCCTTGAATTTGTGATATTCAAAGGAGAAGGAACTGAAAAGACCCGCATAATAATGTTCAGAATGTCTCATGAATTCTAAGGACGATAAAAAATGTTAATCCCGAAGGAGGTCCCCCCCCCCCAAAAAAATAGAAAATCTTATAAAACAACATACTAAATATCACATGTATAGTGAAAGGAAAAATTATTTAAATAATCACATTTTTTAAAAAAATCCCTCAAATGGAAAGTTGAAAAAGGAAAGTGGTAAATTGATAATAGGTGAAGATGGGTGACAAGGCGGATCTTCTTAAAAGTGTTGGAGCCATGATTGGCTTCTTCAAACCAATTTCATTCTTTGTTGTGATTATTTGATTAATAAATCACGGCAACAACATGTTCAGGGCTAGTGCCTCAGGAAAGCTTCTCGCCATATTTAAATCAATAAAGTGATTAATAAGATGAAGTACTACATAGACTATTAGTAGAGGAATTCAGAACTTAGAAGCTCTCAATACTAAGAAGAGTGTGACAGAGCTATGTACTGGGCTCGGGGGGGGACTGTTCTACCCTTTGAACGTCTAAGACAAGGGTCCCCAAAATTGGCAGCTTTCAGACTTGTGGACTTCAACTCCCAGAATTCTCCAGCCAGCTGGCTGGAGAATTCTGGGAATTGAAGTCCACAAGTCTGAAAATTGCCAAGTCTGAAGACTCTGGTCTAAGAGATGCTGCTCTCATAGGCAGCATAGCGGCTATACAGATAGAAGATATTGTTGGATTAGTTACACTTTAGTATGACTTAAACTTTTCTTAACATTTTTTTTAAAAAAAGACATCCCTATTGCTTGCCTGTGTAGCTACTAGGAGAGTTCAGAAAAGTTGTTTCTCCTCTACTTTGTAACACTTTTTAGGGAATTTATGAAGAGACAAAAATATGATACATCAGATTCCACTTTTTAAATTAAAATCATGTTTTGTTCAGTTTGCTTGTTTTACAAAAAGTTAAAGCTAGAGGGAGTAGCTGGTTCAAATATGTTGAAGAGAGCATTATGTTGGCTATTTCAGTAATAGATAAAATGTGATGCATGTTCCAAATACACACATACACACACACACAAACACACACACACTTTAATGCCAATAACATACAGTAAAATCTTGATTAAAGATTATAAAAATGGACAAAAAATGTTCGTTAAATCTCAAGTTCTGTTAAATCTGAATTGGCAATATTCACATCATTATTTCTTGACAAATGTCTTGACACTACTTGCAGCCCTTTATATCATTTGTATTTTAAACCACGATGCAGACAAATGCAAATATGAATTTAATATTTAAAACAAAAATATTATTTACATTACATACTTTTGAGGACTGTTTTGTAAGCACTATAATTTGTTGTTTAGGGGAGTGAGTGTGGTGTTAAAAATAAAATTTAGTCATTTGCAACTGAAATTTCCCTGAGTAGAAGTTTTATCTGCATCCTAAATGTTTACCACAAACATATCTATTTGCTATTTTAATACTTCAACATCTTATTTATTGTTAGAATAGCACTATATAATTGTATTTCTAAAAGATTGCAATTCATTATTACATTCATTGTTGGCAATACTCATTGTAGCATGGTATGTACATTAGATATTTGGAACCAGAACTTCAGAAGCTGTTTCAGAGGATTCAAGAAAGGAGTCAGCAAACACTTATTTACTGCTTCCACATGTCAAGAGTATTCAGATCTCACAAACAGTGTTACTATATTCTTTTCATAATATCTATTTAACTTAATATCCTGTAAAATCAGAAGTTTTAAGTGTGATCTGGAAATTGAAACTAGGTAATGTATTGACATTTCAAGATTCTAATAATGAGTTTGTAAATGTTGGGGAAAGTAATCTGTTGTGGCCCACCAGTGGCTCGCAGAACTGGCAGCTGATTCGGACAGTGAGGAGGTTGGGGAGGAACATGGACAAGTCCTGGAGTCTGGGGAAAGCTTGAATGAGGGCTCTGTGTCAGAGGCATAGAGGGGGTCAGAGCCATATGTCAGTTATCAGCTGCCTTCAGAGTCAGACGACAGTGAGGCAGACAAACAGCTGGAGCCTGTTCCCAGTGTGTGCATGCGCAAAGTTGCCAGATGAAGGGAACAGCTAAAGAACAGGGCTCGACTTGGGTGTAAGGTCACAGGTGGACGATGAATGCCCCTCCCAGAAGAAACAACCCTACTCTTGATGAAATAACTAATAACTAAAGTTTCTGATTTTGTAGACAAGACTTTATATTTTGCTGAGATTTTTATTTCTTCCCCCTTTCTACTTTAAAAATAAATAAAGCTAGCTGTTTTGCTTTCTCATACATTGTGCTTTAACATAATTCTCACTCACTCACTCACACCAGCCAATTTAAGTTGGCAAAATTCCTAACATACAAACCTTCTTGGTACACAACTGTTAAATAAGAGACTGTCAGAGAGAAGCAACTCTTACTGAAATTTTTAAAAGCTCTTTTCAACATCTTTACAAAGAAATATTAGTAAGGATTTCATTGCATTGATTGCTGCTGTTACTTATTCATGACAACCTTGAGAAAGTTCAATCAATTCATAATTATTCTGAAGCAGTCCTAAGCTCTTTTACATTGTATTATGTAATATAGAAATGCACAATCTGATTCCTTTGGTTACATGTTTCTAAACTTTGCAATATCTAATGTGACAGATGCAGAAAAAATATTGAATTCAAGACTTGGGTAATCACATAATAATATTACATTTTAATTAAGTGCAAATACAAATGTTTAATAATTTAAACAATATTTTTAAAGCAATGCTTCTCAATCTTGGCAACTTTAAGTTTGGATTTCAACTATCATGTTGCCTGGGGAATTGTGGAAATAGAAGTCCACACATCTTAAATGTTGCCAGGGTTGAAAATGCTGCTTTGTGGTTTATATCTGAAAAGCTAAGTGTGAACCTCAGTTTGGAAAAAAGTTTGGATCTTGTAACATTTGTCTACTGAAGCACTATAATACAGTGGCCAGTAGTAATTGGCCATTTTGTAATAGATTGTTAAGTAAAATGGAATTAAATGAATGAGCCTTTCAACAGACCACTTTAGAGCAGAAAAAAATAGCACATTTTAGCACATAAATCAATGTGCTTTCCAAGATGCTTTCCCCCTATCATGAACTTGTTCTGTTTGTGCCATGCCCTTTAAAAACTTTCCACAGAATGCATAAAATTGCATTGTACTGTGTAGAACATCAATATTAGATTCATGGTAGGCTGCTACAGTTTTCCCGAGTTCGGGAGAACCCATAGCTAACGTTACGGCCAGTTCGGAGAACCTCCAAATCCCACCCCTGGCTGGCCTGCCCACCCCACCCCGCCCCTCCAAGGAGTCCCCACACAGCCTCTTTTGAATGTGAGGTAAGTACAGGGCCTGCATGGGGGCTCAGGGAGGGGGGAAATCGGCCTCCCGGAAGGCCTCCCGAGCCTCGGGGAGGCAGTTTTCATCCTACCAGAGGCTTGAGGAAAGCCTACAGAGCCTGGGGAAGGCGAAAGTGCCCCCCCCTGCCATGGCGCAGGAGGCCGACTAGGCCACACCCACCCAGCAACTGTTGCTGAAATTTTTGAAGCCCACCCTTATTAGATTTATATGTGAAAGAATATTTTAAGGCCATGACTTGCATGCTAAGGCTTGGCTTCCCACTTTTCATACAGAAATTTTTTTTAATGAGCTAGAATTGTAGGCTGCTACATTGGTCCTTTCTTTTAAAGATCTAGCTTATTGAAGAAAAGAAGTGCTTTACTGACAATTTTAGAGATAAATGTATTTATAAGAAGCAAGATATCCTGTAATCTTAATAAACATAGAAAAGGGATGATAATCAGATCATATTTTAGATCTTATTTTAGATTTTTAAAATTCACGCAAACTTGATCACTGCCTGCATGATGTAGCAGAAGCAAAGGAACATGTTTGCTAAATTAAACAGGGTAAAAGACATTTAGTAGCCTTAAATATAGCACGGCAGCTTACTCTATAGTATAGCATGACAACATAAATAGTCCTAGTTTATTAAAACTTGCATCGTTTTAACTGCTATGCTGTTACTCATTATACTGACTTGTTAAATGCTCTTTCAGAATACATAAGTATAAATGTAGAGTTCTGCTGATTTGCCTGTATCGTATTTTAGCAAAGCTGGTAATAAACAGACATTTGGACCATAGTATTAAGATTTTCACAAAATGTGGTGGCTATAAGAAAGACTTTAAATCAGATCTTATAGCTCCCCCATGTGGAAATTTAAAACACTGAATGTAAAAATGAAATAAAATTAGCAACAAATACTATTTACATTAATTAGAATTATGTTTTTATAATTTATACTTTTGGAGGCAAACTCTTTAATAAGTACCTTTGACAATCTGATTTTAGATGGTAAGATTACAGAATTATAAATACTTTATAAAGTGGTTACTTATTATTTTAACACAAATAAAACGAATTAAAAAGCATACCTGTCATTTGTATCTTGCTAAAATGTCTGAAGTTTCAGAAAAATGTATATATAATGGAAAGCTTCTATGATCTGCAGTCTTGGGTTTAGTAATTAGTGAGCCAGATTTCTCATTTTTGTTAGGAAACCTAAGGTTTTAATACAGAAGAAAGTACTTCTCTGTATTTTGACACAATCTTTTGTTTCACTTATTTATTATCAATTTCTCCTTATTTTCCTCTACATTTCATTTTCTTTAACTACTTTATAAAACTAAGGTTATGCATTTTTTCTCAGGCAGAAAAGGGAATATCAGTCATGTAAAAGTTCACCTTTAAGATATGGGGGGTATGCTTGCTCTTAAATTTGCTTTTAAGGCTATCAGCAATTTATCTATGAGCAGTAAAGTGAGCTGCTGTTAGATATGACTTGAACCTGTCTTGATTCATTGTTGAGATATACAGTTACACAGTATATACTGCAGTTATCTTTTCAAAACTAATTTTCCCTTTTTTATCAGCTTTAGGCCATTTTCAAGTAATATGTGGCCTAAAGTGAGTGCTCCGGTCTCAATTTCAATATTTATTTATGAACATTATTAGAATTATTTAAAAATTACTTTTAAACATTCTCTTCTGCAAATAATTAGCTTTGTTAAGCATAGAGATTTTTATTCTAGATATTCCTTCCCTTCAATTTCTAACTGGACATTATCTAACATAAATGTCTGTCCTTAGGGACAACTCTGTGAATGTCCTAGAGTGGCCCAGCCAGAGCCCTGTCTTGAACTCTATTGAACATCTCTGGAGCAGGGGTGGGTTCCGGCTTCTGTTACTGCCAGTTTGCTCAGGGATGTGCTTCGGCCACATTGCGCGCATGTACATGCGCAGTAGTAAAAAAAATGCTTCTGCCTATGTGCAGATGGTGCCATCTATGGCACTGCCGATAGAACTGGCTCAGGGCCGTGGCCAGCTGAGTTACTACATATTTGGCCGAATCAGTCCGAACCGGTAGGAACAAATTGCTCTGGAGGGATCTGAAAGTGAAGTTCCCTTTTGCAATCTTCTGATAAGCAAAGACAATGGAGAAGCAAAATTCACTTAACAACTGTGTTACTAACTTAACAATTGCAGTGATTCACTTAACAGCTGTGGCAAGAAAGGTTATGGAATGGGGCAAAATTCACTTAACAAATGTTCTCACTTAATAACAGAAATTTTGGGCTCAATTGTAGTCGTAAGTCAAGGACTATCTCTAATGTTCTAAATAAAGCAGTTCCATTGGCTAGTTCGGATCTGTGAGTATTTTAGCCTTGTCTATTCAGTCTTCTAGCAAAGACATTTCTTGTTCTGCTGTTCCATCCTGAACTGCTTCCCATTTCACAGATGTTGATACTAGATAAGAGAGAGGTTTAAAGAGACTGCAACAAATATGTTACAATAAGACAATGCGTTCAAAGGTTTTCCTCATTCTGTGTAGGATACTCCTTTGCAACTTCAAAGTAATTGAAGTAAAAGAAGAAGTAATTGATCTTCAAAAATGTTATAGAATCTACTCAATAAGCCATCAAGTCCTGGTAGTTTACCTATTTGGACTGTTCAAAATTTGCTTGTAATCTTCTGATAATTTGGGTTGATATGTAGTATGATTTAATGGAACTTTATGTTTCTTCTATAAATCAGTATAATCCAAAAGAGTGTTTGAATATTTCTATTATCCATGTAGGTCTTCCTTCCTTCCTATTTAATTTTCATTTTCTTTTCCTTCTGTTTCTTGATTCATGTGCCAATCCCCTCTCAGGTTTATTTCCATTTCAAAAAGTGTTGTTTTGTGTATTTTATTTTATTTTTTCAATATCTGAAACAGTCAACAAGAATATTTGTTGCTGCAATAATTTTAATTTGTTAAGCATGTTAAAATCTTCTGGTAATTTCTTACATTCTCTCTTCTTCATTTTAATTTAATGTAACACTTTTTGGATTTTTCTATCAGTCTTCTTCTTGATTAATGTATCATATTGTATAATGTATTTGTGTAACACAACTTTTCAAGCATCCCAAATTGTTGTCAAATTGATTCCCTTACCCAGAATATTGTTAAAATAATCTTGGAATACTTGTTTACATTCTTTAACAAACTGTGATTTCTGCAAAGCAGGCTCATTTAATCCCCATTTGATACAAATCTAAGATATAAGGTCATTGGGTTATCGTCAAAAAATATTTTGGAAGAATATTATCTTTATTTGTTTTATGTAGCACATTTTTTGCAATAGCAAGAGCACTTAGACTTATATACTGCTTCACAGTGCTTTTACAGTTCTCTCTAAGCATGAGTCAGCATATTTCCCCCAACAATCTGGGTCCTCATTTTACCCATCTCAGAAGGATGTAAGTTTGAGTCAACCCTGACCCAGTGAGACTCGAACTGCCAAATTGCAAACAGACGGCAGTCAGCAGAGGTAGCCTGCAATACTGCATTCTAACCAATGCGCCATCACGGCTCATCCCCATCATATCAATTCTGGAAAAAGATTTATGTCTCTGAGGAAAAAATTGTGGCCTTTTGCCAGTCTACTTTTACATCTCAATACATCAATCAAATCAAAGGTATCAATCAGTTAAAAAAAAAGGTTGGGACAGTTTCACTTGTCTTTCTTTAATTCCTTTGTCAGCTAATTTAGCCAACATTCCTATTGCCAAGTATACATCAATACTGAAAAGAATAGGAGAGTAACTGTTCAGAGAAGTATTTTAAAAACTTAGTTTTGTCTTGGTGTGGAGATGTATAAACCCACTTCAATAGATTTTATTCAATGTAGTTCTGTTTGCACAATTACATATCTACCTTGGTCACCAGCAAACAATAAATGTGGTTGTAATTGGGAGTCTATATACAAACCTACTTCATTAGTTTTATTCTTACAATTGGCAGAGATATATTCCAGACCCATCATTTGTTTACTAAATACTTTTTATCAGTCTCTTTGATATTAGTTTATTGCAAGTATATTATTTCTTAATTTAATTTTTTCAGATAACGAAATAACTTTTTTCTCTTTTGTGGGAAATTTGCTCCATTAACATTCCATGTCAAAATCCTACAATCCATTCATTATTTTAAAAAAAAAATCTCAGGAAATCCAGCTATGACTCCCACCTCCACAATCTATCCTTAGTCAGCATCAGTCTTTCTTTTGCATTTTTCTTTCTTGCATTTTTAATAAGATCATTGAGTTTTATCTTTTGGGGAAAAAATTGTGCAGTTCTGATCTGTAACTGTTTACATCCCTTTTAGCTGAAAGACTTTAAAAAGTTTTACAAGACTGCATACATGAAGATCAATGTTGTTTTCTACCCAGAAGACAATTAAGAGATAATGTGAAAGTAACTGTAGTCATAATTGAACATTTACAACAATGTAATGACAAACAGGTTACACTAATCTTTTTAGATGCAGAAAAAGCCTTTGATAATTTGAACTGGGACTTTATGTTTAAAGTAGTAGAAAAGATGGATTTTTGACTGGGTTTTATCCAGGGATTAAAGTCCATTTATATACTCCTGAAAGTTTGGGTTATGCTAATTGGAGATTTTAGGTAGGTATTATGAACAAACCAATTGAAAAACCATATATTATGGTAAACAAAAACCAAGCACAACAACTGGCAGCATCTTCTGACAACTGATGATAAGCCAAACCAGGCAACTGATAATTCTACTTCAGCACCAAAGGAAGACATTTGTACTGTTAGTGAAAACTGGCTAAACTTGAAATATGCCAATAGCATATACATGAACATGCTAAAGAATTTAACCAATCCAGGCAACTATGTAGATAAAGATGAAAGTGCATTGAAAAATGCAACACTTAAGGAAAACATTTCTTCAGACTGCAATTGAAGGAGGAACTTCAAAAATATGTTTCCAAAGGAAATGGATCTTAAGTCTCCAGAAAATTTAGTTATGTCCTTCAAAGTAATCAAAGAAATTATCGGAAAATCTCTTTCCAAGTTCTTCACTTCAACAATAATCAGAATTTTAAAAGAGTTCAAGAAAAAATAGAAGCATTTTTTTACTCAAAAAGGTGTCATTTTGAATAAGTTCTCAACAAAAATACATATGCCAGAAAATAGATTTTTGTAAACTCTCAGAATTTTGAAAATAATGCTAGAACTATAGCAACAGAAGTTGGACTATGTCAAATATTTTAACAATCATAACATTACCCTGCAACCAGCAACATTTTAATGCTTTTTAGGAAGTGGCATTTAATTGGATTTTCAGCCTTTAACAGTGATGGAAGAGACACACCTACGGCACAGAGGCTGAAATTTTATGCATATTTTATAGAATTAAGATGAATTGTAAATGAAGAAGTTCCTTCATAGTAAATTTTAAGGTGATTGAAATGCAAGCATAGTTTTCTTCACCTTTATTTTACTTTCCAGACAGGAAAGATTTTTGCTGAAACTCAAGTTTTATTTATCTAATGCAGGGGTGTCCAAACTTGGGAACTTTAAGACTTGTGGTTGGCTGGGGAATTCTGGGAGTTGAAGTCCACAAGTCTTAAAGTTCCCAAGTTTGGACACCCCTGATCTAATGTATCTTATGAAAAAATATTTTCAATTAAGAAATTGAAATTTTTTAAATCCAATCCAACATGGTGCTAACCTGTACTATAAATTTCAAAGAATACATGTCCATAATTTTTCATGGTTTATTAGTGGATATTGCAGATGATGGAAAGTATGGTCTCTTTATTGCTTAAGGAAATATTCAGCAAGTTCGTCTAAGGAATGAAACAGGAAACTGTGAGACATTGCAAAAGTAGGCTAAAGATAACCTTCCACAAAGTCAACAGAGAATAAAGGGTTTAAAGATAAATTGCTTTATTCTGGAAAACAGAAATTGATTTCTCTGAATTGTATTTTAGATCTCCTTGTTGCAATATTCACTTTTTTAAAAAAAATAAGGAAGTAGGTTTACATCTGAGCCAATCTGAGGAAAATTTTGTGGAAGCTAATAATAGCACAGTGAATTGTCGCTGTTGGTTAAACTTTGTTCAGTAGCCGTATTTCCTTTCTTACTTCACACTTTTAACAATTATCTATCAGTATGCTCCATGCATTGTGTATGTGTGTTACTAAAATTGGGATTACTGAGTGGGTTAATGAGCTCCATTTTTATAAATTAGAAAGTTTAAATTATTTAATGTAAAAAAATTCAAGGCTTTGCAATGATCTCTTAGATTTGATGCTGTATGTCCTATGTGAATTTGCTTACACTGCCTAATTCACTTTAGATTTGCAGTTTTATAATCTTAACACCAGAACAAAAGTATACATAATCTGGATGAAAAATGATCTTTCAAAGTTGATTATATTGAATATGGTACTAGCATAGGGAGTGTTTCCACTATAGCAATCTTTAAGTGTATTTTTATTCTGAATGTTCTTCTCTGTAGAAGAAAGGATATTTTTTTCTAGTTCTTTCCTCTTCTTTCATCACCATGTCTGCTGCTATATTATGGGATTTTTGCAATATTTTAAAATTGAATACTCAAAAGGATTCTTAAGGAAGAGAAAATGAAGAATCTTTTTTTTTTCATTTTGTTCTTTGGATCGGAAACCTTTGCTAAATAGCAGTAGTAGTTCTGTTTCTGGGTGTTTTTCTTTCCACAGTTGCATCATTATTTTTTGAAATCCCCTGGCTGTTAGTTCTGCTTGGTAGTAACATTTGATGATTTCTTCTATTTTCTTCGGTTGTCCAGGTTTTGTGCTTTTATTCCAGTCACTTTGCAGTTGCAAAGTGGGGAAGGTATAGCATCCTTTTATACCTTCAGAGACATCAGCTTAGTACCCAATTCTGGTCCCCTGGCCCATGCCTTCCTTGTAGCCCTGCATTGGCCGTGCAGCAAGGAACAGTGTGTGTGTGTGTGTGTGTGTGTGTGTGTGTGTGTGCTTAGCAATACAGGTATTTGCCTGATGTAACCCTGCCAGGCCATGACATACCTTGCACCAGGCACTGAGTTGTACAAAAAAACCAAGATAGCAGGAGTTACATCACTGGAAGAAGCAAATGGCAGAGGAAATTCTAATTTTTATAGGAGCAAAGCAATACTTACAGAAGGAAAATGGCAAGTTATTATTATGTCCCACTAATTCTACCTATTCTGCTATTATTATGTCATGCCCCTTCAAAAATAATTGCTATTAATTACGCTTCAGAAAAATAATCTTAACTGAATAGCAAAACAAATCTTAATTGCTTCCATGAAAGTGTTTATAATAAGCATACATTGAGGAGATAAAATCCAGAGTTTATTTTAAAAAGATTCTGATTAAACTAAAATTCCAATCAACTATTAAAGTATCTTCGGTCAAATATCTGAACCTCATTTTTAGAGATATTTTTATTACTTTTATCATTTTTATAAATAACTCAAGGCTCTTCCTCCTATTTTCCCCACAATAACCCTTTAAGGTGAACTGGGTCAAGAGAGAGTGACTTTCATGCCTAACGTGGGATTAGAACTCATAGTTTCTTGGTTTCTAGCCCTGTGCTTTAACTCCTGGCTCATTTATTTAAAAGACCATAAGAGATATCTCTTTCTGGCATTTTTAAGTTTAACTACAGATAGTCCTTGCTTACAACCACTCATGTATACATGACCAAATTTTCATAGTACACCCATAATCATGATTCAGACACTTGGCAACTCACAATTGCAACACTCCAGTGCCTTCTGAAATGCTACTGCTGGCTTCTCACAATTAAAGTCACTGGGGAAGCCAGCAGGAGGTAGCAAAAGTGATCACATGACACTGTACTTAATAACTGGAATTTGCTTAATGATGGCAATTGGAACTGCCATTGTAATTCGACATAGTCATGTAATATTACACTTTGCTAACTGCTCGCTGAGTTGGTAGTTCCAATTACCATCATTAAGTGAGAACTGCCTGCATAAACCAATGAGTCTTTCCTTTAACAATTTCTATTTGTTTTTCTTTCAAGTTTTATTACATTTACTGGGATTACTATTTTGGGTGCATTTTAATAGTCTCATGAGTTGTTAATAGCATAATTTAAAGGGACACTGAATACAAAGCCATTATACTGTGAAATGTATTATTTATGAAGGCAAGGAGACAAGTTTGTTTATAGTTATTTATAGTTACTTATCAAATTAATGTCATGAATTAATCATTACTGGGACTGTGGCCTTAATGCTAGTTCTTGATGTGTGTGCTCTGTCTGTCTCTCAGTCTTTTTCCTTTCTGTGATTTATTAGAAACTCTAATTAGAAAGAAAAGAAAGAATATCTCTATGAAAAGATACTAAAAGTTCATACATTCCCAAAGTTAATGTATTATATATGTGTTATTCGAATTGCTGATTCTTAGTTTTGCTCTGTGCAAGGAAACATGTTTCATTTAATGATTTTTCACCTGATAATTCCATCACTTCAAATATTTTCCACAATATCTGCAACACCAGGTAAAGGCTTTTGATAGTCCCTCTTTTCTATTGATTACTCACAGACCAACTGTTTCAAATATAGCTAGCAAAGGAATAGAAAGCAAATTTCTAATTTTAAATTTATTTATACGTATGATAGTTTCCTTTTACTGTTTATTTCATATATTTCTTTTTATTTTAGTAATGTGTGTGTGTGTGTTAAACAATATATATTGTTTAATAATATATATTATCCTCTGCTCCTGTCCATGTCCATGTTTTTGGGGTACCATATAGAAATGGTTTGCCATAGCCTGTGGGTTGTTTTTTCTCAGTGTAGCTACAGTCTTAGATTTTCTTAGTAATATTAAACTAGGTCTGCTTGCTTTGTATTTTGAGATCAGATAAAAGAACTGTCAGGGTACCAAGTAATAGATCCATTGCAAGCAAAAACTCTGAGGCAGGTAGATTCCTCAAAGAATAGCTTTACTGGAAATATCATATCGGCCCATATCTGGTGAAAAACGACACTGAAGGGTTTCACAGTTTTCACCTAATTAAAAGAGAAAGTTTTCCTCCAATCCCAAACAATCAGTCACATGGCCCAATCAAAAGAGCATCCACTGGTCTGGTGAAATTATTCCTCCTTCCTACGGCCAAGTGTGAGAATGTCCTTGATTCCCAAGAGAACGTATTTTATTTTGACTACACAACCACACTATCTCTAATCCCTCCACTCCCTATCTCTCAGCTCTAACGTGGCAGAACTGAAGCTCCAAGATGGTTTTGGCCAGGCCAGCTTCAGAGTTGACAAGAACAGTTAGATGCTGCCATGCAAATATTTTGATCAAAAAACTTTGTATACTATTCCTCTATTTTGTTACATTAAATACCATGCCTGGAATATATGAGGATGTCTATTTATGAACATAACCCTAATCCAGTGATGGGTTCCGGATTCTGTTCCAGCCGGTATGGTTGGAACGGCCCCAGCATCACCCACATGGATGCATGTGGTGCGCGCATGCATCGTACTTGCCTGTGATGCTTCCGCAAGTCTCCGCGACACTCCAGTTGCTCGGTGGAACGTCATGTAGGCGCCATACACGCTATGCACATGCACGGAAGTGTCAAAGGATTAAAGCACAGGTAAGGAGATCAGGCGGGGGGATGGGCCCCCTCCAGACCACCATACCGGAATGGCATGCGGTGCTCCGGGCAGGCTCCGGCACGCCCATACCAACCTTTCTACTGCAATACTATGAATAATCATAGTATTTGCAGTGGAAAGGTTGTGTCCCAGCTTTGCTGATATAACTACAGAGGAAGACAACAATGAAGGTTGGTTTTAAGCAAAACAAAGATCTGATAACTGTAACTAAATCATATCAATTTCATGCATATTTCCAGCTATTTTATATTGTTTGTAATATAAGCCAGATCATACAAACAGTCCTACATCATTCATTTTCTTTCCGAGAAAGAAAGTTTTATATGAACTAATGATTAACTCAGCTTTAATACTGCTTCACTAAGATTTATGTAATTCAAATGAAACTAGGTAGCTTACTTAAGATGAAACATTGATTAAATTTCACTTTCACAGAAATACATTGCATATTAAAACTCCCTTTCTTTTTTCCTCTTTTAAAAAATAATGTCCCATCAAGGTTTTGCTATTGTTAATTGTTCTTTTTTACACTTCTCATTTATTGAAATGTAAATCATTCTCCATGGAAGAGTTTATGTTGTATAATCAATGGGAAGAACTGAATTATGCTAAGAAGGAATGGTAACTTTGAGTTGGAAATTTGAAGCTTCACTGAATATATCCTCATCCTGCATCATCATGTAGCCATTCAAAAGAAGATAAAGCCTGATGTATTTTTGTCAAATAAATACATGGAAAGTTTGCTTCTAAATAACTTTTTAAAATGTTGCTTTAAGCTGATCATTTACCAGTTTTTATTGCTCTAAATTTAATAACTTTAATAAAAATATTGCACAAAATTAAAAGGAAGTTTTCCCAGCAAAAAGGAAATGCTGATCAACTTATTGCTGACAGGAAAAAGAATCTTCAAAAAATCTGACGAGAAGTTTATCACAGCTAAAATTAGTTTGCAAGTACATTTCCTCCTTTCTGAGTTAATCAAGAATACTAACTTTCACTTAAAGAGATCCACATATATTTTTTCTATGCGTAAATGTTTTTTCATAGCGAAGGGAATTTGCTCATTTTATTGTCTAATTAAATATCATTTGAGTCATAAAATGTGAATGGTGAACAGGAGTGTAAAGTAATTTAAAAGCATAGAACGTGAAATAAAATTCTTTTTCTTTTGATTACCAGAATGAGTGGTGGTTGGTGGAAAATAAACTTTTTTTAAACCAAGGCATCTGGAGTTTCTCTTTTCTGATGAAGTATCTTTAATAAACAATGGTTTGAAGAAGCTTCAATCAGTAGCATTATGGCCCTTGGCTGCTTTCACTTTCTATTTGGGGGAAGAAGAAGAATGACTTTAAGCTTTATCTTGTTTATTTCAGGGTAAAACTCCTTAAACCAGCATTTTCTGACTTTTTAAACTTTTATTTTACATATTTTTATTTAGGAAATTTATACTATATTTTTTCCTGATGCTTTATGGTCATTAATAGCAATAAATAGTTTTAAAAAGGCCATATAAATAATTATACAAACCTTTTCAGTAGTAGATATTAAGTGTATAAAAGCCAGAGAAAATGTTATAACACCATAAGTATGTATTCACCAAGTCTAGCCGTTTTTGTTCTTAGTAGAAGTTACCCAAAATATAATTCTATATACAGAACTTCTATATATAGAAGTTGCCCAAAATATAATTCTAAATACAAGGCCATGTTCCCAAAAATAAAAACATAAAAAAATTATAAAAATGTATAAAAATGCTCTTCATTTTGGTCTCGGCACATCACATATTAGTTTGCCGTCTGCACAAAAACCTTACTGGAATATTCTATATTTGAGATTTCTGACGGAAAGTTCCTCTTTATATTTGTATAAATATATGTTTTTCAAATTTCTTTTTTTTTTTTTTAGCAAACACAACTCTGCAACACGTTTTGCTGAGTTGTTGTTCTTACTCATTTTGTATTCTTAGAGTTAAAAAAATATTTCCCTTGCTTCAAAGAATGCTAACAGACTGCGGTATTGTTCCTTGCCATGCATATGGCAATAAGTAACATACTGTTACTTAAATATATAAATATCTATACATATATACATATATACATACATACATACATACATACATACATACATACATACATACATACATACATACATACATACATACATATATATATATATATATATATATATATATATATATGCTGGTCTTGTTGTATTCGGGTCTTTTCCCATGTAAGAATACAACAAGGCCAGCATACCTGCACCCGTGAAAATCTACTGCCTACATATTGCATGAAGTCAGAAAAGCAGGTGCAAGCACTGGTTGGTTGGTTACTTACTCAGGCTTATTTCCTCATAAACTGAAGTAATCTATAGAACATCAGTCAGCCCTAACAGCACTTCCACTGGATAGGCGAAACCTTCACTTTGTTAAATGCATTCCTAAAGAGACAAGTTGTGGACCCTTAAAAGTCTAATAAGGCGAAGAAAGACTCAATACTCATGGACATATTCCACAGAATGAGCCCATTTCAGGAAATGCTGGCCCCCATAAGTGCTTGTAGATGGTATTTTCTTTGGGAGATCTTCAGGAAGCCCCACTTCTGATCTCAGTCCTCTTTAAGAGCAGCACTATATAAAATGAAATAAAGAGAGAATGTCAAACTCAAAGCCCAGGGGCCAGATCTGTCTGCGGGGTGCTTAGATCTTGCCCTCAGGGTCACCCTGGAAACAGAGAAGGACTGGCCCATGGTGCTTCTGCCAGCAAAAATGGAGGCCCTCCTGAGGTCTATTTTCACTAGCAGAGGGTTGCAGGAGGCCATCGAAGGTGAAAATGGAGCTTGGGAGCCCATTTTCTCTGGCAGACCACCACAGGTGTCCCAAGTGACATCGAGCTGGATATGCCCACTCCATCCCCCCGAGGTCAAACACAACCCTGATGCAGCCCTCAATGAAATCAAGTTTGACACCTGGAATATAATATTATTTAAATCACTTTGTTATGACCCAGTACTGATGGAGTCCTTTATTGCTCTGATTAAATGCCACAACAACTGCCCTACAATGGCCAATAAGGCTCTACCCTGTACTACCGCGAACACAGCCACTCTCACATTGACTCCAAGGGATATGTCATGACTCTCTAGCACCAGGCAGGTAAAAGACAGTTGTTCAAATGCTCCTGGCTGCCTTGCAGCTTCTCCAGCACCAAGTAAGGAATTGGTAAAGAGGAACAATTCACCTAAGATGATAAGCAACAACTTATCTATAAATAAGCATCACTGAATTCCATGGGTGTTGAAGGTAAAAATGTTTATAGATTTAGTTCTGTTCAATAGAGTACTAGATTTGTTCTCACTCGCTTGCTTGGAGAGAGACAGTCTGGAGAGCCTTCCTCATTATGTAAAGTCCACTAATAGACGATCCTGATTTCTGTTGGTCCATAAATAAAGTCTCCATTGTAAAAGCACAGTGTGTTTTAAGGCAGATTTTCTCGTGGCTCTATTATTTGCATCGCCTACCTATTTACTTTCCTTCAACTCTTTCCTCTTCTGTGAAGTTTTGAAGAATCCCCAAATCCCACTCCTGGCTGGCCCCTCCTACCCCTCCTAGGAGTTGCCACGCAGCCCTTTTTGGATGCAGATAATTGCAGGGCACATGCGGAGGCACAGGAAGGTTGAAAAATGGGCCTAACGGAAGTTTGGGAAAGTCAGAAATGAGTCCATTTCTGGCTTCCAGAGGGCCTCCAAAGTCTGGGGATGCCATTTTCACCCTCCCAGAGGCTCGAGGAAAGCCTCCGGAGCCCAGGGAGGGCAAAAATGTCTCCTCCCCCCATGGTGCAGGAGGCCAACTAGGCCACGCCCTCCATGGCCACACCCACCCAGCAACCAGGCAGAGAATGCCTTGCTAAAAAATTTGAAGCCCATCCCTGCTAGCCTATAAGGGGATCGACTTGCACGAAAGCACGTTTCTTATTCACAAATCTATTCCTAATTGTCTAAATAGATCAGGTTAGGGAAATAACTTTGCAAAATTAGATTTTGTTTGAGACTTAATTTAGGAAGTATCACTCCCACATCTGGAGGGAGAAGAGGATGACAAAGTGGATGGACTCAGTTGCAGTGACAATGACACAGCAGACTTGGTCACAGGAAACGTGAAAGAACAGGTATGGGATAGATTTGTCATGGGGAAAAAAATCTGTCCATACGATTGCTGTGTGTGTATGTAATTTCAGTCATATTTCTCTGTCACTGGTTCTAGCATCCCACCATCATAGTGATTTCTGTATATTATGAACGACCATAATAATTGACTCCCATTGTCTCAACATTCTTCTTTTTCAGTGAATTTCTAATTTGCTGTCAGTCAGCTTTCTCTTAATGTTTTTGTGCCATATTTCTAGCTCACGTTGCTTCTAAATTAAACCGTTGCAGTGTCAGTCAATTGATTCTTCTTACTGAGCAATACAGAGACATAAGAACCCCAACATCCAAGCCTAATTAAAATAAAATATTAAAAGACTTTGTTCTTTTTCAGCCTCTCGGACCTTTACCTTCCCTATGTGTGTGCATATTAATAAATGGCAGAGTATAAAAATGCATTACACTTTACAATTGTACATATTGTACAATTCAAGTGTAGCTACATTCAAGAAATCTAAGAGAGGAATTAAAAAGCCACCCCTATCATTTCTGGAAAAATGTAACTCAGGGTGGTGGTACTAAAGGCTACTCCCTGTGGAATAGCTTAGACCCGTGATGGCAAACCTATGGCACGCGTGCCACAAGTGGCACGCGGAGCCATTTGTCAGGGCACGCGAGGCGCTGCGCTGGCCAGCTGAGTTCACCTTTTTAAAAGCTATTTTTCGCCTTCCCCAGGCTCCAGAGGCTTTATAGGAGCCTGGGGAGGGCGAAAAGAGCCTCCCCCACCCCCCCGGAGGCTTCAGGGACCGTCCGGATGCTTCCCTGAAGCCTCCGGAGGGCCTCCGGGGGGGGCGGGGGAGGCTCTTTTCACCCTCCCCAGGCTCCTATAAAGCCTCTGGAGCCTCGGGAGGGTGAAAAAAGCATGTAAAAATGGGGGGCGCATTGTGCACGCATGTGCACTGGGGGATCGCGCGTTGCATTATGGGTGCGGCACGCCCGCACATGACCCCCGCGCGCTCTCCCCACTTGTGGCACACGAGCCAAAAAAGGTTCACCATCGCTGGCTTAGACCTTAGAAAATAGGTGTAAAAACATAGGAGATTTTTCGATGTCACTGTCAGCATCTCTTAAAAAATTCCACGTAGGTCAATTGCATTATTAAAGACTTCATTTAGATTTGATCTTCTTTAGAGGAAGTGGGAGTAAAGCATACAGTAATATTAGTATTTTCATATGACTACTTAACTCTTGCATTCATTGAATAAACAGGAAATGGAACAAAGGTCCGGTGGTTAGCTTGTGAATTGCTGGTTCATTTTAATGGATAAAGAAATATAAGGAAGAAAGTTGCCATCAGTGTTACAACATAGTTACAATTTAAATCTTCACCTAACCAATCCTTCTGTAACATTGGGCTCCTGGGGGTGACATCTGCAGCCACCTTTTTGGCTGTCTGAAAGGGCCTGAAGGTGTGGCTCTGCCTACTGGCCTGGGATCCCAATGGGGATGGGTCATTGCAGAGGTGGTTAATGGATTAAGGTGTTATCTCACCTCCTCCTTCTGTGGATCTTGGTCCCTTCCTCTCCATCTTTGTCAATTTTTTAAAATTCAATCTTAATGTTACTCTTTAATGTTTTGTCTTGGCATTTTATTGATTGAATATAAGCTTGAGTTGCCTTTGATAAGATGGAAAGCCTATGGCTTTAATCAATAAAATTTTTGAAGAGAACTCCTGCCTTTACTTCTGATCCAACTTGAGAGTGACAAAGAAATCCTAATGCTGCATTTTCTATTGTTGGAAGAAAAATCCAATCCGGTTCCAAGACTGGAGAAAGGCGCTGGGAACAAAATGGGAGGCTGATTGGAAAAAAAGGACTCTGTTTATTTGTGAGCAGAACCAAAAACAACATGTAGTTCTGTGAGAGCTGACAAAATGGGGCTGGGATAAGTGGGCTTTCATACATTCTTTGTGTTTTTGTGTTTGAGTTTGAGTTTTGAGTTTTATTGGATTTATATGCCGCCCTTCTCCCAAAAGACTCAGGGCGGCGTACAACATTAAAAAACACACATCACAAAAGTTAAAAAGAAATTAGATACATATCCAAAAAACAAACCCAATTAATAGGACAATAACATTTTAAAAAATGAGATAAAATTAACATTAACAGTCCAGGCCGGCTTGCTGGAAAAGCCAACTTTTTAGGGCGCGTCGGAAGGACCGGAGATCAGGGATTATGCGAAGCTCCGGGGGCAGCTCATTCCAGAGGGAAGGCGCTCCCACAGAGAAGGCTCTCCCCCTGGGGGTCACCAGCCAACACTGTCTGGCCGACGGCACCCTGAGGAGGCCAACTATGTGGGATCGTACTGGATGGTGGGAGGCTACTGGTGGCAGTAGGTGGTCTCGCAGGTACCCTGGGCCTAAGCTTGACATGGTCCAGGGGGTTGTGCAATGTAATGAGCTTTGTGTCTTTTGCTATACTAAGGGTGGAGGGCTAACATGGTCCTTTAGATCTAATCCCAGCTGGAAAAATGAACTTAATTTGTTTTGTTTTCTCCTATAAATATTTTAAGGTCTACAAAAAGGCTGCAAATGGGGAGCTAGGGAATGCAATGGCACTTTCTACTTTGATTTTCTTTATGCCTGGGAGAGGGAACACTTTCTGAGAAATCCCTCATCTTGAAGTGGCATAGCAACACCTTGTAAAGCATTTGATATGATGACCTAATCAGAGGTGGGTTGCTCCTGCTTTTACTACCGCTTTGCTTCACACGCACATGCACAGTTCAATGTAAATTGTTCGTCGCACATGCGCAGAACAATTTACAGTGAACTGCGCGGACACACACACTATTAAACAACATGCTGGCAATGGCAGCGGTGACTAGGGAACCAGTTTGGGGGCGTGGCCAGCCTGGGTCGCTGCTGGTTCTGAGACCGAGGCCTAAATTCCACTATCGGGCCAAACTAAGAGCAGCCCACCTCTGGACCTAATGCTGAGAACCTAACTAAATAAAACTTACTTCAATGTATTTGTTGAAAACTTGCTTGTGCTTTAATTATTTTACCACAGGATAATTAATAAGGTGAGTTCACCTGATAGGTAATCTTATGTGCTAATGAGATTTAGAGAAAGCCCAGTTTGCTAAAACGGGCAAAGTTGGCTTGATTTTTTTTTAATGGTTTAAGCTGCTTAAGTTTTGAATTGTTAACTTCAGGCAAGAAGTGAGAAAGTTTTTTTTCTTCCCTTCTCTTGATCCGTAGCTGAATTGGTAAGACTAAGAGTTCCCTATATAGACTGATTAAAATGGACTATGGGTGCTGATTGGAGGCAGTCCACCATAATATTAACCTAGGAAATCCTTCGGTGAAGTTCAAGTTGTTTCTCTCCCAATTTGTAATAGGCTGACTTTATTTGATTTGTATTCCATCATTGTATTGTACTACTCAAGGTGATGAACATACACTACTGTATTGAAATATTATAATGTCATGTATTTTATTATTATGCCCCAAGCCATTGGTCTTCTTGGTTCTAGATTTTATATAGCACTATAATTGCAATTTTAATTGTTTCTATGTTTATTTTATGTCTTGTAAGTTGCTCAAAGTCATCTTATCAGTGAGAGAAGTGGCATATAAATTGAATGAAAGAATGAATGTACTCTGTCTTATAATAATAATAAAAAGAAAACATTTTGAAATGTTAATGATCAGGATACCAGAACAAATATAATACAAATATATAATATATTTATTATACAATGACCCCCAAGAAATCATGACATGTTAAAAATTTGTTCCAACCTTATATTTAGCAATTAATTACCAATAAAGGTAAAGTTTTCCCCTATCCACTTGTGTCTAGCCCTAAGGGGCGGTGGTCATCTCTGTTCCCTAACTGAGGTAGCCAGTATTGTCTGAAGATGCTTCCATGGTCCTATGGCCAACATGACTATACACCAAGTTGCTTGGAATGCTATTATTTTCCCACCAAAGTGGTACCTATTTATCTACTTGCATTTGCATGCTTTTGAACTGCTAGATTGGCAGAAGCTGGGGAAAGAATGGGAGCTCATCCAGTCATGTCGTACTTTGGGTCTTGAAATGCCAACCTGCCTACCTTCTGACAGACCAGACCAGCATCTTAATCATTAGGCCATCATGCCCCTTCTATTCAGTAGTATTCTGAACTTGATTTAATGAACTTAATTAGCAATGAAGTCCACTAAATAAAGTTCAGATTACTATTTAGAGCATACTGCTCTAAAGAAGCTACTGGTTAACAGCTCATTAAAAACAGAGGACTCAACCCTGACTATGCATTTGTAAAAAAAACAGTTGTGCTGTAAACAGATTTAAATACAACTCTGATCAGGCTCTCCCCCTCCCTCCCCTCCAAAAAAGAATAGTTATACTACTCTCAAAGATTGTATTTCAGGGCTGTTGCTCACTCATCTTCCTTCTGTTCAGTAATTAATTAATTAAAGTAATTGAACTGTTCAGTTCATGTCACTTCTGACTGATTCAGTAGGTTCCTGGTTTACATTAACTTAACTTTCAGTAAAACTAAAAATAAAAAAAACCACAGAACGAAAAGTGTTTTGAAATCACTTGGGAAAATTCCACAGCATGCTCAGAAACTGAAAGTGCAAGACAACTGGAATAATCTGCTTTTTTGCAATGTAATTTTAAACAAGAGATCTTTCAGAAAAGTAATTTCAGCCAGACATGCCAATTACTTAGAAAGTCCAACTAATGTTTTTTTTTTTAAATGAATTGGCAGGAAAGAGCATAAACATCAGGCAGCAGTGGAATAACAGGATTTCCAGAACATGAACAAAAGATCATTTGTTTTCTAGATCGCAAAGGATGTAGCAATGCAACTTTACTTTTTTGTAGCAGCCAAACTAAATCTAGGATCTGCAATTACTCAAATTGTTGAGCTTTGTCCAAAATAATGAAATCATTGGCTAGTTTTCTAACAGGGAATGCATTTTGAAAACGGATTAGTGTTGCAATTGCTCCAAATACTATAACCATAACACTAGCCATAGACGAATAAACAGAATTTTCAATAAAAGAGCTGGAATTTTCAAAAGACCTATGTATGACAATAAAAGAACGAACAACTTCTAATTGAATCAGACTTACGAACCACCCATAATTAGCAGAGGAGAGCACTAAACACATTCCACTCCATACTGCACCTGATTCAGATCACTGGTGGGTTACCAATCTTTTTACTACTGGTTCGTGCACGCTTGTGTGTCACTTCTGCACATCACAGAAGTGTCCAGGCTGGTCGACGTAGCTCCCGCTGCCGCTACTACCTGTTCGCCCAATCAGGGCCAAACCGGGAGTAACCCACCTCTGATCTAAATCTATATGTAATCTTCAGTTTAGATAAATTAGTTTAATTTCAAAAGTTCTGGGCCATCAACTGCAGGCAGACAGTCATCAGATACCCCCTGATATAGTGAAGTGGCCAAAACAGGACATGTAGGCTACTGATGTGAAGACCTGGAAATCCTTCAAAATGTATAGAAGCTTCCATTCCAAGTCCAACCACCAGACACTGAACGTCAGCTAAATAGGGGGCTAGTATACTTGGTAGGACCCAAGGTGCAAACTATGCAAAATAGCCTTGGAGACAGTCCAATGCATAATGGCAGAGTGTAAGACGCAGACAGGAATATCAATAGCTGGCATTGTGCAGGAACATTTGCACAGTGTATGACAGGGGTGTCAAACCCGCATTGTTATGTGAGATATCACGACTTTTTCCCCCTTTGCTAAAATAGGGGTTGGGGTGGCTAGCTCGTGACGCATCCGGTCTGCGGGCACAAGTTTGACACTGCTGATATATGGGCTAGATTCTCCCAAGTCCAGATGGACGATCCCACAGAAAGTCATAAACAATAACAGAAAATAATAGACCAAGAAATGGAGATGAGCATCATTCCCTAGAGCAGTGGTGGGTTTCAAAAAGTTTTAGAACCTCTCCTGTAGGTGTGGCCTGCTTTGTGGGAGTCGCTTGCCAGCCATGTGACCAGGTGGGAGTGGCTTGGCAGTCATGTGACTGGGTGGGCATGGCCAACTTGTAAAATGTGGTGAAACTCACTTAACAACACTCTTGCTTAGCAACCAAAATGTTGCCTCAGAAACTCTGGCATTGAAGCACGCAAGTCTTAAAGCTGTCAAGTTAAAGACTCTTGTACCCCTAACCCTTTAGAAAAAAAAACCCCAGGGGTGTTCAAACTTGACAGCTTTAAGACTTGTGGACTTCAACTCCCAGAATTCCTCCTCTCGCTCTTCATCTTGATGATGTGCGGACGGGCGGGGGGGTGGAGGGAGCTGGAACCGGTTCTAAACAGCACTGTAGATTTGTGGAACCTCTTCTATAGAAGAGGTTAGAACTGGCAGGAACCCACCCCTGCCCCAGAGTCAGACAGGACTGGGCAGGGGAATCCTTCACTTTTACCTGTATTCCATAAAACATAAACTTCCAGACATTCCAATGAGGAAACACTATCAAATGTTAGGAGCAATGCATATCTATTGTTTATTTATTTTTCAAATTAGTGTGCCACTCAACTCCCATTGACTCTGGATGGCTCACACCAAAACAAGAGAATTATAAAGTTTTTTTTTTCTAAAAGGGCAAGAATGACAAACAAGACATGAACAAAACAATAGCCTGTTTTGATGATTGGCATTGTCTGATGTGTTGGAAGAAATGTCCTTCTGGGTTCGGCTCCAAGTGGGGAAAAAGACACTGGAGACATGGAGGCTGCTTGGAAAGATGGTTTAATGGTGGACAGGACCACATGGCTAGAGTCCTGAACAGAAAAGGTGATCACATGCTTCAATATTGGGTGAGGAAGAAGAGAAGGGCCAAGGAAGGGGCTTGCTGGGCTTTTTATAATCTGTTCAGCCCCACCTCTTTGTTTCCTGTTCCTGTGTAAGAAATGTATTCTGATTGGTTGTCAGACTCCCATGGGGCCATGCAGGGGCAACTCTCTAGGCTGTGTTTTGAATCCAGGTTTGGTTGAGTTCTCAGATGCCATGTGGTGAGTGGGTAAAGGCTAATCATGCCTTAATCCCATCCCCCTGGAGCTGAAGGGGAGAACTCTTTATTATGTAAAGGGACTGGCTTGGGCATGGAGTTGCAGGGAGCTACTCTGTCTTTAAAACATGTTTCTTCCTTTTCACATCCAGGGAAATGTAATATTCTGCCTTTTCAATATTTCCTAGGATATTTCATTTTTCTGGGAGAGGGCTGGGTGATAACTTTCTACAGATGATAATGATCAACCTGAAAAAATATGATCCCAGAAAATAGTCTGGGAGATTATTTGAACGGCATGAGGCAAGAGTACAGAATAAGTAACCAATCAGAGACCCAAGAATGATAAGCATCTGTTTAGAACAGCAGTCACCAACTGGTGGTCTATGGACACTGGTGGTCCACGAGAAAATGTTTGCATTTTTTACAATGTGTTAAATCAGGGATCCTCAAACTGCAGTCCCTGGGCCGGATGTGGCCCGCCAAAGCTGATAGGATGGGGTCCTTCAGGCACTTAGCTTGGCTACCTGTTTACTAGCTACAGCCCTCCCCTCCCTGGGAATCCAGGCGCTTCGGTGAGCAGTGAGCGAAACTTCAACCAGGCTCCTTGAAAGACAGAGTTTGCAAGGGGCCAATCTAGCACCCGGGCTGGCTACAAGACAAACATTCATTTTTTGGCCATATTTGAGATTCCTAGCTGCAATTGAATAGGGTTTGGCCTGGGCACGTCTCTCCACAGGCAGCCAAGCTAAGGACCTGAAGGCCCCATCCTGTCACTAATTCACATTAGTGGTCCACCGGATTTAAAATTATGAATTTAGTGGCCCCTGATGTCTGAAAGGTTGGTGACCCCTGGCTTAGAAGGTCCCTGGTTTCAATGAAGTTCATTTTTCTATACCTATTATACTATTACTTTTAGGTAAGACGTGGCTCAGTCTCCACAATGCAGTCCTTGTAACCTGGAAAGTTAAACTGCATATTTTCAGAGGAGCTGATGCGGAAAGTAGCAGGTGTTCAAACGATGTAGGGTGTTGCTGTTTTTCTTTTTAAACTCTGGCTCTCCAGAATTGATGGGGGAGAAGCACTAGAGCATGCTCCATTGTAAGCAGCAAAATATTTTGAGCCAGCAGGGTCAGACTCCATCAAAATAAGTATCGAATTACAAATAAATTTCTTTTCTGACAGGAGCATGCCTGAGAAAAAGTAGCCCGGGATTGAGGCGTCTTTTCTCCCTCTCCATGAAATTGAACACATGGAATGAATTAGAATAGAATAGAATAGAATAGAATAGAATAGAATAGAATAGAATAGAACAGAACAGAACAGAATAGAATGAATTGGAAGGAACTTTGGAGGTATTTTAGTCCAACCCCCTGCTTAGGCAGGAAACCCTACACCACTTCAGACAAATGGTTATCCAACATCTTCTTTAAACCTTCCAGTGTTGGAGCATTCACAACTTCTGGAGGCAAGTTGCTCCACTGGTTGATTGTTCTCACTGTCAGGAAATTTCTCCTCAGTTCTAAGTTGCTTCTCTCCTGGATTAGTTTCCACCCATTGCTTCTTGTTCTGTCCTCAGGTGCTTTGGAGAATAGCTTGACTCCCTCTTCTTTGTGGCAACCCCTGAGATATTGGAACAATGCTATCATGTCTCCCCTAGTCCTTATTTTCCTTAAACTAGACATACTCAGTTCCTGCAACCCGTAAGTAAAGCGAAAGTCCCCACTCGGGTTTAAAAAAAAAACAATAACAGAATAACAGAGTTGAAAGGGACTTTGGAGAAAGTCAACTGTGCCGGTTGAAAAATTAAAAAAAAAAACTTAGTGTGGCAAGGCTGCAGCGTTCCTTTAAATCAGGGCTACATCCTTTCTGCAGGGCATCCTGGGGCAGCAGTTTGGGCAGAAAAACTTAAAAGAGGGACAATTCCCAAGCATAAGGAGGGAGGGGGGCGGCAGGGGGGGGGGGAGAGAGGGAGAGGCGTGGCTATCGGGATGGAAATTTCGACGTCTAAATCTGTATTCGTGACTGAAGCGAAGCCACTGCCCAACCCACCCTGTCCCGTCCCCAAAAGGAAGCGCATCAGACGTGGCGGAACGGTCGGCGACGCTTGTATGAAGGCAGCCGGGGGAGAGGGATCGGGGGGGGGGGGGAGCTTTCGGCGACTGAGTACTAACACCAGAGGCGTGTCTCTGCTTCGCTCTTCCTTTTAAACGCTTCGTTTTTCTTAAACGATTGAACTTCGCTTAGGAAGCGCTCCTAAGCAAGAACTTCGGCGTATGGAATGCCGTTCGTGGGACTTTTGAGTAAGGAGGCGTAGTAAGTGCTTTTGTTTTTATTTTTCATGTTTTGCTTTGTGCCTTTCTATGGGGAGCAATTGGGATTTAACAGGTGCGGGAAGAAGGAACTAAGAAGCGGTGATGATTTGGACATGAACGGTCTCGAGTTGATGCTTAAGTTATATATGTACAGATGACACGAAAGCCGTCTAAGGCGACCTGTTTGGGGGGAAAATATGCTGGGAAAAATCCCGTGCTTTTAATCTTAAAGGTGAAATGATGATATCATGCTTTGGGGAATATATGATGCATATAAAAACACTACTATAATATAATCAGAGTACGTATAAATGACATGTTTATACAAACAACAAGTGTACATACAATACAATACAATACAATACAATACAATACAATACAATACAATACAATACAATACAATACAATACAATACAATAGCAGAGTTGGAAGGGACCTTGGAGGTCTTCTAGTCCAACCCCCTGCCTACTGATCCCTTTTATGTAGGGATGGAACTTACAAAGATCCATTTGATTCGCCCATAAGTGACAAAAGTCAGGTATCCATACAGCACCCAAAGTCTTATGTGGGCATGAATATTCATACAAACTTTGCAAACTTTGCTTCTAATTTTCATTTGAAGGGCATGGCTAGTCTAGTGAAGAGAAGGACCAGGGGAAACAGGATAGCAGTCTTCCAATATTTGAGGGGCTGCCACAGAGAGGAAGGGGGTCAAGCTATTTTCCAAGGCACCTGAAGGCCAGACAAGGAATATTGGATGGAAATTGAACAAGGAGAGATTCAACCTAGAAATAAGGAGAAACTTTCTGACAGTTAGAACAATCAACCCATGGAAAAGAAGTTGACTTCAGAAGTTGTGGGAGTTTAATCATTGGAAGCTTTCAAGAAGAGATTGGACTGCCCTCTGTGAGAAATAGTGTGAAGTCTCCTGCTTGGGGGGGGGGGTTGGACTAGATGACCTACAAAGTCCCTTCCAACTCTGTTAATCTGTGCTTTTAACCTTAAAGGTGAAATGATGATATAATGCTTTGGGGAGTATATGAATTTTGTAGAAAAACTGCTGCTCTGTTTTATATAGGGATGGGACTTACAAAGATCCATTTGATTCGCCCTTAACTGACGAGGTCAGGTATCCATACAGCACTTAACCCAAAGTTATATGTGGGCATGTACTATATGTTCATACATATTTTACATTCGTGCTATGTAATATCATATGTAGTGGCTTGGATGTAGTGTGAAGCAACAATGTTGACTAGACTAAGCCCCACCCTATCATTCATCATACTATGAATCCTCGCATTTCTTGTACTGTGCAAGGTGCGATGAATTCATATGCAGGACTATTTTCTTTTTTTTGCCAGAAAATAAAAACACTTTTTGTACAATCCCTTTGCTAATAAAAACATGCCACTCTTTGGCTGCTGCCCTCCTAATGTTTAAGTGTGCAGTAGCACAGTGTGTGTGTGTTTTTCCCCTAGCTCCACTTATCTGTTAGCACAGAGAAGAGAAAGACGAGTTAATTATAAATAGTTTAGACTTTATTCTGTTGCTGAAAGAACATGTTAGTTTCAGTTTCTGCTGCTTTCCTGTCCTGTGATTGTTTGCGTTGCTGGGGAATAGGCAGAGAAAGAATATCTGGATGTGTTCCTAATGAATAGGACCTGTGACTGTCAAACACTGGTGGAAATAGAATTATGACAATAAAATCACTCCTTATTGCTAATACAACTTGGATTGCTAATCATGGTCATGTTCTTACCTGAATACATTCCGCATTCGTGATAGGGATAGATCTACTGGTCCTTGGAGTACACTGATAAGAAGTTGAATCTTGGACTCAAGAGAAGCTGTCTTATCCGAAGTCCCTGGTCCATTCAACCTAATATTTTCAACACTGATTGGCAGTGATTTATCTAGAATTTCAGTGGAGCATCCTCAGCCATTCCCATAGAGCTACAGCTCCACATGGTCTGTCTATTTAACAGTCCATTTTTCCTTTAGTCTGTTGGATCTCAGAAATATGATTGGCTGAGTGGGGAAACTCTCTTGAAAGGGAAAGAATCTGTGGGCAAGAAATCATTTCAAAATTCCTTACTTGTGGTTCTTTGGTGTCTAAACTTATAGCAGAAGTAGAACATGTCATCATGTGTAGTCTGCTCCACGGAGAGAGGAGAAGGAGAGAGGAAAGGGAAGTAGAGAAGAGAGAGATGGGAAGAAAGGAGAGAGGAAAGGGAAGTAGAGAAGAGAGAGATGGTAAAGGGAAGAAAGGAAGTAGGGAGGAGGAGAGAGGGAGAGGAGGTAGTGTTGTTGAATAGGGTATAATATGGTGTATGGAAAGCAGAAGAGCAAATGAGAGTTATTGTGGGTAGATGGTGAGAAGAATTGATATAATATTGGATAATACACAACAGTGTTTGTCAAGATATAATGGTATACTTGTGGATATTTATATGAAAATAAAAATAAAAAACTTTGAAAAAAATATGTAGCCTGCTCCAATTTGCAGAAATATGAGATAATCATATTGGCTGTGTATGCTTAACTCCTACAAGAAATGAATGGATAAAAATGTACTATAGTTTGTCTCTTCGATGAGTATTAATCACAGAGAAATGGTGATGGCATTCACAGAATATTCAAGGGAATCTAGAGCAGTGTTTCTCAAACTTGGCGACTTTAAGTCCTGTGGACTTCAACTCCCAGAATTCTGGGAGTTGAAGTCCACAGGACTTAAAGTCGCCAAGTTTGAGAAACACTGATCTAGAGCATAAGAAGGTGACCTATCTTTCTATAATTGAGTAATTAAGTAAGTGATGTGCTGTAATCATGAAAGCGGTGAATTAAAATGCTGGAAAAATAAAATGTTTTAGGATGAGTTCATTATAAGGATTGCAGCTACATCACCATTTTAGGTCTTGTGGATTCTATAGTTTATTATAATCTATAATATAATTCCACTCTTCTATTGCAGTCACACTATACACAACGTATATCCTGGTTTCCAAGGAATAAGGAATTGGGATTAGGAACAAAACAAAACAAACAAATAGCTATTTGTATAGTTACTGAAGCTTTGGGTTCCCAAATATGGGTTAAGCTTGAGTTAAACTGAATGATATAAATATGCCCATGTTGAATAAGGCAGCTATCATAATGGGTTATAAATTATATTTTGTGGTTGCTATACAGACTAGTTCAGTGGTTCTCAACTTTTTCTTCACCATGGACCCCTTTAAATACCTTTTGTGGCCACGGACCAACAAGACTTATCTCAAGATTTAAAGAATGCATCAATCCTTCTTGGACACCCCTCCCCCCATGCCATTGCAGCCCACCAGTGGTCCCCGGGTTGATCTAGCTCAGGGGTGTCCAAACTTGGGAACTTTAAGACTTGTGGACTTCAACTCCCAGAATTCCCCAGCCAGCCATGGCTGGCTGGGGAATTCTGGGAGTTGAAGTCCACAAGTCTTAAAGTTCCCATGTTTGGACACCCCTGAGCTAGCTGAATGCGTAAGAAATAATGTTCAGATGTAATTAAAGCTACCTCTAGCTCTCTGTGTGATATTTGTTAATATTGACTGCGTCTTGTTTTTATAACCAAACTACTGAAAATTACCAAATGTATTATCTATTGTATTATAACATTGTTTTTTTAAAAAAATCTTTTAGATAATCATGATGTTGCCAATTTGGAGCCTTTGGCTGATCTCAATTGCTGGAGCTAAAAGTCTTTCTGATGAAAAGATCACCCCATTGTGTGACGTTGCTGATTGCAATTTTCATGGGAAGAGTCTACACACAGTTCCGCTGGGCCTATCAGATGCTGTCTTGGGACTGGACCTGTCCTTCAATAGTATTGTGCATATCCGAGATGTTGACCTAAAGTTTGCAGTCAATCTTAGGACACTTTTGCTTCAATCCAATTTAATTCAGACAATTGACGAGCGTGCCTTTGACTTCCTCGGAAAGCTGGAGCATTTGGATTTATCATGGAATAACCTGACCTATTTGTCACCCTCTTGGTTCAGAAAGCTTTCTTCTTTACAAAAATTAAACCTAAAGGGGAATTCCTACCTAAATCTTGGGAAATTTCCATTATTTTCTGACTTACAAAAGCTGAGATATCTATACTTGGGAAATGATCAACTCTCTTCTTTACAGACAAAAGATTTTGAAGGTATTTCAGTTCTTGAAGAACTGGAGATTGAAGGAAAGAACCTTAAACAATATTCACCAGGAGCTCTACAGTCTCTTGAACGCATAAATCACATTATTTTGAATCTTACTGTCGACCCCATATTGTATCGGATTTTAATTGATGTTCAAAATTCAGGGGTGTTTCTTGAACTGAGACATGTACACCTTTCATCCCTTATCCCTTATTTCAAAGAGATTCCAATGACTTTTCAAAAGCTTGGATTCAGAGATAGTGATTTTTTAGAAAATGAGGTTGTTCCCTTAATTCAGGTGCTGTCTGGTATGACCCAGTTACAAGAGTTAGAAATTATAGATTGCAGATTCCAAGGTACTGGGCAGTTTTCAAATAGACAGCATATTTCTAGTAATGTACGTATAATAACAATTAGGAATTTAAAAATAGAATCGTTTTTTTTATTTTCAGATCTTTCAACCATGTGGTATCTTGTAGAGAATATTACCAGACTGACCATTGAAAACACAAAAGTTTTTCTTGTGCCTTGTGAACTTGCAAAAAGTTTCCGTTCAGTACAGTATCTTGATTTCAATATAAATTTGCTTCAGGATATGTTTTTTGAGCATTCATTCTGCCCAGGCGGTTGGCCTAAGCTACAGACTCTCAATGTTAGTCAAAATTCTTTGACATACCTTGATCGGACGGCTCGAAGCGTGGCTCATTTAGTCCATCTTACTAACCTAGATGTAAGTCAGAACAACTTGGAACACATGCCAGAATTGTGCCATTGGCCAAAAAGCTTGAAATATTTAAACATCTCTGGCTGTAAAGTAGAGAAACTTACAGGTTGCATCCCCGACTCTTTAGAAATTCTTGATGCAAGCAACAATTTACTCAGTGATTTTAAGGTGGACCTGCCTCATCTTCAGGAACTTTACCTTAAAAATAATAGGCTAAAAACGCTACCAGATGCTGCCTTCATCCCTCACGTAAGGTTTATGACTATTCGAGAAAACAATGTGTTTGGGTACTATGAGCATGAACTGGAAAAGTTTCTAGAACTGAAATTGCTGGATGCCGGTTATAACAGTTTTCAATGCAAGTGTGGATTTGTTTCCTTCATACAGTCTTATCCAAGAATATATAATATCTGTATTGGTTGGCCTGAAAATTACATCTGTGATTCTCCAGATTATGTAAAAGGGGAGCAGATTGGAGTTGTCCAGCTGCAACTGACTGACTGTCATTTCAGTTCTTTTGTGTCCATCCTTTGTATTCTGATAATTCTGATCATCTTGGCGTCAGCATTTCTGTGCTACAAGTTTCATGTCATTTGGTATATACGCATGACTTTGGCCTGGCTCAAAGCAAAACGCAAACCTCAAAGGACCCGTAACCAGGCGGTCTGCTACGATGCTTTCGTTTCCTACAGTGAACAAGACTCTGAATGGGTGGAAAATACTATGGTGCAGATGTTGGAGCAATCAAACCCTCCATTTAAACTCTGTCTTCATAAGAGAGATTTTATGCCTGGCAAATGGATTGTAGACAATATTATTGACTCCATTGAGAAGAGCTCTAAAACCCTGTTTGTGCTTTCGGAAAATTTTGTGCGGAGTGAGTGGTGCAAGTATGAATTGGATTTTTCCCACTTCCGTTTTTTTGATGAGAATAATGACACAGCCATTTTGATCCTCCTGGAATCGATTCCAACAAAAACAATCCCGGAAAGGTTTTGCAAACTCCGAAAATTGATGAGTACCAAAACTTACCTTGAATGGCCAAATGATGATGATCAACAACAGTTATTTTGGTTTAATTTGAAAATGGCAATAAAAGGCTAGGTGAGAAGTTGGTATAATACACCCTTTCCATTAGTTTTAGCAGCACCTCTGGTGTGAAGAATTTGTGATGGTTTAGGACAGTGATGGCGAACCTATGGCACGCATGCCACAGGTGGCACACGGAGCCATTTGTCAGGGCACACAAGGCACTGACCTGTCAGCTGGCCAGCGCACATGCGTGTGCTGGCCAGCTGAGTTCACCCTTTTTTAAAGCCATTTTTCACCCTCCCCAGGCTCCAGAGGCTTTATAGGAGCCTGGGGAGGACAAAAAGAGCCTTCCCCACCCCGCCCTCGGAGGCCCTCCGGAGGCTTCATGAGCCTCCAGAGCGCAAAAAACAGCCCTATGGGCAAACCAGAAGTTCAGGAACAGACTTCCTGTTTGCTCAGAGGGTCGTTTTGACTGCTCCGGAGGCCTCAGGGAAGCCTCTTGAAGGTCCCTGAAGCCTTCAGAGCGCTTAAAACGACCCTCCGACCAAACCGGAAGTCAGTTCCGGTTTGCTTGGAGGGTCATTTTGACTGCTTCAGAGGCTTCAGGGAAGCCTATTGAAAGTCCCTGAAGCCTCCGGAGGGCTTCCTTGGGGCATGGGAAGCTGTTTTCGCTCTCCCCATGCTCCTATAAAGCCTCTGGAGCCTGAGGAGGGCGAAAAAAGCATGCAAAAATGGGAGGGTCATGCCTGTAGTGCGTGCATGCACACTGGGGGGTCACGCATTGCATTATGGGTGCGGCACGCCTGCACACGACCCCCCCTGCGCTCTCCCCACTTATGGCACGCGAGCCAAAAAAGGTTCACCATCGCTGGTTTAGGATATGCAGTCCAGGGTAGTCCGTTAGCAGGAGGCAAGTACGCTTCCAGAAGTGTGATTCCTTGAACCCCAGGCTTTTTTGTCATCATGTACTTTGCTTTTCTCTCGGCAGAAATATTGGGGACCTGCAACACTAGCTTTTGTCCAATTGTTGATATTTATGAGAAGAAATTAGCAGGAGAGTGTGTAGCAACTAAGGTACAGTTCTAGCAGAGAACCAATTAATTGAGAGAGATTGAGAAAAGTGATAGATAAAATTTATGGATTGCATTAAGCCACTTATTGCTTAACTGTGATACATTCAACAAGATCTTACCTGAATTCATGCATCATGCTAAACTGTAAATCTTGATTTATAAATCACAGGGGCCGCATAGCACAATAAGCCAAACCCAAAGAAGCCACACTGTGTTTAGTATGATGTATCCATTGAGCTAACTTAGGTGTGCCAATTAAATGAGGCCAGCAGGTGAACCAACACAGATAGATTTTAAGTCATGATTAATTATATAAAAAATCATCTATTACATTCTGTCAGAGTTGCAGAAATCAAATCCAAAAAGCACACATAGGTAACTTATTCAGCAGGATGCATTAACTTGTCTTTATATACATAATAAGACATTAAATGATATATACAATACAAACAGCAGAGAACAGTTTCATTTCAGTCCAGATCAGCAGACCTGGAGTCCAGACTAGTTTCGTTTTAGAGCTGAGCACAGAGCTAAGCCACGCCCAGACTCCTTGCTTATGTGTCTGTTTCCAAACAGGCCTCATTGGCTGACTTAGTTGCAATGCTTTTTCATTGGCTGACTTTGTTACCATGTCTCTGCCAGTTCATGAATATTCTGACACATTCAATATTGAACAAGAGCATATATTGTATGATGATTTATTGTTTAAATATTAAACAATAAGTATAAATATATTGTAATGTACGTCATTTTATAGTGTTTTAGGATTTGGTGATTGCTAAGAGCAAACAACCACGATAATCACTCAATTGCTAGATGGCATTTTATTGGTTTTTGTTATCTTTTGAAAGCTCCCTAGAGTCATTAAGAGATAGGCAGTATATACATCAGTTAAAAGCATGAAATGAATAAGTTGTTTAGTTGAATGTATCCAAAGATGAACCATAAGCTAGAACTTCCTGTTGTCTTCAGTGTTTGAGAAAATGACCAACACATTTGCATTAAGCTTCATTTATTTTTTTGAAGGGCAAAAAGCACTTCCTGGAGCTATTTTAGTTTACTGATTGTAACATATGAAAAATGTATTTTCTGATAAGATTTTGCACTTACTGATTTAAATAAAGTACATAACTCTTTGGTACTTTTATATTCTTAGCCATAACAGAATCCATAACACTGTTAAGCTAAAACAATGAGCTATATCTAGTTGCCATAGGACCCAGCCAGTGGTGGGTTTCAAACGTTTTTAGAACCTCTTCTGTAGGTGTGGCCTACTTTGTGGGAGTGGCTTGCCAGCCATGTGACTGAGTGGAAGTGGCTTGGTAGTCATGTGACTGGGTGGGCGTGGCGAACTTGTAAAATGTGGTGAAACTCACTTAACAATGCCCTTGCTTAGCAACCAAAATGTTGGCTCAGAAACTCTGGCATTTGAAGCCCACAAGTCTTAAAGCTGTCAAGTTACAAGACCCTCGTACCCCTAACCCTTTGGGAAAAAACCCCAGAGGTGTTCAGACTGGACAGCTTTAAGACTTGTGGACTTCAACTCCCAGAATTCTTCCTCCAGTCATGTTGGCTCAGGAACTCTGGTATTGTAGTGTGCAAGTCTTAAAGCTGTCAAGTTACAAGACCCTCGTACCCCTAACCCTTTGGGAAAAAACCCCCAGAGGTGTTCAGACTGGACAGCTTTAAGACATTTGGACTTCAACTCCCAGAATTCTTCCTCCAGTCATGTTGGCTCAGGAACTCTGGTATTGTAGTGTGCAAGTCTTAAAGCTGTCAGGTTACAAGACCCTTGCACCCCTAACCCTTTAGAAAAAAAACCCAGGGATGTTCAAACTTGACAGCTTTAAATCCTTAAGGTTTAGATAGGACTCTTAGAGGCGGGGGGGCGATTGGTGAGCCAGCCAATCAGTGAGCGGCGGGCGGGACAAACGTGGTGTGGATGGGTGGGGGGAGGGAGCTGGAACCAGTTCTAAACGTCACAGTAGATTTGTGGAACCTCTTCTATAGAAGAGGTTAAATATGCCTTCAATGTTTGCCCATTTATGGCAGTTGTGTCTTAGGTGTGTACAAACTCTACTGATTCCAAAAGGAGTTGAAGGCATTTAATTGCGTGGAGTTGTGGGCATAATTATTCTGATAAGGGCGAAACATTTTGGTCATGCTAAAAATGATACAGAAAAGCTGACAAAATCTAGATTTGTCAGGAGAGGGTGCTAAAGTGAGAAGTGTCTGGGTGAGGCAGAGGGTAAAGAGGGTACAGCTGTGAGAGACAGACAGCAGACAATCCACGGCCAAGGAGAAGAACTTGAAAGACCTTAGGCAGCTGTGGCCAAAGAAGGGTCTGCAGAAAAGAATAGCATACATCCCTCCGCCCCGAAAAAGCCAACAACAGGGCAACTCTGCCCTAGACAGTAGTGGGGAAAATTCCATGTAATTCAGAAGTTAGGCATCTGGGCAAGAGTATTAAAAGAGGGGATGCTATATATATAATGTATTTACGGTCACAGACCAAACACAAGTACTACAAAGAGACATAAGAGAATTGATCATAGCATCATAGCAATCAGTCATCAGAAGGTTAACTAAGGAAAGTTACAGTGTTCACCTCTAATGGTCTTAAGAAAAATTTGGAAACCTGAGAGGTTGTGTATGAGGAGCCATCTCCAAGGCAATACACAAACAAATTACACCCATTAGGTCTAGAAGGGATGATTTCAAGAAGAGACAGTAACTTGGATCTATCTGCGTTATACATGGGACAAAATAGAAGGACGTGTTTCACAGTTTCAACTCGGCTCTGTCACAATGGCATAGCCGCTCGTTAATCGGGAGCCTCTTAAAACGACCATCCAAAAGTGCTGAGGGCAAGACATTAAAGCGAGGGAAAAAGCTCTTCTATACTTAGGAATGGTTCAAGTATAACAATAGGAAACAATCCTCAATCCGTAATTATTAAATTGGTTAAAAGTCAGGGGGGAGCAAGTTTTGTTGGCTCTGGCTCGTAGATATTGTAAATCTACCCTAAATTGGGCGCCGTTAAGGCGGTAGTTTCTCAAGGCATCCTCCGTAAAACCTAGCAGATGAAGTTTCTTCAGCAGCTCTTTCTCCCAGCGAGAAATATGGGAGTCTGCAAACGCCAGGGAGAGGTAGCTGCCAGGATCTGCCAGAAAAAGCACCCGAAACCACCATTTAAAGGTGTTAATCCAGGCCATACATTCCACTGATCGAATGCCCGGTTCCATGTACATCAGGGCAAAACCAACACAAGGGGGAAGACCCAGAAGTTTTCTAAGAAAAGCCACCTGGGTTCTTTCAATGCAATCCTTGAAGCCCCGTATCCATATGGGAATACCGTAAAGAGTTTGGGCCAACGTTTTGGCATTGTAAATACGTAGGGCAGAAGGAATGAACTGGCCACCCTTGGTATGAAAGAATCTTAAAATCTGCTGGTGACTACAGGAGGCTGAGTTCAGGACCTGGGTTCGGTGTCTGGTCCAGGCATCAGTTTTCTGAAATTGAATACCTAAATACTTAAAATGTAAAACCTGCTTTACAGCATTGCCACTGATATTCCAGTTATACAATTTCTGGGCTCTAGTAAACACTAATACTTTCGATTTATTATAATTAATAACCAAATGGTTTTCAACACAGTAAGACCCAAATGCAGAAAGTAGTCTTTTCAGTCCTGGCCTTGTCAATCAAAGGAGAACTGCATCATCAGCATAAAGAAGAAGCAGGATCTTTGTAGTTGTCAGCTTCGGGGCGTGGGACTCAATATGTCCAATGTAACTGGCCGGGTGAGATAAAAATATATTAAACAGAAGAGGAGTCAGAACACATCTCTGCCTTACTCCATTCTTAATCGGGATAGGATTAGAGAGTTCTCCCTGCAGACCACACCTGACCTGGCTGGAGGTCTGATTGTACAATAAGGTGACCAACTGTCCTCCTTTAGGGAGGACAGTCCTTCTTTTGTAAGTTCTGTCCTCCCTCGAAAAGTGTCCTCCTACATGTCCTCCTTTTCGATATTTGAAGACTAATCTGTTGCGCGTTATGTGACGTATTTGTATTTGACATGACAATTCGTCAAGACTCGGTATAGTGCGGTATAAGACGCAATTATGAGACGCATGCGCTCCACACAGGAGACCTTGAGAGCGCCGCGTGCAAGTGGCTTTGTTTACTTCTTACCGAAACACAACATGGCACATACGCACGCAGTAGACTCACGGCATGTCCGCAATTGAATGACTCACGGTAATTATTTCTTTCTCAGTGAATATTCAATTATACAGAGGTAAGTACAATTCACGTTTTATTAAACAGTTTTTAATGGTGTTTTTTTTTACTTCATCGCAAGTATATTGAACAGATATTGAATCTTGTGTTGAATTTTTATCTGAAGAAATGCTAGACATTAAAATAGACGACAATTGTCTCTTTGAAGAAATTAGAAGACTTAATGTATATTTAAATTCTGAAAAATTAATACAATGGGAAAATCAACATGTTGAAGTTGATAAAAGATGGGTGGATATTTTCAGCCGTTTCAAAAATGAACATATTCCATGTGAACATTTATTTATACTTGTTCAATTTACGTTGTGCTGCCCTGGAACTAATGCAGCAGTTGAAAGAGTTTTTTTCAATTGCCAATGATTTTTCGACAAGTGAGAAATCGAGATTGAATGTTGATACTCTAGCTGCAGCACTTGCCGTAAAATTCAATACGAAGGATATTTCTTGTTCAGATATTTCCAATATATTATTAGAAGATGATACATTGACAAAAAATATTAATTCAATGGAAAAGTACTCATTTAAATAATAATTAACAGGCATGTAAGCATAATTACAATATAAAATGTTGCAAATGGTTTGGTTTGGTTTGGTTTATTTGGATTTATATGCCGCCCTTCTCCAAAAGGACTCAGGGCGGTGTACAACATTAAAAAACACACATCCCAAAAGTTAAAAAAGATTAAATCCATATCCAAAAAAACAAACTGAATTTTAAAAAAACCCAATACATTTAAAATAAGTTAAAATTAAAATTAACAGGCCAGGCCAGCTTGCTGGAAAAGCCAACTTTTTAGGGCTCGTTGGAAGGACCGGAGGTCAGGGATTATGCGAAGCTCCGGGGGGAGCTCATTCCAGAGGGAAGGTGCTCCCACAGAGAAGGCTCTCCCCCTGGGGGTCACCAGCCGACACTGCCTGGCCGACGGCACCCTGAGGAGGCCAACTCTGTGGGATCGTACTGGACAGTGGGAGGCTACTGGTGGCAGTAGGTGGTCTCGCAGGTACCCTGGGCCTAAGCCATGGAGCGCTTTAAAGGTCATAATTAATACCTTGAATCACACCCGGAAAACAACCGGCAACCAGTGCAGGCAGCCTAAAGGGGGTGTAACATGGGAGCACCTAGATACCCCCATGATAACCCGAACGGCCGCATTCTGGACCAGCTGAAGCCTCTGGGTGCTCTTCAAGGGCAGCCCCATGTAGAGAGCGTTGCAGTAGTCCAGGCGAGAAAGGGCGAGGGCATGCGTGACTGTGCACAGAGCATCCTGATCCAGGAAGGTGTGCAACTGATGTACCAGGCGAACCTGGTAAAAGGCCCCCTTGGTCACGGCCGTCAGGTGTTCTTCTAAACTAAGCAGCGTATCCAGGACAACTCCCAGATTGCGAGCCTTCTCTGAGGGGGCTAAAATTTCTCCCCCTATCATCAAAGATGGAACAAGATGCACAAATCGGGATGACGGAAACCACAGGCACTCAGTCTTGGAGGGATTGATCTTGAGCCTGTTCCTCCCCATCCAGATCCGCACAGCCTCCAGGCATCGGGACATCACGTCGAAGGCATCGTTTGGGTGGTTTGGGGTAGAGATGAAAACTTGGGTATCATCAGCATATTGATGATACCGTACCCGAAAACCACGGATGATCTCGCCCAGCGGTTTCATGTATATGTTGAACAGGAGGGGTGAGAGAACCGACCCCTGGGGCACTCCACAAGTGACACGCCTGGGGGTCAATCTCTGCCCTCCAGTCAACACAAACTGCGACCGATCCGACAGGTAGGAGGAGAACCACCGTAAAACGGTGCCCCCCACTCCCAACCCCCCGAGTCGTCGCAGTAGGATACCATGGTCGATGGTATCGAAAGCCGCCGAGAGGTCTAATAGTACCAGGACAGAAGAACAGCCCCTGTCCCGGGCCCGCCAGAGATCATCGACCAACGCGACCAATGCCGTCTCCATGCTGTACCCTGGCCTGAAACCCGACTGAAACGGATCGAGGTAGACAACTTCATCCAGGTACTGGGGAAGCTGACGTGCTACCACACTATTGACAACCTTTGCTACAAAGCGAAGGTTGGAGACCAGACGATAGTTGGCTAAAGAAGCTGGGTCCAGGGAAGGCTTCTTGAGGAGGGGCCTCACCACCGCCTCCTTCAAGGCGGTGGGAAAGAACCCCTCTCTCAATGAAGCGTTGGTAATCGCCTGGAGCCAGCCTCGTGTCACCTCCCGGGAAGCCGAAACTAACCAAGAGGGACACGGGTCCAGCACACAAGTGGCAGCACTGAGTCTCCCCATAATCCTGTCCATGCCTTCGGGGATCACAGGGTCAAACCCATCCCAGATTGTCTCCTCAAGATTCATCTCCATCGGCTCGCCCGAATCTACCCAGTCAGAGTCCAAGCCTGTCCGGATCTGAGCGATTTTATCCTGCAGATACTGAACAAATTCTTCAGCCCTATCCTGCAAGGGGTCTTCCCCAGTTCCTTGGTTAAGTAAGGAGCGGGTCACCCTAAACAGGGCGGCTGGGCGGTTATCTGCGGACGCGATAAGAGCGGAAAAATATTGCCGTTTTGCTGCTTCTATCGCCACTAAGTAGGATTTAGTATGAATTCTTACTAGTGTTCGATCAGATTCGGACCGGCTGGCCCTCCAGCCACTCTCTAGGTGTCTTTTCCGGCGTTTCATCTCCCAGAGCTCCTCGGTAAACCAGGGAGCCATCCGGGATCGACACTGGGTCAGAGGCCGCAAAGGTACAACACGATCCAAAGCCCCAGCGGCAGCCCTATCCCAGGCTTCCACTAGGGCTTCGGTCGAGTTGTGAGCAAGGGATTCAGGAAAAGTCCCAAGCTCCATCAGGAACCTTTCAGGGTCCATCAGGTGCCTGGGGTGGAACCATCTAGTCGGTTCCGCCTCCCTGTGGCGAGGGGTAGCGGTATGGAAGTCAAGCCTGATGAGGAAATGATCAGACCATGACAAGAGTTGAATAGAAATATCCCCTAAATCTAGATCATTCATCCACTGCCCAGAGACAAAAATCAGGTCGAGCGTGTGTCCCCTATTATGGGTGGGGTCTTGAATTAACTGAGGTCCATAGCTGTCATGGAAGCCATGAACTCCCGAGCTGACTCGGATGTCTCGCCAATGGAAGGCAGATTGAAATCCCCCAGGACCATGAGCCTGGGGAAATCAACCGCCAATCCAGCTAATACATTCAGCAGCTCCGGCAGGGCCGATGAAACATAGCAGGGAGACAGGTATGTAACAAAAGGGCCCACCTGAGCTCCAAGGCCCCACTTCACAAAGAGGGACTCACACCCGCCTATTTGAGGCACAGTGACCTCATGAGGTCTGAGACTTTCCCTAATAACCACCGCTACCCCCCCGCCCCTGCCCTGGGCTCTCAGCTGGTGAAACGCCCGGAAGCCTGGTGGGCATAGTTCGCTAAGGGGAACACACCCCTCATGGCCCAACCAGGTCTCCGTAATGCACGCCAGGTTTTTATTATGCATATATCATATTTAAGTGTATTATTGTTGCAATGAATAAAATATTTCTTTTATTTACGATATATTTTTTCCAATTTATTTGTCCTCCTTTTCATTGTAAAAAAGTTGGTCACCTTATGTACAAGGATCTAATTAAGAACAACAAACGTCTGTTGATGGAACTTTTAAGCAGTTTTGACCACAACAGACCCCTAGGGACTGAGTCGAACACTGACTTTAGGTCAATAAAAGCAGTGAAGAGTTTGCCACCTGGTATAGTAGTATATTTGTCGACCAGGTGCGCTAGGACAAAGCAGTGATCCAGTGTGGCACAACTCGCTTTAAACCCAATTTGTTCAGCACCAATAATATTGGATTCCTCAGCCCAAGAGAGGAGCCTGCAGTGGAAATATTTAGCGTACAATTTCCCAATAATGGAGAGCAAGCTTATGGGGCGATAGTCAGCTGGGTTGTTTCTATTTCTTCGTTTAAAGACTGGCACAATAATTGCTGAGCTCCAGGAGGTAGGTATCCTGCCGGTGGAATTAATATATGTAAAGAGTCTTGCCAAAAGAGGAATCCACCATACAAGCGGCACAGTAGATTTGTGGAATCTCTTCTATAGAAGCGGTGAGAACTGGCAGGAACCCACCCCTGCCCCAGCCATTCAGTCTCTTCTATAGCCAACTTCTGCAGGAATAAAAACCTTTACAAATTGATTTCTGTGCGAGTTAATTAAACTAAAGTTAAATATGCCTTCTATGTTTGCCCATTTATGGCAGTTGTGTCTTAGGAGTGTGCAAACTCTACTGATTCCAGAAGGAGTTGAAGGCATTTAATTGCGTGGAGTTGTGGGCATAATTATTCTGATAAGGGCAAAACATTTTGGTCATGCTAAAAATGATACAGAAAAGCTGACAAGACATTTTTTTCAACACAGGATATTTTCAACATCTATTTGAGTACTGAGACTGAACATACGTGCATATTAACACATGATTGTCAAAGTTTCTATAATTTGGTGGTCTGACCATCACTACATCACAATCCCTTGCAGAGAAAGTGGGGGGGAAATAAAACTGCTTCGGCTTACTTGCATATAGCTTTCAAAAGAAAAAACTACCCATATTTCCCCAAAAATAAGACAGGGTCTTATTTTCTTTTGACACCGAAATAAGTGCTTGGCCTTATTTTCGAGAAGGTGTTATTATTTTTGAGGTGCAGGAGGCCACCTTAACCTCGGCCCATGGATCAGCTGATCCAGAGAGGGCTGGAAGTACCGTCTCTGTTTCTGGCACACTCTTGTCAGTCCTAGCATTGCTGGGCCTGCCGCTCTTTTTGCGGCCGCCACTAAGTGAAGGAGCGTGGTAGCTAGGATTTCCAGACGCAGTTTCCATGAGGCCATTCTGCGTGGATGGCAGGTGCATGTGGGGCGCATGGCGCATGTTTCCCCACTTCCACCCCAGGAAATGGCCGGGATCAGCTGCGCATGTGTTTAAATATTTTAGGGAGGGCTTATTTTCAGGGGAGGGATTATTTTAGCACATGCGTTCAAAAGTCCGATTGGGCTTATTATCCAGGGAGGTCTTATTTGGGGGGGAAATGGTATAAAGGAAGCCACAGAAAGGGGGAGATCTAGATTTGTCAGGAGAGGGTGCTAAAGTGAGAAGTGACTGGGTGAGGCAGAGGGTAAAGAGGGTACAGCTATGAGAGACAGACAGCAGACAATCCACGGCCAAGGAGAAGAACTTGAAAGACCTTAGGCAGCTGTGGCCAAAGAAGGGTCTGCAGAAAAGAATAACATACACCCCCCCCCACCCGAAAAAGCCAACAACAGGGCAACTCTACCCTAGACAGTAGTGGGGAAAACTCCATGTAATTCAGAAGTTAGGCATCTGGGCAAGAGTATTAAAAGAGGGGAGGCTGTTAACAAACCTAAGCCTGCAGATAAGGAAGTAGATGATGAGAAAAAACTTAACAGAAATGCATTTTTAGACTGTGGGCTGGGAATTCTGGAAATTAAACCATGCACATCTTACATGTTGACCAGTTGAGAAACCTTTCTATAGGCAAAGCAATAGAAATGTAAGTCATTTAAATTCAATTCTACATATTAAGTAATGTTTATGCTTGGTTTATGCTTATACATGAACACATATCATAAAAGTCTTGTAAATACTGTGTAAATATTGTGTTACTATAGGTAGTTCTCGGATGTGGTAGGGTGTGTCTGGGTTCTTTCCTGTATATTCCCAACATCGTGACACTATTTAAATCCTCCTTGGACTAAAGGAGGATTATTGCATTTAATAAGCTCTATAGCAACAGTTTAATAACTTCTGTGTGGCATGTAAAATAGACAGAAAGCTTTCCCCATTACGTATGAGTCCTAGTTGGGCCTACTTTAAATAGCAAAAAAGATTGGACAAGCTCTTTGTTTATATTTAAAGGTTATTTGTTCAAAACAGAAGTATTAGTTTGAATTAGTTTTATAACCTATTAAAGCTACCTGCAGTTTCTATTGAAAGCCTAATACAGTGATGGCAAACCTTATTCCCCTCAGGTGCCGAAAGTGTCCCCTCCCCCCGTTGTGCCCACCTGGGCATGTATACCCCCCCTCGCTGCCCCCCGAACATGTGTGTATGCTTTCCTGGAGCCTGGGGAGGGCAAAAATGGCCTCCCCCACCCCCCAGGCCCTCCGGAGGCCGGAAACAGCACATTTCCTAACTTCCAGTGGGCCCGTTTTTTGCCCTCTCCAGGCTCCAGAGGCCGCCTTGGAGCCTGGGCAGGGGGAAAACGGCCTCCCCTCCAGAGGCCAGAAACGACCCGTTTTCTGACTTCCAGTGGACTCAGTAGGAGCCTAGGGAGGGTGAAAACAGCCTCACCCCGCCTTCCAGAAGCCTGAAAAACAGCTGGTCAGTACACACATGCATGCTGGAGCTGACATAGGGCAACGCCTCCCCTCCCCTCAGGGATGGCTCCGCATGCCACAGGTTCGCCATCATGGGCCTAATATATAGATTATTGCTACATTCCACTTTTATTCTTTCATTGCTTTTAACCTGCTTGAAAGAAAATAGAAAGGTGAAACACATTTGTATAACTAATGCAAATCTGCATTTTTGTATGAAGACACATAGTATAAAGTTTAGAAATGCTAAAACAAGAAAAGCAGTAATTTATAGCTGCAAAGTAACTTGTAGACATTGTTTTTGTGTCTTAATTAGCAAACGTTTCTATTGCATTTACAAACATATATAAAACTCACTTTTAAGAATGTTTTCCAATCTAATTTATGGTAGCTTTACCAATGCACTATAGACAGCAATAAATCCTGTGTGTGATTTTTGTTGACGTGTAGATGAATACAGTAGCCTCAAATAGATACAACATTTTTATAACGTTTCTGCTTCTGCCATCCACGTTCTATTTTTTTTTTCTAGAAAGGACAAGATTGGAAAGTTTTTACATGGAATCTGCCTGTATTTCACCCACATATGGTTTTATTTATGGCTAGTAAATAATTTCATCTCTTCTTATCATTCATTCCCCCCTTTTTAATCTTCCACTCCTTACTTCTTTTTCAGAATCATGCTCCATGCAAAGTGCGCTGTAATCCATGAATGCTTTATGCTATAAGAAAATTGTTAAAGAAGGCTGCCACCCTGAAACTGTATCTCATATATATATATATATATATATATATATATATATATATATATATATATATATATATATATATATATATATATATATATATATATATATATATATATATATATTTGTGTTGTATTTGTGCTGATAAATAAATAAAGGGACACTAGTATAGATCTATTTCAAGCTATTTAGCTCTCATCAGCTAAAATGAAAATATGGTTTTCTGCCTGGATGGTCTTCTGTAATGAGCCGAAGGACAGAAAGGGGGAGTAGTGAGCTCCCTCCCATATTTGGGCATACCAGGGGTTGTAACACAAATACACACACACACACACACACACATCTTTTAAATAACTATTCCTGTTCCTGTTTATATACCACCCAAAGACATTTTCTTTTCTGAAGACAAAACACTGTGGTCATTTTCATTTCCAATAATTAAAAAAAAAATCAGCTGACTCACAGAAGTATATAATTTCTAATAAGGTAACACTTTACACCAGAAACAATAATAGTTTTAATTCTTTAATTCTATTTTAGTGAAGTTAGCTGAGCACTCACGTTCTTTAACCAAAAGCAGTACATTAGCACTTTGACTACCCCCTGCTGGATAATTTGTGAGATGAAAATGGTACTTTAAAAATGAATTCATTTATTACAGGATACAATTTTATCAGCCTCCAGACCTTTGAAAATCAACACATTTGTTAGTCTCCAAACTAGTATTTCTTAACCTTGGCAACAAGGGAACTTCCAGTTTGTCCACGTCAGCATCCGCACCTCTTCAAGATGTTAGAATTGAGAAACACTGTTCTAAATACAGAGAGTCCTCGACATACAACAGTTTACTTAGTGACGGTTCAAAGTTACAACGGCACTGAAAAAAGTGACTTATGTCCACTTTTCACAGTCACGGCCTTTGGAGCATTCCCGTGATCATGTGATCAAAATTCAGTTGCTTGGCAACCGGTTCATCGTTATGATGGTTGCAGTGCCCTGGGGTCAAATGACAAGCGAAGTCAATGGGGGAAGCCAGATTCACTTAAAAACCATGTAACTAACTTAACAACTGTAGTGATTTGCTTAAGAAATGTGGCAAGAAAGGTCATAAAATGGGGCAAAACTCACTCAACAAATGTGTCCCCTTAGCAACATACATTTTGGGCTCAATTGTGGTCGTACGTCGAGGACTACCTGTACATGCTGAAGGCGAAATTCTCAGAGTCAAAATCCACACATCTTCACATTACGGTCAAGAAACATCTTTGCTCTGCCTGCTACAACAAAGAGGACTGTCCTGCTCTTTTAACGTCTAAGGCACAGGTGTCAACGTGTCACATGATGTTTCATGATGTTTTTTCCAATCATGGAGCTGGGATGGGCGTGGCCTGCACTTGACGCATCTTTGGTCTAAGAGATGTTAAACTAATAGGCAGCATAGCTGCCGTATAGGTAGAAGATATTTCTGGATTCGTTGCATTATACTCTTGACTTTAGAATAATGTTTTTTAAAAAGGCATCCTGTTGCTTGCAATGTGAGCAGAAACTAAAAAAACAACCACCACCCAGGAATAGGGTTTTATTTCAACTCTGCTTTGCTGTTGTTAGTCATGTCCGACCCATCACGACCACATGGACAATGTTCCTCCCTGTCCTCTACCATCCTCTGGAGTCCATATAAGCTAACGTCGACTCTTCAGTGACTCCATCCAGCCACCTCATTCTCTGTCATCCCCTTCTTCTTTTGCCCTCAATCTTTCCCAGCATTAGGCTCTTCTCCAGTGACTCCTTCCTTCTCATTAGGTGGCCAAAGTACTTGAGTTTCATCTTACCTCCCACCACTTGCTTTCAGCATGGCCCTGGAAATATACTAGACAGTGCTACTGAATAAATGTTTAAATATTTGTGCTGGGACCACTTTCAAGGGATATTTCATGCCAATGTTCTTATGGAGAGCTGGAATTTTCTGCACTCCAGCCCTGGAATCCATCAAGGAACATGACTTGAGCATCGATCTTTCACTGCTTGTAGAAAGGAGCAGGGTTCATTTTGCTTCCAGAGTTGTCTGGCTTTCCCATCTGTTGTATTCATGAACCTGGATATAGACATTTGAGCCAGGAAATTATGTATATATTTACACTTCGGTGCAAAAATGTCTAAGAGTTGGAATCCTGAATAAAAATCTTTGTGGATTGTACTCCTTGGGTCAAAGGGTCACCGTGCCTAATGTGTACTTTGAGATCAGGAACAAGGAAATTATTGGATTTGAGGATCCATGGAGCGTCAAACCTTTCTCTACTCTTAAATGATTAACAGATCACTGGTCACTGACCCTGTGTGAAAGATAATTGATTCTCCCTAGAATAAAATGGGAAAAGAAACCCTCTGCAAAGTAGTTTAAATACTATCATAAGAAAGAAAAATATGCAGTTGTTCATTACAGGAAAAAAGCTAAAAGAAAAATAATAATGCAGAAAATGTAAAACAAAAAAAATCTGCCCAAAGCATGTTAAATTAAGTTCTTCCCATCATTGCTCTTGAAGTCTACATTTCATCTGTTTTCTTCTTCAAACAGTTTCAACAGAACTGGGATGGGAACAACCAGAATACGGATTCTCTGGCACATTTTATGGTCTCAATAGAGTTACTAAGAAAGCGTGTATGAAAAATCTGTCCTTAAATGGTTGCCATTTTTCCATGCCAGCATATAAAATCTGGCAAATGGAAAGAAAAAAATCCTGGAAGGAAGCAGCGGTAAACTGCTTCCATATTGCTTACATGACAATTCCATGGTGGTAGTTACATAGGCACCAGAAATCATGTATTACAAAATCATATAAACACATTTTAAAAATAAAAAGGATACTTTGCACCTAACTGAAAAATCTGGAGTGCAAAGTTTACTTCTGTATGCCAGACTAACCAAAGAATAGATGTGGAAAGCATGTATCAGAATTCTCTTGCCTTCCCAAGTTTGACAGGCCAATAATCCATTAAAAGTCTAAGACCTATCCAGCATTTGGGGATTCATCACTCAGAAGATCTTACCTTCTTTAATCATCTTATGCCAAAGTAATTCTATCCTTTTATGCAGGATCCAGTGTTATAGGAATTGAAGTTCATATTTGGGTGAAATATGCTATTACAGAATACAGAATAATGGAGCTAGAAGTAACCTTGTAGGTCATCTAGTCCAACCCCCTGCTCAAGCAGGAGACCCTATACCATTTTTCACAAGTGGCTATCCAGTCTCTTCTTAATTATTAGATGATGCAGAATTTTATTGAAGCACATTAATCATTAAACATTGTTTAAATTATAGCATAATAGTTTAGTATACATCAAAAACTCATTAGCGCCTAACTAGGAACAAACTATTATGTGAATGACTGTTTAAAAGGCCTGGTTAAGTTCTACTTTGGAGTTGCACTAAAATAGTGCAACAGTGTAACTAATTAACCCAAGAGGTAGTGAATTTATCCTATGTCTTTTATTACCAAGACTAAAAAAAAAAAGATAAAATAAAAATAGAAGCTACAGATTTCAGAGCTGTTTTCACAAAACCTAGACAAAAACACGACAAAGTGTAAACTATGATGTAACGTTTTTATACAAGAATATAAGGCTTATCTGGATTATTTACAAAGTTTGTTAAAAGTAATATTTTACAACTTTTTTTCCCCCAAATAACCACTACTTACTTTACAGGTAGGCTACATAAACCTTTAATTTGTGAAGCACCAAAGTACTTCAGTTTAAAACAGTACTAAGCTTTTTATAAAATACTGTGCGCAAATGACTAATATATACTTATTGATGTAGTTCTTGCACAAGTAGCACATGTGCATGGATAATTTCTCTATAATGAATAAAACTAGATGACACATTCCCGATTAGATAAAATTAGGTCCAATATTCAAAAGTAAATAGAGACATTGTGATGGCTATAGTCTATAGTCATGATGGCAAACCTATGGCAAGTGCGCCAGAGGTGGCACATAAAGCCCTTTCTGCTGGCACATGCACCGTCACCCTAGGTCAGATCTCCGTGGGGTTTATGTCATGAGCTTCTGTTTCCCTGCAAATGACAAAACAGAAGCTCACAAAAGAAAAAAGATCTTACCTCTTGCTGCGCTGCTGGTGTTGAGATGCCCCACCTCCCTCCAGCCAGCTAGTCTTCAGGTCTCTGCTGCGCATGCGCACATGTCCATACATGCATGTATGTGCATGGGCCTGCGCACGTTTGCACATGTCCACACATGTACGCATATGCATGCCTGCACACATTTGCAAGCGCATGCACCTTTCAGCTTGGGAATCCGGGTGTGCAGTTTGGGTGCTCGGTGTCTAAAAGGTTACCATCACTGTTCTACAGCAAGCTTGCAATGCAACATATGTTGAGAGTCGCCAGTCCCATAAAGTGCAGTGCACTTCCCCACAGAAACATGCATTAGCTTGAAGTTTAATGCACACCAACTCATGGACGTTAGAGGCCTTAAGCATGTATAATTCAGCAGAAGATTTGGGGAAAGAAACTCACAAGATATTCTTGAGTTCTATTCTGTCCATCTTTTGAGTTATAATTTCTGTTAAGAGGAAAGTCTTTAAAATAAAGTTTGTCTTTTAAATGCCAAGTTGCAAAATTGGCATTTAAAATTGGCGCGGTTATCTCCCACACCGTGGCTTGTTTTTACTTGGAACAAAACCAAACTGAACAAGTCAACTCCAGTACCCAAAGGGACACATAACCTACGCAGAAAGATTAGCCAGACAAAATGTATAATGAATATGAATAGTTAAAAGAAGAATTAAAAGAAGAACAAAGTTACATTTTGCACAGCTGTAAACAACACATTTTGGAAACAATTATACAGAAGAAAAGTCATGATTTGGTCAATTACAGTTTATTATATGAACACAATTAGAGGGGAGGGGAGTCTCTTTTCTTCTTAAAAGAAGCGACTCTTTCATGCTACCGGGCGTTTATGGCTGCGGTAGGAAGATGTGAAAGAACTTAAGGCATGGGAACTAAATGTGACCAGAAACTCCAAGCAATTAGCACTGCAGCTTGCGGATGCTGCGTGAAAACCTCTTAAAGGCTCGCTGGCCTTTCTGCCATCGCTTGACAGAGGTGATCACCAAATCCCCAGCCAACCTCTGTCCCATGACCAAATATGGTGCGTTGATGTCGTTCATCTCATCGCAGGTACACTGAAGGCCACCTCTGAGCCAGAGCACGGTCTTCTTCAGGTCCCTTTCCGTCACCCCGTTCAGCTTGTAGATGGTTTTGCTCTTTGTTTCTGGAGTGATCTTGGTGTCTCCGTTGATGTAGGCGATCTCCTTCACTTTTATCTTTAGAGCTAAGAGGGATAATAGGGAACAGAGCAGGGGTGGGGGAGTGGGGTAAAGGAAAGGGAGGGACGGGGAGGGAAGAAGAGATTTTTTCTCTCATTCTGGCACATAAAAGAGAATCCAGTGAGGGAGGTCTTTTCTTGCTAATTAAACTGTCAGGTTCTGACAGAATGGACAGCAGGTGGCTCCATTTCTAAAGCCACCAAGAGCATGAAAGTAATTTCAGTCCGAATCAATCTTAGCGTGTATTTCTTTCACTTTCAAAGAAAGATGAAAAAAAAAAACATCTTTGCTAAATTCCACTAGCTTTTTTGGTTGCAAATACTGAAGGTCTCTGATTTTTCTACCTTAAAAGCTTTAAAAGTGACACATGCCTTCTCACAAAGCTGAAAGAGGGGGAGGGGAAACATCTATCTTTTCATCGAAAAAGCAATCCCCATTTCTCCTGAAAATAGTCTGACTTAATTTATGAAACTCTTTGGTTAATCAATATATTTTTATCTATTGCATTTGAAGGGATGAACAAAATAATTGGGATTTATAGCTGTGTTAGATTTGATGCAATAACTGAAAAGAGAAAGAGATAGCATCATGCTTAAGAAAAACCAAATATCTGCTTGTTGATATATCAGATGAAAACTTAATGCTAGTTAACATGAATAAAACCCACTCTCTATGCTATTCTTTAATGATAAGGGCATTAATCTATATAAATTTGTGATCAAACTGTAATAAAATATCTTCTTCAGTTAAAATATGATAAAATTACAACAATGTATTTACAATTTATGGCAGTTTATCACATATTACCTGCTTATTCAGGAGGGTTTTCCAAGTATTCTTATCCAGAAATAATATATTATTTGTCTTACCTCTGTAATTCTGTTTTCTTCACAGCCAGTTCCTGGCATGTCAGAATTTCAAGGGACAGATTAATCTCTTTTTAAGAAAAGATCCCATTCCTCTACTAATATGGAATGCGAAAGCTTTGCCAAAGCTGTTGGGGATCTGTGGTAGATTAATGTACCAGTGTTGTACATTGCAAATGTTATATCAACTTAAAATCTGAAGTGAAGCCTATCGAAGTATTGGCTTTCCAATACTTACATGGCTTTCCTCCCATATCTTTATGGTTGTCTTCTGATCTGGAAAAGTTAGGACCAATTTTCTATTTTACTCTTCCCAGGAAGCCATCTGTCCCTGCTGCATAAGAAATGGGGACGGGAGAGGATAAAACCTGTTTTCAAATTCATAGCAGGATATATTCCGAGGCCTCCCTCCTCAGTCCCCTTCCTCTGCAGGTGGGCAGAAGGGAAACAAAATAAAACCAAGGCCTCCAGCATTATTGTGCCACTGGGCTCCATTTCACATCAGCAAATAATCAGAAAATTCAAGGATGTCACATTCGTATTATTTATATTTCTGCAACTCTGAAATAACTGACATGGCAGTTTCAGAGGGTAATAAAAAAGATATATATGTCTGTATACAACTACCTAATTCCTGGATTCTATTACTCCCTAAGGTGACCAAATGTGAAAAACAGTTGGTTTACATAGACAGAGGTAATGGAATTAGAATCACTGGTAAAACTATTGAGTACTAAACCAGTTTCTGTTGTCACCTATGGGACAAGGTACAACCAATACACATGAGAGAGGAAAAAATACAGTTTTCCCCCAATTAAAGCATCATTAGAACAATTTGGATGTCCAGCTAAGGAATCTTTAGAATCCCATCTCCTTTCTACATAGAAAGGAGGTGAGGCCACAGTGGACAATGTTGTATAGAAAAAAGAACAACCTTAGAAAGGCCAGAGCACACAACATGTTTATTACAAAGACCAGTTCTAAACAACCTCCTAGTGTCTCCTTCATACTTACCAAAGTCATTTTTGCAAAGATTTTCCACAATTTCATTGTCATCTTCATTCTTGCTTTTGCAGGCATCACAAACTTTTGGCACTGTAAGAAATAAGTTTTTAAAAGAACATTTAGAGGGGTTTTAAAGTAGGGAAACGTTTGGAAAGAAAGAATACACTTTTAATATGCAATTATGGCAGGCTTTCTTATCCTTGACTCTATTTCATGACAACCTGAAGGGCTGATTCAAGAGCATTTGGAGCTTGAGATACCTAATCAATCCCAATAACAATTTAAAAACAACTGAAGAAAAATTAGGCAGCCAGGCTAAATAAATACCATGACAAATTCAATGATTATTGAACCATGGATATGGATTCTGAGTGGGATTAAAGTTTCTTTCTAACACTCCTTCACACCAGGTCCTCCAGAGAGAAGAAATTAATGCTTGGGTGGAAGTCACGGGGAGACGCAGCACTGAAAAAGTGATTAAATGCATTTCCTGATGAGTTTGTCTCAGGAAATCATCCTTCTCCAAATCCATTATTTTAAGAAAAGCAAAACTTGGGAGAACGTCATGTTCCCCATCCTCAAATTAACTAAAGCCACATTTTCTAATCCTAAACTGATACTAGCTGAAAGCTCTAACGTTTAAGAATGAAAAATCAGTAATATGAATGTATTGCTCCCATTATCAATATTTTATCAGGTTCAGCATTTCCTGTTACCTTTTATTCAAACAATACCTGCAGAAAACTTAATTAGTCAGATGACATAGAAATGACTTACTGTACTGATTGATGTTATCATTTTCCTAGGAAAACAGTTTACAGAACAACAGTTCTATAATTACAATATTCAATGAGTTCAAATGGTTAAGAGTACAAGCAGTATTCCAAGTCATAGTGCAACTTTTGAAGTAGAAATTCAAAAGGGAACTATACCCATTCACTTAGACTTAATCCCGCATCTGGGTAAATAGGGTGGTTTAAAGCTATCATCCCATACAGTACATACTTAGGTTAAATAAGATCTTATCAAGATCCTAATCCTGTCCTATCCTAAACTTGTTCTTAATAATGTTTATTCAGGATTACAGAATTGAACCTGTCCCTAAATTCATAAAATCTACAGTTGCAATCCTAGGGGATCACTTTGAACAAAGGTGCTTGATAACCGGTTTAGGATACGACAGGCTGTGGATAGGACAAATTTAAACACCCATATCTAAAATTACATAAGGTCTTACGGAATCCAGACTAGCTTCTGTGTAAAAAGACTGCACAGAACTTTCCAAATCTAGGAAAGCAAAATCTAAAATGGATTAGTTTCTATCATTAAAGGGTCATGTTTTGGTCCTGTGATACTTTTTTTTTTGCCATGCGAAAATTTGAGGTGTGATGTTCTACAGTTCTTAGAAAGGAATTTACATTATAGGCTATAAAGTTCATTTTATTTCTCCAAATTTATATTTGTGATAAAAGAAACGGTGATATACAGAAAGTTTATCCTTTTAAAAGGCATTACAAAAAGAACTATTCTCAGCAAACTTATTCTCCCTGCACATTCCACTGAGATGCTTGTGGTGGCAGCCTAAGCTCGCAATCCCTATTCATGTACTGGAAGGACATCATTGAATGATTTCTGCCCCAGTCAATGAGCCCCAAAGAATTGCCTCAAAATATGCCCTCAAATCACCATTTACTTCAAAAGCCACTTAATATACAGCAGTTTCCAATTCAACATAAAAAAAAAATCAATTGTAGAGGAATCCATCCTGTACATTCATTCTACTTTGGCGCTCTGAAGACTTGGGATAAAGTAGAGTCCGAAGCTGTAAATCTTTATCTTCTTGAGATCAGGAGATCAGATTTCGGATTTGCTCCCAAGAGAGGCTAGCGCGACGGTCCCCGTTGCTTAACCTGCACAGGGTGCGCCCCATCTAAGCGCCCTCCGCGGCTCTTACCTTCTCTGGGAGTCGGGAGGACGTGGTCGCTACTGGCCAGCGGGATGCACAGGTCGTTGTCCTGGGGAAACCGGCTGCAGTCCAGCATGTCGGGCCACGGGAAGCCGAAGGCGGACATAACCGGGGCGCAGCTGTTCTTCACCTGCTCGCAAAGCGAATGGCAGGGCTCGATGGTCTCGTCCAGGTCGACGATGCAGACGGGCGCGAAGAGGGAGCAGAGGAACTTGCGCGTGTCCGGGTGGCACTGCTTCTGCACCAGCGGGATCCAGGCGCCCGCCTGCTCCAGCACCTCCTGCATGGTCTCGTGGCCCAGCAGGTTGGGTAGCCTCATGTCGGGGTACTCGATCCCGCGGCACAGCAAGAGGGAGGCGGGGATGGGCTTGCAGTTGGACCGCTTGTAGGAGAACTCGGGCTCCCCGAAGAGGAAGAGCCCGCCGGCCAGGCCGAGGCAAGCCGCGGAGAGGACCAGCAGGCGCGGGAGAAGTTGCCGAGGGCGCATCTTGCCGAGGGGCGCTGAGCGGAAGGGCCCCCCTTTGGGAAGCCAGAAACGGCCGGGGAAAGGGCAGCGGAACGAGGCGGAGGGAGCGGCGGGGAGCGCGAGCTTCACCCTCCCGCCAGCCACGCGCAGCTTCCCTCGAAGCGCTCCCGCGTCTCGCGCACCGACGGAGCCCGGCACTCTCGACGTTTCAAGCTCCTGCGGGCATTTTTTATGCAAATAGAGAAGGGGGATTGGGAGGGCGGGGAGGCGGGGCCATGGGACCCAAAGCCGGCATGGATTGGTCGTGGCTTTCACTTTGGGGGGTCTGGGGTGGGAGGAGCCTCTCCACGCGCTGCCCAGAAAGGAGCCCGGACGGCGCTGCTCGAAGTTAAGCGCCGTGGCTCTGAGAGCGGGCTGGTCCCCTCCGGGGTTGTTTCTCCATCTCTTGGCCCGCTCCTCTCCAAACCTGTTGCCTGGCTGCCAAAAGGGAAAGCGCCGCCGGGGAGAATGCGAAATGTTGCTTCTTTCAGTACGGCTGGGGGCCCTGGCGCCGCTGGGGAAGAGAAAAAAAGCTCGGCCTTGAAGTCAGAGGGGCTAACAAGCACGGCGCCCGCGCTCGACAATCTTTCTCTCTCTCCTTCCCTTCTTCCTTCTCTCTCCCTCCTTTCTCTCTTCTCCTCTCCCTGCTTCCCTCCCTCTTTCTCTCCCCTCCGTCTTTTCCTCTATCTCCGTCCCTCTCTTCCTCCCTCTTCCTTTCCTCCCGCTCTCCCTCTTTCCTCTCTTCCCCTCTCTCCGTCCCTCTCTATCTCCGCCCCTCCCTCTTTTCTCTCTCTCCCTCTTTTCCCTCCTTCCCTCCCTCTTTCTCTCCCTGCTTTCTTCTCTCTCTGTCTCCTCCCTTCCCTCCTTCCTTCTCTCCCTCCCTCCCGCGCTCTCTCTTTCTCTCCCCACCCTTCTTTCCCTCTCTCTGTCTCCCTCCCTCTTTCTCCCTCCCTCTTTCTCCCTCCCTGCATATCTCTCCATCCCTCCTCCCCCCTTCTCTCTCAGATCGGTCCCAACAAACCGAATCTGCCTCCCTCGGAAACGAAGGAGGGGAGGAGGAGCAAGCGAAGCTGCCGCATCTGTGGAGCGCCTGCCGTGTGCGGTGCGGGAAGGAAGGCTGTTGCTTTTGTGAAAAAAAACACAACGGGATATAATGCAAATCGGCAAAATGCCAACCAGAATGATCAGAAGGTCCAATACTTCCGTTTATCAAATTTGAAGGGATTGGGATTCTTTGGCTTAGAAAGAAAGATAACAGAACCGAAGCGTAGACAAGCGAGCCTGGCTGGGAGAAAAGCGGACGAGGAAAAGTTTCTCTGCCTTTCTCAAACACAGCAGGACCGCGAAAGCCGATGGAAATGCAGAAGTAGAGAAGGAAGCGCTTCTCTACTTCTGCATTTGATAAAGATCATTGATCCTGAGGAATAGAGAAGGGAACGGCCTCTCATTTGGATTACTATACAAGTGGATGTGAATGGATTACACGCATTTATGGGGGCGGGGGGGAGGCAGGTCTGTAAAGAGGTATTTTGAAGTCCCAGAGTTACTTCTGGTCTTGGCTCCAAATGCCACTTGCAGGAGAAGTCCATCAGGAGAGGGCTGCGCCTCTCTCCCTTGCTTTTTCTTAATATCACGGTTTCCTTGATCTTTTTTTTTTTAATGCCCCTAAGAAAAAGAACGATGCAGAATTTAAATTCAATATATAAAAAACTAAATATATGCTAATATAGATAGAAAAACAATTGCAAATAAATGAATGTAGTGTCCTCTACTTTCTTTCTCCTAGTTACAAGGGGTGTCCAAACTTGGGAACTTTAAGACTTGTGGACTTCAACTCCCAGAATTCCCCAGCCAGGGAATTCTGGGAGTTGAAGTCCACAAGTCTTAAAGTTCCCAAGTTTGGACACCCCTGTCCTAGTACAAAGTCAACTCAAAGGCTTACAGTTAAAAAATGGTAAATCAGGCTTAAAGTCTGATACGCATCATGTCAGGAAAACAATGTCACTTTTTCTTGTTATAATCCAAGTGCAATAAATCCAAAGCTCTTCATAATAGACAAACTCCACTTTTGTGGGATGTAATTTAATAGCACATATGTGTCTTTAACATACAGTGTTTCAGCAAATAGAACTGGCAGGGGCCATGACCAAAGGCTATGGATTAATGCACCTCCCATCTGATTGTAACATAGGATAGGGCAATAACCAAAAGTTTTGAAGACATTCACTGTAGCAGCGTAATATTTTGTTGGGTGAACCCATTTTTAAAATGATAATCAACATATTTAGCATTTTTTTGAACCCGAGAACTTGGTTTTGTAATATAAGATCCCCAGTTCAAAAAAATAATAATTATGTAATCCAGTGTGTGTGTGTTTGTGTTGAGAGATGTATAAGGAAATTTTAGTTTTGCTTCTATGGCAATCTTAAACACTACTAAATTTAAGAGACTACTAAAGCATCTAGGCAAAAGAGATACCATAACCAAAATAAAGGTTTTAACTATATATGCATTTTTTTTGATAAATTATATTTTAATATCAAATTTTGCAATGGAAGGGTCATGTTAACTCTTTAAATGTTCATGAGAAAACTTTAGGAAGAGTAAGTCAATTTAAAAGGCCATTAGTTTGCCCAAATGATATTTCTGTACTTGCATTTGCAGAATATAAAGCTGAATAAAACTTGGAATTAATTATATAATAGTTCCCATGTTTTGTCCCCTATGGACTCTTATGAGTATTAGGTCATATTGTTTCAAACAAAAACCAACAATTTGCAAATATTTTTTTTGCTTCCAATACATCTGGTTAAGAAACTTTAATGAAAATTCCATATCCAAAGCATACTGTTCCCCTCGTTCCAATTTTAAAGGAATGATATGATTCCAAAGTATGCTTTTACACACTTGAGAGACAGTTTTCATAAGTGCCAATTATCCATTTGGAAAGAAAAATACACATCAACATGTGGTGGGTGGTTATGGCTGATAAACTAAAAAGCAATCTATCAATAATACATCAAAGTATCACTTCCGTCTAACCTAAATTATCTTGCCCAAAGTCAATGACAGTTCTGTTATGTAACTCTTTTAGGTAGATTAATCAGAGATTTAGAAATTACCACTAGCCCAAATGGGAACATATGCCATAAAGGGATTTAGTTTCTAGTTTAGTTAAACTTAGTTTAGTTTGGCTAAATTTAATTGTGTCCATGTATCAACAACATTAAATTCTCGCATGCTTGCATGACAACAGCCCAGCTCTTAGAAAGGATTTTCTGTTTTTAAATTTTGTTATGATCCTGAATTGCACCCAATACTAAATTAAAAACCTACAGTTATAAGGTCTACCTGTAAATTGAAAATGCCTGCCAAACAATTATATAAAATATATACATTATTTCTAGTCAGACCACAAGTAAGTATCCAAACTATTTCACTGTCTCCATTAATAACCACAAGTGTTTCATAATAATATTCAGTGTCCAACATTTCTTATGCAGCTATGAAACTTGAGCCTTTATGTTTCTACCCCTCTGGCCATTTTTGAATTTCCACTTATCAAAATCTGATCCACACACTTTTTACCACCCCCAAAATATTTTTTAATCGTTTTTCATATGGGATAAAATTAGTTTCTTGCAAAAAAAAAAAAAATCCCAACCCCAAACATCCTTTAGGAAGAAGCAGTTTCATTTTGTAAGACATCTTTCCCCTGTTAAATGTTCTTCACAGTTCTTGAAATTCTGATGTTTGTTATTCCTAAGGATTACTGGTAGTTTGTTGTTTAGATGAATTGTTTGAAAAGTTACACATTTTTCAACTTTACACAGTTGCATTAGTATTGTGTTGAAAAATTCTTTGTTTTTTAACCCATTTTAACTTTCAAAACTGATTTCTCTGGAGCAAGGGAGGGGGAACCCAGTGAATTATCATGGGTGGGGTTACTTACTTGAGTTACAGTTAAAGGATAACTGCGAATATTCTGTTCGTTGCTGATTTCTCATTAGTCCAAACATTTGCAGTGTCTCTTCAACGCGTTCCGGGACAACTTGAGGAAATGTGTTGTGCTGTTCTTTTCCAAACCCAAATACGGATGTATTGAAGGAGGCTGCAGAATATCAAAGAAAAATATAACAGAAAGAAAACATGGATTGGTCCCCCCAGGCCCATACAAAGTCACTTTACAAAGATAAGGTAAGCTCCAAATTTCTGCCAGAATAAATTCTAAAGATTTTGAACATTAGCTAGGAAGACAGAAGCAGGGCAAGACAACTACTCTATAAGGAAGTTAAAGAAGAATATATTTTGGCACAATTTGAAATTGAAATATGCTTGGTATTTTAAACTTCATTAAATGCACATATCTCTATGGCAATTGTATTGATGTTTCAGTTTTCTTTAGTTCATATGCAATTTCATAACAATGTATATATCTTCTTCATTATTACTATATACTGAATTACTATATACTGTACCATCTCTATTCTTAGACAGTGAGGCAGACTTTAAAAAATAGATTCGTATTACTAGTTATTGACATTGTGTTTTGCTGCCAGAGAGAGAGTCGGAACCCAAAAAAATTCAAACAGCAATGAAAGTAGGCGGATTCACAGTGATTGTTCAACTTCAGGCAGCTGAATGACTTGAATTGACTATACCTCTCATCTACTATTTCCTCAACAAGATGGGAGCCATGATGCTATTCTAATATTTTCATTGAAAAAGAGGAGAAAAGTCATATTTTCTTCTTTCTACTAAAGAAAGGTTGGCAGTTCGGCGGCTCAAATCCCTAGCACTGCGTAATGGAGTGAGCTTCCATTACTTGTCCCAGCTTCTGCCAACCTAGCAGTTCGAAAGCATGTAAAAATGCAAGTAGAAAAAATAGGAACCACCTTTGGTGGGAAGGTAATAGCGTTCCGTGCTCCTTCGGCATTTAGTCATGCCAGGCACATGACCACAGAGACGTCATCGGACAACGCTGGCTCTTTGGCTTTGAAACGGAGATGAGCACCTCCCCCTAGAGTCAGGAACGACTAGCACATATCGGCAAGGGGAACATTTACCTTTATCTTACAGAATAAGGAATTTGATTTGAGATACTGTAGCTAACCAAATCAAATCGTCAATACCCATAGGACCATGGTTGGTTAAAAGAGGCAGCCGTATTTTCTGTTTTTCATCAAAGTCTATTACTGTTGATTTTATATAGAAAGATTTAATTAAAAATGAATAAATAAGAATATATCAAATGATGAGGATGAATGTTTGTTCTCTGAGCTTGTGGGTTGGTTTCTGAATGTTTTGTTTACCAGGCTAGGTAACATCTTCATCAGAGTTTAGGGGATGTCCGTGTTCTCCTGACCCATCACTAGACCCTCATTTGACATACCCACACCTGACCCATTGAAAGACCTGCTGGACACACCAAGCCCTTATAAACAGAACACTGACACTGACATCCCCTAATCTCCACTGAAGATGTTACCTAGCCTGATAACAAAACATCCAGAAACCAACCCACTGGCTTGGAGAACTAACCTTCACCCTCATCCTATACCATGCTATGGATATTCGCCACTATTGCATATCAAATGATTTAAGACAGCAAAAACATATTTGAACAACGCATACATTTTGGGCCATATTTTGTTTTCCTTAGGGGCTGTCTATGTGCAGATGTTGAAGGTGAGAAAAACTGCATGAGTGTTTTTTAATGTAAACATGTAGTTCCAAGTTCTAAAATCTGCAATAATACAGGATTTGAATCATAGCTCCAAATTTTTGCTAGAAGAAATTCTAAATATTTTGAACATTAGCTAGGAAGACAAAAGCTGGTAGGTCAAGATGACTACCCTGTAAGGAAGCTGAAGAAGAATATGTTTTGGCACAATTCTAAAGTGAAATATGCTTGGTATTTTAGCCTTTATCTACATTAAATAATACACATGTCTCTGTGGCAATTACACAGATGCTGAAGTTTTCTTTAGTTCATATGCAATTTCATCACAATGTATATTTTCTTCATTATTTTGGGATTACCATATACTATAGCAGGACCAGCTCTATTCTTAGACAGTGAGGCAGACTTTACAAAAATAGATTGTGTGTTACTAGTTATTCTATGTATTGACATTGTGTTTTGCTGCCAAAGAGGGAGAGGGAACCCCCCAAAACAAAAAGGTCCCAACAGCAATGAGAGAAGGTGGGTTCAGTGATTTTTCAACTGGTTTATATGTAAACATATGCTAGTTTGTAAATTTATAGGTCAAAACAAGGCGTTTGGATAAAAATTTAGAAACAAGAAAAAATGGGAAGATGATATAATCCTGGATTTCTGTGCTCTGCAAAAGTCTCTCTGTGTAATTATTATCTGCATTTTGAACCAATTATCATGTATGAACAATCTTCCAAAACAGTTCTACTTAATGTATTTCAGGAATTCGGTATTGAAGGGCATCTTGTACATTTTAGCTGCTTTTGGCATGTTACCATACTTACTCCAAATATTTCTCTGAGCCAATATCATGCATCATATTCCTGACGCACATGCAACTTGATTAGCCCAGTTATCTTTCTGCAACATTTTCTCCACACATGATAGCCATGTAATATAGGAAGCTAAAAATCTCTTTGTCTAGAGATAGACCAAGCTAGGGTTAAGCTGAGGGCATGGCCTTTCGCATGTTTTTGCCCCTTTAAGGAACATGAAAGAGGTTTGATATCAAATTACAACTCCCTTACAAAAGAATTTGATAATCTGTTTTTCAGCTTCCAGCATAAAAACATTTCCCCATCTTCTGTCCACGAAATGATTTTCAAAATAGGTCAACATGTTGCATGAAGGTCTAGTTTTACTTTAAAAAGAAAAGGGGGAAAAACATATTGTGTTTCAGCCTCTCTTCAGTGGACTGGTGTTTCAGGATTGTAAATTTAGAAGCAATAGTGATATGTATGCACCACCTGGGAAAATATCCAAGGCTGTTTGCAAAGGAAGACCAGTTTTTTTCAGAATAGGTTAGTATATTGCTTGATTTTTTGGAAATAAGGATAAGGGCATTGTATTTCACCCTCTGTAAAAAAAAATTAATCCAGAAAGAAATATTGTTGTGCAAAGCCATTCCAGAGCATTTAATTCAGATAAAATTGAACCATGCCACACTCACTGTAATCATTAATAGCGAAGTGAAGTTTAGATATTTTGGATACATAGTGCTAAAGCAAGAGTCATTAGATAAGATCCTGATATTTGGAAAAATCAAACAGAATAAAGAATAAGAATAACAGATACAAGTTGGCTAGGTACCATTACTGATTATACCAGCATGAGCTTCTAAGTCAGGGATGTCAAACTCATATCGTCATGATGGCATCACATGACTTATCAGGACTTTCCTCCTCTTCACTTAACCAGATGTGGGCATGGCCAGCATTTAATGCAGATGTGGGCGTGGCCAGTATGTGATGCATCCGGCCCATGGGCCAGGAGTTTGACAGCCCTGATCTAAGAACTCAAAAGAAGCAATTATAGAAAAATAACCATCTACAATAGTATTTATACGTCATTAAGGTCTAAATTAGACATTTCCATTTGCAACCTACATATTTTATTTCACAACTGCATGAAATAGGCCATTATCATACGATTCTGCAGAGGCGAAATGAAGATGAGAGATAAGAGATAATCTGCAGAATAACAGACAATGCAAGTATTGTAATTCCAAATAGTACTTGAAAGTGTTGTGTTACAATATTTGTCTTCTACATAAATCATCTACCATTTGACAGTGATGGGTCATATACATTGTGATAAGTCTTATTTTCATCCCATATAAGATAATAACCAACACGTGAACTGCTGCAAGAAACATAGACAACCTGATACACTACATTAGTTTTGAATTATAATTTCTATCTCTTGTTGGGCATACTAATGTAGTTGCTTCAAGCAACTAATTGTGACTTTTCCTATAAATGATTGGCAAGTGATAGCAGGAAGTGGCAAGGAAAGCAAAGGGAACTTTTGCTGTTCCAAGTAGCTGGTTCCCTTAGACCACCCTACATAGATCAGAATGATGTACTTGACATACTGTGCCCTGCATTCCTCAGGTTAGTCTGCTATCCTTCAGCACAATATAAGTCGCTGTACTCGCACTGAGTGTTGAAGTAAAATTCAAGTGCCAGCCTTCTAAGCTTTTGTATGAAGAATGGAAAATAGCATCTTATCTTTTTTATTTCAAACAAAAAAAGGTATAATGAATGGGTTCTGGGATTGCCATTGTGTAAGAAAAAGTGTAAAAAGAACCAAACTGGATGACAAGAAGAAAATGTGGACAAAGAGGAAGATAGTTGAATGGAAGAGAAGCCTTTGCCAAGTGACTTCTTTCCAAGCAAATCCTTTTTGCTTTCACTGTTCACCCTGACTCATCCCACTCCAATCTCCTTTTGCTGCACGTGTTCATTCCAATACCCAGCTCCTTTTTCACGCTTAATTGGGAATGAAACTAATGAGATATTTATGACCCCTGGCTGTATTTTCCCTTGTACTTAAACACACTACAATTCACTCAATCCTCAAGAGCCTTTCTGCCTGTCCCAAACATCTTTGGGATTAATTTAACCTCTTAAAGCCAAGAAAGGGATTTCTTGCATTCATCTAAAATGGTCTTGTATATGATAAATACTTGATGATTTATCTGCACCTCCTTTTCTGTGAAGATGATGAAGGAAGAGATGTAATAGAAACAATAACATTGACAATATTCTTTTATTGTGATTTTTTTCTTAGCTCTGATAGAAACATTGTCCAAATGGGAATTTGGGTCTTTTAACGTTCCTGTTAATTAACATCTATGCATTTTGTTTACATTGAAAATGTTACATGATATGGAATTTAATAAAATGTGTGTTAATTCATCTGTTTTTAAGTAAAACCATCTGAATCCATGGGGAGAAGTATCCTAATAGGGCTTTCAACTTTGGAAATGGACTATGTTGTCCATGATGCAGTTTGACCAGAAAACAAAAATGGTAATTTCTTTATCCAAGAATAACATCCTTATATTTAGTTCAATTGCCTTTAACATTTCACCTGTTTCCTTTCCTCCTTCTCCTCCTAAAATATCCTTGCACTTTCTGCTTCTGAAGTACCAGTAATTTATTGCTCCAGTGATCTGTGGCAACCCCATGAAGTCACTTTAAACAGAGACACTCTCAAATTGCACTCAGCCCAAATTACTGAATGAAAATGTGAACAAATGAGGCTTAGAAGGCTAGAATCTCTGCCATGACCCCTCCTGATTGTCTGCCTAGTTTGGCAAGAGGAGTCACTGAGGAGTCATTTTGTTGAGTCCTTCTCCAGTGGCAATTTATGGTCATCAGATAAGAAAGTCAGCACAAAAAAGTGGAAAGAGCAGAAACCATGGTATTTCACCCACCCCACCCCACCCCACCCTACGTTTTTCAATTAAGAAACATCAACCTCAACTAAAGGATATACAGTCAAACAATCAGATATGGCTATCTGATTTGGTTTCTTAAATGAAAATAAATGTTCATAAGAATAGTTTTCTTTAAAGTATTAAAATTAAGTTTCACATGTCACTTTCAATGAATGTTTTAATAGTACTTCAAATATTGTTCTAAAACCAAAGCAATATTTTAAAGGATGTGAATAGCTTATTTTAACAGCTTTTTTGTCGTTATAGTGGTCTATGGTTTTAAATTTCATTTATCTGGGATTTTTAAAACGCAGGTAGGACAGAAAAAAGTTTCACCATCTGATCATGTTTAAACTGAGCCTATTATTATTCTCCCCATGTCCATAGCTATTTCTTAATTCTTGAAGGTGACACATCTAGTTAAATCATCAAAAGCCCTTAAGGTGGATTCAGTATTATTATTTTTAGCCCCTTAAGACAGCAGAGGTAATTAACAGTGCAAATTTATGCTTGCTACTCAGAATCACCATAGCCTAAAGTGTTTTAGTCCGTCAAGAGATAGTCTTATAAAATCACCTAGGTATCTTTAAACAGTTAATTAATTAGGGCTCATGAATCTAAGATGAAAATCTAGATGAGTACTAAAAGACAGGAAAATGATAGGAAAAGTTTAACTTCTTTAGTCTCATTCAAAGGTTTGTAGACTAGATGTGGTTGCCTTAAAATAATTAACACATAGCAAAAAACATAGCTTAAATTTATTACATGATTTTAGCTTATTGTATATTTTTATTGATGAAGTATGAGAAGCTTTCCCAAATACCCATAACATAACAATCTCATGTTATGTTGTTTTCCATTTCATATTGTTTTCTTCTCATGATTAGTCTGATTCCTTATGGGTAGGCCATAACATTTAAACTATGCCATTAAAAGCATAATTTTCCCATTTGAAAAAGAAATGAGGTTTTACTGTGACACTCCTTCTGCTTTCCTCAATATGGAAAGAGCCTTTTCAGTCCCTTTTCCTGCACTCCCAGCTAAAATTTTGACAGAAAGAGATAAAATCTCCAACTATTGCAATATTGACAAAAATTGTAACAACACTAAGGATGCTTGTCAATACCCCTTTTGTAGTATAACAGAGTAAAACAATCTTGAGTTTTCTGTATGAAGTTTTATAATTGCATAACCAGTCTTTGCTTATTTTTCCTTCTCTAACTCAGGCCAAGCAATTAGCCATTCTTTACATATGGGGAAACCTAGCTAAAATTGTTTTGTTACTTTTAATCAACTTAAAGCAGGGGTGTCCAAACTTGGGAACTTTAAGACTTGTGGACTTCAACTCCCAGAATTCCCCAGCCAGCATGGCTGGCTGGGGAATTCTGGGAGTTGAAGTCCACAAGTCTTAAAGTTCCCACAAGTTTGGACACCCCTGACTTAAAGGTATTGCACGTGAATAAAATGAAATGCATTTCCTGAATATTTATAGCTCCTCAGACTAGCTACAGGTTATTTCAATACAGCAGAATGTTAATGCAGCAGAAACCCATATGGTGAACATCAGCGTAAATAAACTGGTACATCGGTTACTAGTCAAGTAAATGTGATTTAATGCTGCCTTACATTTTCTGTAATCTATCACTTCATGACAAAACTCTTGGTGTATTTTGGGGAATCGGATAAAAGTCTCAATGGATCTTAGATTTGGGAGATCACCCGGTAACAGTTACATGAAAAGCTTTGGAATGAAATAATGAAGAAGAAAGAATAAATGTGTTTGTTTACATTCTATGTTAAAGAGTAAGATATTTCGGGATATGAAGAATCATTAGTTTTGCTGTTTGAAACTAGAAATGTTCATTGCAGCAATCACCACTTCTGTATATTGTAGATAGAGAATTATATATATATGCAAAATTGCTGTTTGTTAAACATTATGCCTTAATCTGTAGAGTGCCTACTTCATTGTTCTTTTTTAAATATATGTTAGAATATGAAAGCAATTAAAGGATCAAGGGCCGTACTTTTGGTCTATTAAAGCAAGAGACAATATAAAGTAAGAGACTGCCTGCAGAGTAGCTGAAAAAAGTATTTATGTTTTGCTGTACCTTTTTTTTATATTGCATTTCTTTATCTGCTTACTGCTTGACATGCTAAATACTACTCTTAGCATACTAAATATTACTCTGAGTAATAAGGAATTCTTTTTGAAAGATATGAATATACTGTAAAAAAAAACCATATTTACGTTACAAAGCCTCTATAATTAAAAACATTAATATCCCACTAATAATAAATTCAAGAAAAAAGAATACAAAGATGAATATATCAAGAGCAAAAGAGTCAATAGCACTTGGGCAGCTTTCATACGAAATCTTATGATTTTGATTAATATCTTGATAAGGTTTACATCAAGGAAAAACATCAAAAGAGTCCAAGTCAATTTTTTTCGGTCTGTCCGAGGCAAAATAATTGGTTAGAGCAAAAATAAAAAGAAACAAACCATCAAATAACTCTTTTCCCAGAAATGTTTAAATTGTTCAATGTGATTTCTTTAAAAAAACAACAACAACCTGATCTCAGTGTTTGGCAATGGAGTTGGTCTAGATCAGGGGTGTCCAAACTTGGCAACTTTAAGACTTGTGGACTTCAACTCCCAGAATTCCCCAGCCAGCTGGCTGGGGAATTCTGGGAGTTGAAGTCCACAAGTCTTAAAGTTGCCAAGTTTGGACACCCCTGATCTAGAGATTGCCTTTTTAAAAATTCATAGAGACTCCTTTTCTAAGTCAGGGGTCTCCAACCTAGGCAACTTTAAGCCTGGCGGATGTCAATTCCCAGAATTCTCCAGCCAGCTGGCTGGGGAATTCTGGGAGTTGAAGTCTGCCAGGCTTAAAGTTGCCAAGGTTGGAGCCCCCTGTTCTAAGCTGATAGTGCCTAAATAGAGGAATGTATAAGAAGTGTTTTTAAGAGGTAGTCCAAAGTGGGGATCAGTGAAATAGGTAAGATGTTTTGGTTAAATATTTCAATATGTTCCTTAATAAACATGTAAAATAACATATGCAAAGTAAACTATATTTGGAACAGTTTTCATAAATAACTAGGCATTTTCATAGAGGACATCAAAAGATGGTTCCTTCTGCTGTGCATGAAAATCATACAAACGAATAAACAATAAGAACCATGAATGCCTTGACAATGCTTCAGAAGCACCTGGTTATCTTCTGGCTAATGTCTTTCTTCATCCCCAAACTGATCCATCTGCTGCTGCTGTCCAATTCAATTTAATTTTTATTGCGGTCAAAGATTGAGTACAGGTAGTACTCCACTTACAGTTTGTGTAGTGCAGGGGTCCTCAAACTTTTTAAACTGATACAACATTTAATTTCAATATCATATGCATTTTACTACACCATAGGGCCAGCTGTGACATATACCATACTTTCAACATACATTGATATATTTATTGAGACAGAAGTCCAACAGTGCTCTATGCAATTACGTGGAAGTATTCCAATAAGATATTTTCCTTCCTTCCTTCCTTCCTTCCTTCCTTCCTTCCTTCCTTCCTTCCTTCCTTCCTTCCTTCCTTCCTCCCTCCCTCCCTCCCTCCCTCCCTCCCTCTCTCCCTCTCTCCCTCCCTCTCTCCTTCCTATTTCCTTCTTTCCTTCCTTCCTATCTCCTTCCTTCCTATCTCCCTCCCTCCTTCCTACCTCCCACCTCCCTTCCTTCCTCTTTTTAAAAAAATCTTAATAATCATTTTGCAAATGAAAGGAAAGTTTAAAATGTACCTTACCTAACAACAGAGCTAATGATTTATTTAAAAGTATTACGTTTTTGGAATAAAGGAAGATCAGTACAATTCCACATGCGTACACAAAATGACAAATTAAACCCACTTGATTTGAGTAAATTTAGACTTCCAAATTAACATGCAATAGAAATAATTGAGAAAAGCACAGGAAAAGTGGCCATTGTGCTTTTGTTCTTGAATTCCTGACTACATTTACTAACTTTAGTAAAAACTCTATTAATCTCAGCAGAGAAATGTCCTTACAAACTCTACAGCACTGCACGGAGGCTGTTTGTCACTATATCTGCTTAAAAAATTCTTTGTGATATGTTTTTTATGCCAATCACCAGAAACAACCCTCTAACAAATACACCTTAATTAGTGTTAAACGAATGTCTTAATATTTACCCATACAGAAATAAACGTACAGTATTGCAATCCCTAAGACTTGATGTCATTACTGAAATTTCTACGTAATGATGAGATGCAATTTTAAACTATCTCAATGAGCATTAATAGTATAAAAAGAGAAGGAAAAAGAAAGAAAAGAAAATGACCTCTAGGGGGCGCTTGTACACAAAATAATTGCTGGTATTTTATTAAGACTTTTTAATTTTTATTTTTAATTCAGGTTTACTGCTTTCCAATTTCTCTCGAGAGGCTTTGAGGGCTACGTCTTTAGGGGAATCACTTTTTTGGCACTGAATTAAATGTCTAGATTATTCAGGGAGAACAGCATACATGATTCAAATTAAAAACTTTTTTAAAAATCTGCCCTCAGGAAAAGTGATTTCCTTTGGTTACAAATGTTTGTACCATCAAGAAGTTCTTTAAGGTCTAGTGCAGGGGTGTCCAAACTTGGGAACTTTAAGACTTGTGGACTTCAACTCCCAGAATTCTCCAGCCAGCGACACCCCTGGCCTAGTGTGTTCCATTCTAACAACCCTAACCCTCAATGGAAGGCAGGTTGGTAGCAACTATTTTTTCTGCAGTTCTAATTATAAGTAAAGTTACCAAATAGACAAAAGAGAACACAAGACAATTGAAAAGGATAACAATTGGAGGCAGAAGGAAGACATGTTAACTGTTTTACTTTTTTACATCTACAACAAAAAAAATCCAGTGGGGGGGAAAAAAACTCTCCCCGTGAACTTAGGTTGAAATTCTATGTAATTACTTTTTCCAATACCACAAAGACTGGTTTTTCAATGCAGAAAGTACTAGATCTGCTAGATTTCTTTCATCATGTAACTGACTAATTTCAGACAGCAAGACAAGAGGACTGAAGGTTTCTAATCAACTACAGGTACCCTCCATTTGCAACATTCCATTTAATGACCATTCAAAGTTACGAGAGCACTGGAAAAAGTGACTTATGACCATTTCTCTTAAACCTGTGATGGCGACCCTACGGCACGCATACCCAAAGTGGCATGGAGTCATGTCATCTGGCGCACGCATCTCCCATTCCTCTTCCAGGTTTCTGGTGCACATGTGCACACAACGATCAGCTGTTTTTTGCGCATGCGGCAGTGCTCGAAACTGAAAGAGATGGCCTTCTGATTCCCGTTCTGCACATGTGTGTCAGCCAGATGATTGTCACATGCGCATGCATGCCAGTAACTGGAAGACAACCTGGACATGCACGCGACGGAAACTGGAAGTTCATTTCCCGGCACACGCATGCCCACTTGACAGCTTCTCTTCCGGGGCACATCCCTGAAAAGTGTGTGTCTGTGTGCGCGCGCGCAAACTATCACTTAATGTCTTAAACCTTTGCAGCATCTCCATGGTCAGCAATCAACATTGACACTTGACAATCAACTCCCATTGCAGGCTCATGTGATAACCTGTTGCAACCTTCTGACAAGCAAAGTCAATTGGGAACCACGATTGAGTCCAAAATTTATGTTGCTAAGTGAGCCATTTGTTAAGTGAGTTTTGTCCCATTTTACAACCTTAATGGCCACAGTTGTTCAGTAAACCACTGCAGTTGTTAAGTTAGTAACACAATTGTTCAATGCATGTGGTTTGCCTATTGACCTTGGTTGTCAGAAGGTCACAAAACGTGATCACATCATCCGAGGACACTGCGACCATCATAAATATCAGTCATTTGTCAAGCGTCTGAATTTTGATCACCTGATCATGGGGATGTTGGATTGGTCATAAGTATGAAAAATGATCACATGTCACTTTTTTCAATGCCGTTGTAACTTCGAGTGGTCACTAAACAAATCGTTGTAAGTCACAGACTAGCTGCATTTGTGCATTTCAGATGAAGTCATTTCAATCAGTTCTCCTTGCTTCCTTGGATTTTTGAGGAGAAAGTAAACTTCAGCAAATCAACTCTTCTATATGAAGTAGCCTCCCTATATTTATACCTCTGCCTTGTAACCAAGAAAGCAACTGACTCATGTTTAGACAGCATTTTAATTGTATGAAGAAATACAATTAAATACAGACAAGCTCAACATTTTGGACTTATGATATATTTTTTCGAGGCATCCCAAGTAGAGCTGTTTTGTTTCTTTCTCTGAGCTTGGAGAAGCTTCAGTAGGATGTATGGGATTTTTAATATAAAGATATTCTATTTCATTAGGTGACATCATAACACAACCGGTTTGAAAATTCAGAAAGGTCATATTTTCAAAGGATTGGCAAGTGTGATTCCCTTGATAATTATGTTTCTAGAAGAGAAATACCTTTTTTCCCCCAAGGAATTGCAATGTGAACTAATCCTTAATTCTTCCTATAGATATGCATGTAGGAAGCATGTGCCAGACTATGATTTAAATTCAGTAATGTTAAAAAAAAATGTCCTATAATCAGAATGTCAACATTTTTAAAATTATCATTGGGCACCTCCATATGTTTTTATAGATTTGAAGCATTTTCTTATTTAAAAAAAATTGTGAAGGCAGTCTTTTCTTTACAATACTTTTTTAGAGGCATAAAGCTAAAGTGGACATTAAATGACTTCTCTGATTAGCTTTTTTGAAACAAAAACATGATGTTTAAATGGATCCTATCACCTAAAATGAAGAAATAAATGAAATTTTGGAATGAAAGAATTGACAAAATAAGATGGTCAAATATTTAGGCCATTCAGCCTCATTTCACCTGCTTAAAACCTGTACCCCTCACTCAGGTCTGTGAATGCGTTCTGCCTTCTATGCATGCGCTTTGCCTAAATGGGATGCCGTAGAACCTTGGCGGGTTGGCGTGGCCGCCTACAATTTCTGCTACTGGTTTGGGCAAACTGGTCAGAACAGGCAGAATACCACCTCTGCGCTCACAACTCTGTCCTCCCTACACAATTGTGATAGTGAAGCCTAATATAGTTGCTCTTGAAAGCCCTGAAGCATGGACACTAATCCAAGATCAGGTAAAAGAATAATCCATTGCAGCGAGGTTTTACTGTGTGCTGAAAATACAGAGAACTCTTCAACAAATACATATTTACTGCTGATAACCTCTTTATAGTTTCCCATATATAAACAATGTAATGGCAATAAAAGACCTGGCTCATGCAAGGCTCACAATTAACCACAATTTGTAATGCAACCATGTCACCCAATGCAGCAGTTTCTTCTCTCCTTCTACACAGCTTCAAAAACCTACAGAGGTTAAACAAAAGGCTGTGGATAAAATTGATCTGATTTATAAGCTGTGAAATGCATATAGCAGAAGCAAAATGACAGGATAGACATATCTTAAGTTGTGAATAACAATCTCTAAATATTAGTGGAGAATGGGTAACATTTCAAACAAATAATAGCATGTTTTTCCTTCCAGATGTAATGAAACATTTGTTTTAAAATTTGATGATGTTACTAATAAATGCTTTAGAACTGCAATCTTAGAATGCAATTAAAGCATTTCACTTAACCCTTATTTCTGCTTTCAAGAGCCTTATTATTCACCGCAATTTTGTGCGTGGCATGTGTTGCATGCAGAGGTGGGCTGATGCCCATAGCTAACATTATGGCCTGTTTGGAGAACCTCCAAATCCCACCCCTGGCTGACCCTCCCCTCCTGCTCCTCCCCTCCTAGGAGTCTCCACGTGGCCCGTTTTGGATGTGAGGTATGTGCAGGGCCCACGCAGCGGCTCAGGGAGGGGAAAAATGGGATAACCAGAATTTCTGGAGCCTGGGTGAAGCAGTTTTCACCCTCCCAGAGGCTTGAGGAAAACCTCCCGATCCCGGGGAAGGTGAAAACACCTGGCTCACTATGTTATGCCCACCCTGGCCAAGCCCACTCAACAACCAGGCAGAGAATCTGTTTTTTTGAAGCCCATCCCTGGTTGCATAAAATGTTGACTCCACTATGCTCATTGAAGGCAAAATACATGATGAGCCACTATGCTGATTGCAAATATTTTAAAGGTAGACACTTGGGTGTCCACAGAAGGAGCAAGGGGAAGACAAGTTATGTGTATTGTGATGTCATCACATAAATGGACCAGAGTCACTTGGTCTGGGAGATGAGCGGTGTCTAAATTTGATAAATCTATAAATATTATGGCATCTACCTAATACCTTATGGCTAAGGTTTTTTTGAAATGAAACATTTAACATCTTTATCGAAATGTTTTGCATAATGTATAATGTAGAAAATATTATAGCTCATTTTATAATGAAAGTCCGGATATATGTTTTTTAATAAAAAAATATGAAAAATACTTAATACATTAATTTTCAAAATATTAATAGCTTTTACATTTCAAATCTTGGGGTTTTTTCGTGACTGTAGTAGTGAGTCAATGGACGAATGTTGTAAATTGTTTGGAAGATTATTTTTGCATACTTCCATTTTAATTATTACTCATTTGCAAGTTCTAAGGCTAAATCACAGGGGTCTCTTAAAAATCATGTGAAACTAGTCGCCTTATATACTATTGCAGAGTGACTCAAGGCTCAAATCTTTGAGAAACCTTCAATAATATAAAATTATGTGGAGACAGCTGTTTTAAATATACTCCTTGTCCCCATTTTCCCCTCTGGCCAGGTTGCCTTTTTTTTTTTTTTTTTTTACTATGAATAACGCAGCTGGACAAAATCATTTTCAATCTTTCATTTGACTCTCAGTGCCCAGGATACTTACTTATAAATGGAGTGTTTTTCTCTTCTGTCTCACAGAAGAGTTTTTGAGTATGAATACGTAGTATAAACATTTGTCTTTGTTAAAACTCAATCTCAAACCACTGCAGTTCTCAAGGATTTTAATTTAACTGCATAAATACACTACATTCAGTAGGGCGGAATCTCAAATTTGTAATATTACATGGGAAAAGGTCAGTCATATTTAAAATTTTAGTGGCTGGCAATACGAAAAATAAAGAAAACTATCGTATGGATGTGTTGTGACTCGGTTTTTTAAAATCTCTGTGGAAATAACACATTTTTTTTAAAAAAAAATGTCATCAGATTCATATGAGAAATGGTTGTTGGAACTGATTATTATCTGAGGTAATACTCCTGGCTGGAATAGTCTATGATAAAATATCTTCAGTTGTCTTTTAAACTAAGCTGTCTGCTCTGAGTGAATTTTGAAAAACATAAACTAGGAGAAGGCGATTTTTTTTGGGAGTAAATAAAAAGTATGCATGTATGTATGCGCTCTTTTAAGTAAATTAAAGCTAACTTCTATAGCTAACTTCTATTCTTCTAATTTTATATAGCTCTGCATTCTGTATTCTGTTGCATTTTATTCTGCATTTTTGAAGTGAATAATTCAAAATTTATTGTTCTGAACTGTATACAAATACTAGGAGTTGCGTCATAGATATGAACAAATACATGATTTGAACATTTTAAAAAAAATGATTTTAAAAATAATTTTAAAAATAAATTTAAATTTAAATAATTTTAAGAATAATTTTCAAAGTGGGTTTTTTATTTTCCTAGTTTAATGTGATAATTTGTCTGTTTTTCTTAACGTATAATACAACTCTCAAAATCTTTCTAAATTCTGGACTTGTGTCTCTCGTTTGTCCTCATCCAAATGTCTTTCTATTTATTTTGATGAAAATTGAGATTGATTTTCTATTGTACATATCCCATGTATTCTACAATGGAAATTTTTATAAGTATAATTCTCATCTGTTTTCAATCTATATGATTTTACTGACATAGTTGGTTTGATTGAATGATATCATGGCATGGGTGATCTCAGTTAGGGGTAGATCTCATTATCCTTGGGAAGTGGTATCCTTCTGTTCAACATTCCATTGCATTATAATTGACATTAAAGTAATCCATTCATTTTTGCTAGTACTTTGTTTCCCATGTTAAAGAATGTAGAAGAGCATTATTATTACCATTAAATATTTAATTGCCTTAGAAGCTATTTCTCTATTCATTTCCCCAGGACTAATTTTCTAAGATTATATTTGAGCAAAGAAATATCTTGGCTGCAGTTTTAAAAGCACTTATAAAAAGTCCCATTTCTAATAAATGTCTTCAAGATTGCTTCATTATTTAATATAAACATTGCTGAATAACATACAAAATCAACAAGAGCCCTAAGTGAATGCAAGCTGCTTGAAACAATTATTTCAAAAGACATAGAGGGGGTGGGGGGACCAATAAAGCAGTAGTGGCAGCCAGACCACCAATATTGCAATTTCAAAATTTCAGTATTTTAGACCTGTAATTCACACAGTATCTAGAGTAACAAAGAAATAGTTCTTGTAATTACAACTGATGATGTCACTATGTTTTATTGCAGGATGTAAAATTTGGAAAGGGTGTACCTAGAACATAGAACTTAGCTCTTAGAACTTATATACCGCTTCACAGTGCTTTACAGCCCTCTCTAAGCAATTTACAGAGTCAGCCTCTTGCCCCCAACAATCTGGGTCCTCATTTTACCCACCTCAGAAGGATGGAAGGATGAGTCAACCTTGAGCCTGGTGAGATTCGATCTGCCAAACTGTTGGCAGCCGGTGATCAGCAGAGGTAGCCTGCTGTACTGCACTCTTAACTACTGCGCCATCGCGGTAGAACAATAGAGTAGGGAAGGACTTTTGAGGCCTCCTAGTCCAAATCCCTACTGAAGCAGGAGAACCCATACTATTTCAGATAAATGGTTGTCTAGTCTCTTTTTGAAACTCTCCAAGTTGTGAGTGAAGAGTGAAACTCTCCAAGAGCGTGATGAAGCACTCACAACTTCTGAAGGCAAGCTGGTCCATTGGTCGATTGCTCTCACCGTTTCTCCTTAGTTCTCCTTAATTTCTCCTTAGTTCTAGGTTGCTTTTCTCCTTGGTTGGTTTCCATTCATTGTTTCTTGTCTTTTCTATTGGTGCTTTGGAAAATAGATTGATTCCCCCCCTCCATCTTTGTAGGAGCCCTTCAAATATTGGAACAGGTGCTATCATGTCTCCCCAGGTTTTCTTTTCTTTAGACCTAGTTAGATCCCTGCTTAGTGAAGGAAGTGTATGTTAGATTCAATCATGTTCTCCTGATCCATAATTTATCTTCCAAGGTCTAATCTCCTCAAAAACTTCAAAAACAAAATATTATATTAATATTTAGCATTTGCATTTGCAATATTAGTTCTAATGTGCTCTTCAGAAAATGAACAATAAGTCTGTTCAATTTTACGTAGCCCTATGGATGGTTGGATGGATGGATGGATGGATGGATGGTTGGTTGGTTGGTTGGTTGGTTGGTTGGTTGGTTGGTTGGATGGATGGATGGATGGATGGATGGTTGGTTGGTTGGTTGGTTGGTTGGTTAGTTGGATGGATCGATGGATCGATGGATGGATAGATAGATAGATAGATTGTCATAACTCTTTAAGTACTAGTGCATTTCATCAGTTACTTTAATAAGCAGAATATATTCAACCAAAATGTTAGAGATATATTTGCCACTTAAAACAAAATTGTTTTAAATGGATTCATATTTCTTTTAGCAATATATTAAATTACTTTATGTTGGTGTCATTGATGAAAAAACAGAACAATGACATTCAAATTTGAATAGGTTTCCATAGGTTTAAGTAGTATATGTATATGCTAATGTATGATTTGTTTGTGTGTGTGTGCATGTGTGCGCGCATTGGCATGTGTGTATTTATGGGGAGGAAAGTGTTGTATCAAAGCAGATTAAAAAAATATTGTAAAGGAATATTTTTTTCATCATTAGCACTTATAAAACATCCTTTGAGCCAGAATTACATCATAGTGATTTATGTTTTCTGTTCAGTATAATCTGTCATTGTTTCCCATCTTATGAAAATAGGATAAACTGAGTGGTTTGTGATAGACTCTACAGGTATCATTGCCTGATAACAGAATTATCTCAGTACTTCCTTGTTGATCATTTATCATCATTACATTCACATGTCAACACCTCGTATCTTCCAGCAGCACTGCTTTAAAAAGGGATCAGTATTACCCTAAATGAGTTGGAGGGGATGTACATGTGATTGAACAAGTTAGGATAACAATCACTATCCTTATTAGCAATGGTCTCCCTATTGTACCATTTTAGTGAAAGAGAACAAGGCTGCTCTTAGCCTGCCTAAGTGACTGATATACTTGGGAAGTTCTATTAATATGTATGGACTGATGGATGAAGAGATCAAAAAATAAATGTATTTGCAGACAAAGCTCTGGTGCATAATCTCTTTTTGTTTCTGGAATTTTGACATGTTTCCCCACTAGGAAAAGCAGTGGTGCGTCTCAACCTTAATGACTAACAAAATGATTATGGAATAATGTTCCATGGACCACAGCCTAATTATCAGACGCACTATAGAATATAATCAAAAACATGGAGTAGACAAAAAAGAGTACCATGGTTGTAGGATGTGAAAAACAGAAATCAGCTGGAGATGAAGAGCATGAAGGTTACTCTCAAATAACCATTACATGGCAGGGATGTGTTCCAGCTTCTGCTACTGCCAGTTTGCTCAGGAACGCACTTCATGTGTGCACATGCATAGTAGTAAAAAAAATGCTTTGGCACATGCGCAGAGCAAAAAACAAGATGGAGGCACCTATGGTGCCACCGACACAGCCGGTTCAGGGGCATGACAGGCTGAGTTACTACCTACTTGGCCAAAACGGTCTGAACCAGTAGGAACCCACCTCTGTTACATGGGATATATTCTTGCATTAGAGATGGTCTGGATATGGTAAGAATTCAATTGCCTATTCTTTATGAGTAAAATTGTCCTGTCAGCTTTTTTTTTTTTTTTTTTTGATTGAGACAATTTTTTGCAATTAAAGTATTTGTGTAAAAGTTTTGGCTGTTCCTCTTCTGGTGCTAGATTTAGATCTTTTCATTGTTTTACCATTTGTTCTCTATACAGTGGAGGCAATATTGGCAAATGATGAAGTTATCTCATAACAAAAATGGGTCAAATGTATGAATCCCTACATTAGGGCAGTTTGATCATATGTTTAATAGCTGCAGGTGTTCAGCAGCTGAGCCACATGGCAGCTGGTGGGAGCAAGACAGAGCAGGATAACAACAGAAGCATCTCCTTGTTACACACGCATGCAGAAAGTGGAGCTTGCAGTAGGATGCCCTGATAGGAAGACGCACGCTGGGTACATCCTTGACTTAGTGTCAGGTGCAAGGAACAGAACATCACAGAGTCGAACAGAGCAGTATGCTTATTTGAGGATTCAATCTGGGTTCGTCATGGGGACCAGAGATTTTGTCTTCCGAGCTTTTGGCTTGTGCTGAAGCCCATCTTCAGGGAACTTCTTCAAGTGTACTTGGGGCTGTTCTGTGTGTGGTATTTATGTGGTGCCTGTTATATGTGGCTTTATAGATGTTGATTGGGATGGTGATGGCTGGCTATTACATCATTGTGCTGCCAAGCCCTTGTCTCCTAAGTACTTGATAAACTGGTGGTAAATCAGCACTCCTGTTGACTGACGAACGACCAGTTTCCCAGGCTTCAATCACTTCTCTGGCTGTGTTTGCGCCTGCTTAGCCAACAATCTTAATAGCTGCAAAATAGTAGACAAAACCTCTGGTCCCCATGACCATCCCAGATTGCATCCTGCAACATTATCCTGGGACACATACGATATACAGTATTCACCTTCATTTGTGAGTATGTTTATTGCTACTCACCTATTTACAAGAATCTTGCCAGACTAGCTTCACTCACTATAGAACAGGGGTGTCCAAACTTGGAAACTTTAAGACTTGTGGACTTCAATTTCCAGAATTCCCCAGCCAGCCATGCTGGCTGGGGAATTCTGGGAGTTGAAGTCCACAAGTCTTAAAGTTCCCAAGTTTGGACACCCCTGCTATAGAATAAAAAGTTAAGAACTCCAAGTTCTTATCTAGTTACTGATATGTGCTTTCCGTCACTTCACTGATTCCAGGCTAGCCAGTCTCTTAATTCCTCCCACCCCCACCCCCACCTTCAGATGCAGATTCCACCAGATTTAGCCATACATAAACCAATCCAGCTATTGAACATATGTGCCTCATGTAGTCACTAGTATGATGCTGGTTCTGGAAAGCTACAGACAACACCTGCAGATAGCTCTTGATATCAGAAGAATAACAGGAATGAATTTCCTCTACTGTGAAAGAATTTGTTACAGATTTGTTGTTGTAAATGTGTATATTACCTGCAAATAAAAAAAAATGACATGCTTTGTTTAAGAAAAATTTGCCTATGATGTATTACCAAGATGCCTAAATCATCCAGCTCCATTAATCTGAGCCAATGCGAATATTCTGAAAACATTGAGATTCCACAGGGAAATCTAAGATATCCAAATATTTAGTTATGCAAATTACTTGGACAACTGTCCCCTATATATTCAAGTTTTGTATATTTGTAAATTTTACCCAGGAATAGAAATATTTAGTGGTTGTTGGTCAGTGCTGGACACTAATTTGAAATGCCTAAAACACTCAATTTTTTTTAGTATTTCAAACTAGAATCTTCCTCAGATTTATCTAGCTCTGGCAAGAGACTGAATCTAGAAACTTCTGTAAACAAAATGATATGTTTCACCACTAAGTTAAGGCCTCTTCTTGCAGCAAACCTAAGATCTGATTTAGAAGTGTTTTTAAAGACAACAAATTGGACAGGAGCTAATAAAATTCAAAATTGCGGGTAGACAAATGATTTCTTGCAAATTGAATTATAAAATAGCACAATGAAATAGTACACTTTGGCTCTCCATTGTGAAGTCTACTCTACACTGTGCATAAGAAATTAGGCAACCTTAATAACAGCCCCTTTAATGTGTTTCCTTTTCCCCCAAACTTGATTTAAACACTTCACATGATTTTAATCAATAGAGTTATACTGTAGTATCAGATGTGCTGCTGTACTTAAAAATAGAATAATTGGAGAGAAATGTATAATAAAATGAAACAATTTATTATGCTTATATCTCCAACTGTAACGCTAATCAACTTTGTAACAATGCTACATTAATCTGAGGATATTTATTCTAAACTAATGAAGCAAAGTAATTTAGAAAAAGTTGTAGAACAATAAAAAGGCATAACTTTATGGCTATATTATCTGCTCATAAATTTGGCTAAAACAACAAAACTAAGATCTGATTGATGAGATAAAATTAAAAGTTTAGAGAAATAAAGAAGTATTACACTTTAAAATAAAATAAGTATTATTCAATAGCAACATTTTATGAACTTGCATTCATAAAAGATAAAACTCAGTGTTAATTCTTTTGTTTCATTAAAACACCTCAGATGCTGAAAAGAAAGGCAACGATCTAGCCAAAATTAAGCAATTAAAATACTGTCAAAGCCATTGCAAAGCTAAACTATGCAAATGTTTTCTTCAAGATACTAAGGAAGACCTTAGTAAAACTACTATAAATCATCACCTTGCTTGTTATGTATCACTAGTATAATTAGGGTTGAAGTACTTTTATAATTATAAATTGAAGTATATCTATTTCTTCTAGAATTCTGAGCTGTACACCTTAACATTGTAAATGTCAAAGAACAATCAAACACACCTTTGTCTTATTTCAACAAGGCTAATAAAAATAGCAATTTATTTCCCCCTGTAACCATATGGGGCAGGGGCTTCACAGAATATATTTGGTGTCAGTCTGCAGTTGAAAAGGACTTTGTACTGCTGCTCCAGACTGGGAATGAGAAGGATTAGAACCGTGACTGCAAACCTATGGCATGCATGTCAGAGGTGGCACGCAGAGCCCTCTCTGTGGGCATGTGCGCCGTTGCCAGCTGCTCTTCTATGCACATGTATGCCGGTCAGCTGGTCTTCACGGGCACCAGAGTGCCTGAAAATGGTTCGAAAAGTGGCCTGAAAATTGTCTGAAAACAGCCCCCAAACCCAAAAATGGACAAAAACAGGCATGCACGTGCAGACCAGCTGGTCTTAGTGTTTCCAGTGCTCCGGCATGCGCACATGCATGCACATGTATGTGCATTCCCATTTGGGCACTCGGTGCTGAAAAGGTTTGCCATCATTGCATTAGAAGAACAATGCAACTGTGGATTTGTCCACCATGCTTTTATTAATTTTTTCCCCCCTGTAAAGGAGGCATTTGTTTTTCTGTCTTACTATCAAGATCTTTTTTTTTTAAAGGATTTATTTATTTATTTATTTATGGTGGTGGTGTTTTTCAGTGTACTGCATTGTGAAATGTGGCAGGCTCTTCGTCCTCAGCAGCTTTTCTAGCTAGTCAGACTCCCTAGTCAACAACACACATCTTGGGCATCATTTCAAGTGGTCTCCCCTAGGGATGTGGAAGCATGGGAAGTCAACCCTGAACAAGGATATTCCCTTCTCTTTGGTCCTTTCACAATCAAGGTAATTTTATTTATTTATTTATTTATTTCTTAGATTTTTAGACCGCCCCCTCTCCCAAAAAGGGACTCGGGGCGGTGAGTAAGTGCAAAAGTGCAAAAGCTCCTAGTCCAATGATGTGACCATCTGGGAAACTCACTTCTTGAAAAAAATAATGAAAAGCAATGAATTTCCCATCAAATTGGGTTAAAAAAAAGCAACAGGAGACACTTGGGGTGCTATATCTGATTAGTATGACTTCAACGAACTTCCTAAACTGCCCTGAAGTGATGTAAGATCAGCAATATGGGGAATGTTTAAAAAAAGGTGATTAATAGACTTGATCATTTGATGCTACGTTGGATACCACTCAAAGGACTGAAGTGGCCATCTGAATCTAGATATCTAGCTATAAATGATAGCTAGCTGCCATCCGCCTTTCTGTCTGTCTGTCTGTACTGTACAGTACTATAATTTCAGGGTCCTATGCTAGAGTTTATAAGGAAATTCAAGTTAATGTAATTATTTTATTTGGATGTTTTCCACTACTGTCAGAAAGCTCTGAAGAGGCAGAAACTTTTGGCACTGCTACTCAAATCAAATCTGTCTAGAATGGTAGATCAAATATCTAGGGACAAATTAAAACTTTGTAGCTATGTTAACTATCACTCTTGCTTGACTTGATACCAATCTCTCTGACTTTTATAAATCAGCAGTAACTAGTTTGCTCACACCATCATTAGTCTGAATTAAACTTATGTTTATCCAGCAATATCCAGTTTTTCATATTCCTCCAGGAGGCCAGAGCAACAAAATCTCTGTTTAAGAGTGGAAATTTAAAAAAAAGAATAAACAAAATAGAAATTCCTGGGTTAAACAAAAGCAAATGAAATAAGGAAACGTCGTTAAATGATACCAGATCATCAGCAGTTAAGATTATTAGACAAAGTATAATTGATAGTCAGACGTAAATCTTTATCTCTATAGCCCTCCCTCCCACTCCAAACTTTGCCCTGAGTTGGCTTACATGAAGAAAAAGACAAAACATAGAGTTAATAATAGGCATTATTTTATCATCAATGAAGACACTCAAGAAGGAATAACACATGTTTTTCTGTATGCTTTAATTTTATGTTAAAATATAAATCTAATGTAATATCTTTTAAATCCAAAACATCTGTAAAATCTAGCTAATTCCTGATGCAGCCTTTGACAGGAATAAGAAATGGACAAATTGGATCCCAAAAAGAATGCAACGTCCATTCTTTGTGCACATGCTGTTCCTGATATAATTTCCAGGTGATACACTCACATGTATGTACTATATATCATTATTTACTAGCTGATTCACACATGGATTCTCTCAAACCCTTTTTCACTTTCCTATACCACATGGCATGAATTCCATTCCTAAAAAACTCATACCAATAGCATTCAAGCAACCCTTCCTTCCTTCTTTCTCCAAATGTCTCTCTAGTGGGAATTAGACTTTTCAAAATCTTGCATTTACATCTTGTGGGTGAAGTGGGAAACTTATTTTGGAAGTTTATAGATTGTTTGTGGAATACTTACAGGCTGCTTATGTCGGGTACAAGTATCAGAGAAGATGTCTCCATGCCAATGTAACTAACTGCTTCACTCACTCCAGTGGAAGGGGTCTGCTATGGACCCTGTCTACTAAAGAATTTTGGTGGGTGTGGTCAAGGAAAAGTGTCTATTCTGCTTGGCCCAAAACCTGTGAAACATTTTGCTATCAGAACTGAGAACTGCTCCCATCATTTTGGCTTTCAGGAAGGGTATTCATACTTGGTTTTGCCAATTGGCTTGGAGCCCCGAAGGGGCCACCTACCACTGAGGTGGTTGACAGGGTAAAAATACTTCATCCCAGTGCTGTCTATCTTCTTGGTTCTGTTTTCTTGCATAATTTTAAATTTTTAATTGTTTTTCTATTTATCTATTTGTCTTTTTATGATCTGTAAGCTGTACAAACTTGACTTATTGGAGAATGGGCATCATTTCAATTTGATAAATAACAATAATAATGTGGCCATTGAAACTGAGCATTGCTATACCTGCTATGCCTCTCTAATTTTATTACCAAAATTAGAGAGCAATTAATTTTATAACTATTAACAAGTAACTCTAGGGATATCCCAAGAAACACAAAAGTCATCAGAAGAAAGGATCAGCTTATTCCACATCCATAATCCCTCGGTCCAAATCCTTGAACATGCCTTGCTGCAGATAAATAGTGCAGAAAGAATTTTGGGGAGATCAATAGGTGCAATAGGCTTGGCTCCCTGACTTTTCTCAGGCTATTCTCTAAATTTATTTGCTTATTTATTTATACTGCCAGATTCAACATCACTTGTAGAGATTTACATCATAAAAAAATTAAGTTGCCTTTTGAAATGGCTCCTGATTTGGAACAGAGGAAAGTATAATAGCAAGATGCAGACTTATTGTAGCCTTTATGAAGAAAGGATCTTCATAGATAAAGGATGAACAGGATTGAGAGACAATGATGGAGGAAGTTACTGTTGGAGAGGCGTTATAGTTTACCACTTCAACATAGCTGCTATTTGTCTCTCTCATATTCATTGCAATTTTGCTATTTTCCTGTTCCTGTACTTATAATATTCCTGATGGGTTGCTTTCTCTTTTTGCACACATTTGTTCTTTCAAAAGTAATTGGGCCTTCAGAGTAGCAAAAATCTATGCCCCTGATGGCAAACCCATGGCAGGCATGCCAGAGGTGGCACACAGCACCGCCTCTGTGGGCACGTGAGCCATCACCCCAGTTCAGCTCTGCCGTGCATGAACGGACGTCTCCCAGGGGACAGCTGGTCTTTGGGTCTCTGCCGCACATGTGTGGGGGTGGGACATGTGCAGGGGGGGCACGTGTGCATGCCCGGGGCAAGGCGCGGGGGCCACACATGCATGCACAGAGGCACATGCATGCACAGAGGGCATATGCAGAGAGTGCATGCATGCACAGGGCCCACGCACACATTGCATTTTGAGGGTTCAGTCATGCGTGTGCACATTTGCGTGTGTGTATTTGCGTGTGTGTGCATTCACTCACACACGCTTTGGGTACTCAGTCTGGAATTGGTTAGCCATCACTGGTCTAAGAGTTGCAGAAAATGATAGTGGTACAAATTGTTTTTCTACTTTGTTCAACAGCTATGAGGAACCATTCTAGAATAGAACCTAGCATTCCTTCTCTTCAATCCTTTTTTATGTAGCTCTAGTATGGGGGCAAAGTAATGCATTAATGTCTCATAAATCACTGATTTAGATCAAGGAGGCACTGCTGTGCATCTTATTTATTACTAGATACCATATTGGTACATATGCCAGAACTTGTAATATGCCACAGACTTTGAGCAAAGGTGAACAAAGTTAAAGTTCCTAGAATCATATATTGCCTTCTACAGTAACTATATTGATTCAGGCTGTGGTTTGATTTCAGATTTTTCCTTCAGATGTGGATCTAGAAAAAATGTTTGAGCCATGAGAAAGTTATAGGAGGAAATTATTCCCATGATATGCATATACAGTATTTCACAGATGGGATTTGCCAATTACTTCCACTTAGGATGGATTTTTTTCTTTTTTCATTGCCTGACAAAGAGTTCAAAGCTCAAAGCAAGCACATATTACATTTTTTAAATAATTCCTCTATATACATTTCTGTTTTACAAAAAACACTCGTTATCCGAAAAACTAAGCTTTTACAAACATAAAGTCTCAGTGAGTTGCAAATGGCTTTGCAACTCGCTGCTCTGGAATTGGCAAAAACTCAAATACTTCTTGTTCCAGTATAAACTTTTAGGAAACATTGATACAAATTTCTGTCACTTGACAATACTGAGATGAATGTTAAACTAAATCCAAATGTATGAATAGTCTGTTATGGAGATTGGGGGTGGGGTGGGGAGCTCAATTTTGAACAGAGGGAGAATAATTTAAGAAGGAAGCATTTATCTTGATATGCTGTTGCGTGTACTCATAATACCATTTCTGTACTCCAAATGTGGTCTCTCAAATCACTGCAGATTTAATTAAACAAATCATTCTGCAAAGAAGTTTTACTATTGCTAAGAACCTTCAACTAATTGACTAGAATCCAAATATTTGATGAGCTCTACAATATAATATTACTTCATCAAGTTGGGGAATAGGCAAGAATTCTGAACTAACAGGAAATTGTACCATATGAACAGAATTTATTAATTAAAATAAAACTGAGTATAATATATATAAAATGTGATATAAATAGATATGGTCTTGATGTTGATTCTAAATCTTTATTTATTTAGCTTGCAATATTGGTACCAGTTTTTCATCTGGACAAAAATGTTTTTTGACCAAACAAAATATATCCGATGCCAATCTTAATAAGAGAATATCCTAGCTACAATTCTGTTTCCACATTTTTTTCTAAGACATAATTTAATCTCTATTTACAGAAGAATATGTTGCATGAATTAACATTCCTCTGTATCCAGTGGTATTTGTTTTATTGGTAGGGGGAAGGAGTAGTTCTGTAGTTATACATGCTGGTAAATTAGCCTTATTGGTACATTGACTTATTAGGCTTATCTATATGTTCAAAGTACATATAAATAAATCATAGAAGGAAGAAGGTTTATCTTTGTATCCAAAAATATCTTTTTCTGCAGAAAACTAAGCTATTTTCACCAGTGAAGAGAATTTTGTTGTTAGTTGCGAAGTCATGTCCAACCCATGGCAATCCCATGGACAATGTTCCTCCAGGCCTTCCTGTCCTCTACCATCCTCTGGAATCCATTTAAGCTCGTGCCTACTGCTTCAGTGACTCCATCCAGCCACCTCCTTCTCTGTCGTCCCCTTCTTCTTTTGCCCTCAGTCTTTCGCAGCATTAGGCTCTTCTCCAGTGGACAAGCTTTAAACTACAGCAGTTTTAGTTAATTAAGCATGGAGAATTCATTTATATTTATAAAACTGACTTTTTCATGCTGTTTGTAAATTTAAGGATCCCATCATTCTTCTGTAGAAGTTAACATCAAAGATTACATTTGATACCCTTAGAAGACATTTTTATATGCAAAATAATTAAGTAGTTTCATTATTACTTAATAACGAATACATCTTAATAAAGATGTAATCTTCATTACATGTTTACTTCTCCGGAAATGCATCAATAACATCATTTGAAATAGATATCTGAAAACAGAAAAAGGGATATAAAGTAATATAGACAGTTTCAGAATGTATTTTTGGATAGCTCCAACCAATATTGCGTTTAAGGGAGTGGTCTGTCAGTCTCTGAATTTACGTAAAATTATGTTTCAGTTGTGACTGATGGGTATCTTCTGTTGTTGTTGTTGTTGTTGTTGTTGTTGTTGTTGTTGTTTTCTCAGTACAGTCCATTTTATGGTGATCTCCCCTTCCAGTATTACCTAGATCTGACCTGGCTTAGACTTTTGTGATCAAGTGTAGGCTATGTTAAATTGAAAATATTCTGATAGGTATTTCTTAGAATCATGCTACGTATGTTCTTATTGATATAAATTGTTAAACTAAAGTCCTGAGCTTCCAAAAGGCCCCATTTGAATAGTCATTGTAAAACTTTTGAAGAGGTATAATTTTATTTCTGAAGAATTTAAAAATAAAAGTGATAAATGAACTGTTAATTAAATACAGTTTCAGCAGTCTAGTCTGTTTTAAAAATTAGGGCAAAAGAATAGACAGTATACTACTGCACCCAAACACTCTTATGTCAGCTTAAAATCTGCTGCAGAGCCTAATTGCTCAGCCTGATCATCACTTGCCATTTCGGAAGGATCATTTGCAGGCTGTTATAATTCAGCTGCTCTCTTGCCAGGATAGTCTTTTTTCACCAAATAATGTAATACAGACATGAGAAACTAGCTCAAGGTTAAAAGTATACGACATGACTCTTGCATTCTGATTTCCTGGAAGTATTAAACTTATTAAACTAGATAAGTCTAATACTTCCAGTAATTCAGAATGCAGGCGTCATGACTATAAATTCCTTTGGTTGTTTTTTTTAAAAAAAATAGTATTATAATAATAATAATTTTTGAAGATTTCCAAAACCGATTTAAGCTGCTATAACTCAGATGGTTTGTGTCTGTGTCTTTTGAAATGTGTGCAGCTTGTATTCCTTACCCAAAACCGTCTTCCATACCAAATCTCATATTGATAGGACAAATCATGTGTGAGGAATGTATGTATGATGAAGAAAATGTTTGTGGTTTTAGCAGAATGCCTTGCACTTACGTTTTACAGCATTTTTCTTGTAATTTTACAATGAAGAGATAAATGCGTAAGTGTTAAAGACAGCCAGAATATTCAATACAAGAAAACATTTGTTAAACCAATATATTATATGCTGTCTTCAGCAGTTTTACCAGCTAGTTAGAATAGTTTTAAAGGAATGGACTTTCCTTGGTGAATCAAGAACAATAGAAAATACTAGCCATGCACTTCTATATTGTAAAAATAAACAATAAGAATAGTTTTAAATATATTATAGGTACTTTACTGAAATGTTCAGGTTGCTATGTTTTGCATTTCCATATTTATAAGATTAAGGCGGGAATGTTGCTTATAGTACGTAGTAGCAAAATTCTGCACACTTGTAAGACATGCTTGCTTCTACATAAGTAGAATAGAATAGGATATTGACGCTTTAAATCTACACTAATCAGAATACATTAAAATGAAATTGAATTGCATTCAGCTCTCAAAAGATAACCATCATGCACACATGCATATGTGACACAGAGAAACATCACAGTCTAGTGTGAGTGTGTACATATACATGGCAAGAAAAATGAATCCGGCAAGTTTACAAGAAGAAAGGCATAAGAATAAAGCCTTCACAGAATCTAATAATCCCTCTGTAGATACTTCAAAACCTCCAACAACAACAGAAACAGACTGTGAAGTGGGTGTATGGGGTCTCTAACAATGCTTCGAGTTCTAATCATATAGTGCTCATAAGCAGCATCCTGAATAGCGGGAAATGCAAATGCTGGTTTGCACACTTCACTAAAGTACTATGTACTGTAAGATGTATCTCAGAAATCTAATGATTTTATGCTATCTCTACATGTACACACACACACACACACACACACATCTTGATTCAGTGTTAACATTTGGCCACTGGCTGGCAACTTCCTATAGTTTTCTTGGTAAGATTTTTCAGAAATGGTTTGCCATTGCCTCCTTTCTAGGGCTGACAAACAGTGACTGGCTTTTTGTCTAAGGCAGAACTCACTGTGTCCTTGTTTATAACCTGCTGCCTTAAAGACAAGCACAAATTGGTTCCTATCTACGGTCTTTACATTTATTATTCATTTTTTAAATTTTGTTGGTCTTCATGTAGTAAACATTTGATTTTATTTGAGCAATGGAAAAAGGGCTAATTTGCCAACCAGGAATTGAATACTTTATCCTGCTGTAGTAGTGTTTCTCAATCTTGGCAACTTTAAGTCCTGTGGACTTCAACTCCCAGAATCCCCCAGCCAGCAAGGAGTTCTGGGAGTTGAAGTCCACAAGACTTAAAGTCGCCAAGGTTGAGAAACACTGTGCTATAGGAATATATATTGTTTTATTCTTTAAAAAATTGCTAGTGTTCCCCTGTGGTATTTTTCTTATGTATGCTCATGATAGCAAACTTCCATTGTATTCTAGGGCTTCTAATTGTTCATACTGGCAGTTTTGCATTTGTCCATCTTTACTTAATCATGTCCCCCTCTTATTATAATCTATGGGGAGGGGTGGGGGACAGAGGTGGGTTCCTACTAGTTCGGACCAGTTCTCCTGAACTGGTAGTGTTGCCTTCAAACAGAGAGTGAACCATTTCTCTCTTTTTTTCAGAAGTGGCTGGAAGAAGTGGCCAGCAGCTGGAAAAGGGAGCGGAGAGAAACACCAAGGTGTGCATGGGTCGGAGTGGGGGGAGAAGAAATTCAAACTTCAGCCTCCTGGTGCGACGTGGGGCTTTGGGCAAAGGCTGGAGGGAAGGGCCCTGGCTCGCTCATGATCTCTCCCTCCCCAGTGTAGTTTCATACAGGCAGAAGCTCACATTGCCTTTTGCAAGCCCGCTGTCAGTGAAACTGGGTGCTGGTGTGCTGGCTTTTTGCCTAGCTTTATCCAGATGTCGGGGGGGAATAGATGGGGGCCTGGGGAGGAAGTCATTTTCCCCTCCCCCAACAGCTGGACAAAGCTATGCAAAAAGCCAGCCCTGACCAGCGCCCAGCATCATCGACAGTGGGCTTTCAAAAGGCAATGTGGCTCCGCTTGCAACCAAGCTAGACTAGGGAAGGGGAGCATAAGCAAGCACTGAGGAGACCGTGGGAGGAGGGAAGCCTAGCAAAGCGGCAAGCGAAGGCATCCACAGCAGCTGTAACACACGCATTTTCCCTCAGCCTCCTTCTTTCGGAGGGCTCCGATCGGCTCCCTTCCGGCTTCCCGATCTCTCCTCTCATCCCATTAGCCAGACTGCCAGCAGGACAGTGATGGATTACGGATCCCGTTGCAACCGATACGGTGCAACGGGGCCTGGTGTCCACCACATGAATGCGTGCAGCACATGCCCACATGCGCGCATACATCCTTACCTCATGTGATGTTCTGCGATGCTTCCACAATGCTCCAACTGCTGAGCTGAGTGTCACACAGGCGCCATACGCTCTGTTTGCATGCGCGGAAGCACAAAAGAGCTCAAATACAGGTAAGAGGCGGGGGTAGGTGGGCCTTCTGGAGCACCATACTGGAACGGTACCCGGTGCTCCTGGCAGGCACCGGTAAGCCGGTACCAGTGTGTACTGCCTGCAACCCACCACTGCAGCAGGAAGTGGGTAGGTGGGCTTTATTGACTTCCAGACGTTTCCTATCTAAATGGCATGCTGCATTTGCAATGGGGGAGGTGTTTGGGGAAGGGAGTGGGGGAATGGGTGGTGGTGGTAGAGGAACCACTTTCAAGCCATTGATTTTTGTAGGGTGGAGAGTCTCCCCCCAGTTATGCAGGCAGAGACATGCTTCCCATCCTCTGTAGGGAAAATAATTAAAAAAAAAACCCGTGGCTCGAGCCGGACGGCCAGGCTAGTGGCAAAATTTCCATGCCCTGGATGGAGAGAGAGACAGAGACAGAGACAGGGAGGGAGGGAGAGTCTGTCCAGTCTCTTCTTGAAAACTTCCAGTGTTGGAGTACCCAGAACCTCTGGAGACAAGCAGTTCCACTGGTTAATTGTTCTTACTGTCGGGAAATTCCTCCTTAGGTTTAGGTTGCTTCTCTCTTTGTTCAGTTTCCATCCAGTGCTTCTTGTTTTGCCTTCTGCTGCTTTGGAAAATACATTGCCTCCTCCTTCTTTGTGGCAGTCCCTTAAAAGCCTGTTGCCTATCACATTCTTGGGCAGAGCATGAGAGCCATTTCCGCTTTTCAGTGATCCATTAAAGTACATATAGATAATAAAGTCGAGAAAGGTGAACATTTTTGTAGAACTATAGATACGTTGATCCTGGCTGTGACATGGAATGGTGGGAGGGGAGAGGCCAAGGAAGGCACCCCTTGATGTGAGTGACAGGGAGTTGGCCACATCCACCCAGCCACATGACCACCAAGCCATACACACAAAAAAGCCACGCCCACAGAACCGGTAGTAAAAAAATTTGAAACCCACCGCTGATGGGGGAACAAGAACAAATGAGAGCAAGGAATGCAAATACAAGGCAAGATATTTCGTCATTTCTAAGTAGCATTTTCAAACATGGATTCAAGCATAGAACTCTTTTGAATTTTCATGTAACTGCAAGCTCTTGCAGTTACAAGAGCTTGCAGTTTGTCTGGACAACTCCATTCAGATAATCAGCAAGTAGAAAAAACATTTGACCTTTTCTTATTCTTGTTAATGTGGTCTGGCAAAGAAGAAATCTATGATATCTCAACACATAATTTCTGGAATCCTTTTTTTCCCTTTTCCAACCGTCTTAACTTTTCTTATCTCTCACACGAAGCAATTAATCTTCCACTGGTTAGTTTCATGTGTTCAGAATGTCGTAATTTCTTCACTTTCAACATTATTCTTTCCGAAATGAATGTCTTAAAATGAATAATGAGGTCTTTCCTCTCTTTTCCTTAAAACTTCATGCAAGGAAAATTAGTAATCTTAAACCAGATTTTTGGGGAAACATGTGCAAACTTCGTTATAACGTGGCTGAATGAGAGGAACATGTCTTTTTAATATGGTTGAGTGGGGTTTAACATCAATAGGTTGACATAGAATGAGCCCCCCTGTATTCAATGAAATTCCTGAAGTGTCTATGGCGAATCTATGACATGCATGCCACAGGTGGCACACAGAGCCCTTTCTGCAGGCACATGAGCTGTCACTCAGCTCAGCTCCACCACGCATGTGCACGCTTCTCCTGCCGGCCAGCTGATTTTCAGGTCTCTGCCATGCATGCAGAAGATGTGTGTGCATGTGCAGGGGTGGGTATATCACATGCTCATGTGCAGGGAGTGGGGGGGTCACACACTCATGGGGGGGCAGGGGGAGCACGGAGGTGCGGGACTCCCCACTGCACTCCATTTTTGGTCCCAGGAGGCTGCAGGGAATCTTGCAAAATGTGTGCATGCATGGGGGGAGCATGGGGGGAGCATGGGGGGGTCATGTGCATGCACACGGGGATGGGGGAGCATGGGAGGTCATGTGCGCATATGCAAAGGTTGGGTACATTGCATTATGGGTGTGGGCCATGCACATGAGTGTTGTCGCAAGCACGCACGATTTCGGCACACGAGGACAAAAAGGTTAGCCATCACTGGTCTACGGCATAGCCTAGTAAGAGGAAAGAATGGAAAATTAGAAGATGGCTGAAAGTGGCTCAACAAGAGGGGGGCATAAGTGGGAAAACAAGGGCATGGAATTGGAAAGAGTAATATGGAGAAGAAGTCATGTGGAAGGTCCTTTGTGCAGTTGTGATAATTCTAAAGTTAGAGACAGGCAGTGCTAGCAGTTAGGATAAATACTTGAATCTGATTACTAGATGTTGTGAGCTGGGAAATCTTATGTCCTGGAAACTGGAGGAGAGCAGAGAACTGTGGAGGGAATCCAGAATAACAGAATTTTGGATTCATAGGAATAAGCTGGTTTTCTGAGGTCAAGCCAACCTTTGCTTTCTATCCAATTTGGGGTTGGGATTATTTTTGTTTCAGCTTTATTAGTTTGCCATTGTATGAAACATGCAACATAGCAGCAATTTATTAACTAAGCATCTAAAAAGGTTGAATACTTCTGACAGAAAACATGATTCATGTAACTATAATTAACCTAGAGAAAACAAAAACTGTCGTGAAAATTAGACCCCAGAAGAGATAAAATACTATTCCGGAGACTTACTTTTGTTTTCTTGTTTTAATTTCATACACTATTGCCTATCCCTTTTTTTTTTCTTTTTTGGTATAAAGTTCAAAAAAATTATAAAGTATGTAGAAAAAAGAGGGAAATGAAGAGATTAATGACTCCTTGATGAAAGATTTTGAATGCAGGGGAATAATGCCAACAAGGCATTAATTTTGCAAAGCTTCTTCTCCGGTAACATTGTATTGCTAACTAGGGCATACAAAACCTTTACCATACCAATTCTCGCAGACAGCTCTTCTGCCTGGAATCCACACTGTATATCGGACATTAATACGATTGAGCGGGTCCACAAGAAGAGTACTCCACTCCTCCACTCACAATAGAATGCCACCAGACTCGAAATTTTGGGCTTGGGCAATCTGGAACCATGCTTCCTGTGGTTAGACCTAAGCATAGTACACAAAATTGTCTGCTACATGTCAACGGCTACTTCAGCTTCAACCTCAATAATACACGGGCAAACAATAGATGCAAACTCAAGGTAAACCACTCCAAACTCGATTGCAGAAAATATGACTTCAGCAACAGAGTGGTCAATGCCTATAATGCTCTACCCGATTCCATTGTTACATCCTCAAACCCCCACAGCTTCAACCTTAAACTGTCTACCGTGGACCTCACCCCATTCCTAAGAGGTCCGTAAAGGGGGCGTGCAAAAGCGCACCAGCGTGCCTACCATACCTGTCCTACTGTCCCCATTTATTTGTATTCATTTCTTTTGTTCATGTCTATGTTTATATTTACACCTGCTATCTTGTACATGTTTGACAAACTAATAAATACAAATACTTATTTTGTATGATAATTTGGCATTTTTGATCTGTGTATAGCAGATGTTGCTTACAATTCTGTCCTATGCAAGTACATTTTAAGCTTCCATTTACCAGGTTTTCTTGTATTTCACAAATTGCCATCACTAGGATTATCTGTCCAAACACTAGAAAGCCAAAATACAGAATTTCTTTCGGGCAGAAACCATGTTGTACCATTACAGAGCATGCTGATGGGCAACCCAAAAGTTAGTGCTTAGGGGAAGGATAAATTGAAATCAACTTCAGTTTTAGAAATTGCAATTAATTTGTAATCAAGTGTAATTAAAATAAATGGCTTATTATAAAATAATTACTGTTCAGTCAGGTTTTGAGGAACTGTATCTCATTTTTGCATTGAACATTGCAATTTATTTATTTGTTTGTTTGTTTGTTTATTTTATTTCATCAAGCATGAATTATATAACAGATATAAGTATAGACATGATTATGAATACATGAAATGAATACGAATACAAGTGAATATTAGAACAGGGACGGTAGGTGCGCTTATGCATGCCCCCTTTACGGACCTCTTAGGAATGGGGTAAGGTCCACGGTTTGTAAATTGTAAACAATTTCTTTACAATTGTTAGAAAAACCTGGAGGTACACTAAATTTTGTCTGAAGTAAAACATTTATATCACATGTACCATATTTTTTTGGGTCCATGTGTAATATAAATGTTTTATTTCAAACAGTTGCCTTGTGAGATTTTTCTTCAGTAGGTCTTACCTACTATAAATGAATTTTTATTCATTTATGTACAGCAAGTAAATATAATTCATTTATTTTTAGAAGTTATTCTTTACAAATCTCAGTGAGAATCAATGGGCGTTATCTCCAAAATCTTATGTTTGAAACTGTGGCATACATGGCATTCAGGATTCTGTGGCTTACTTTACAATGGCTTGTTTGTTTTGTTCTGGTAGCTTTGGGTTTCAATTAATGTACCCAATCTCCCAATTATGGCTTAGCATTTTGTGTGAACCACTATGCTTTGTTTAAGAAACCACAGCTAAAAGGAATCTTGGCTTAGTGTTTTGTTTCTGTTTTAATCTGTAGTTTATGAAATATGAGAAATGTCAAACATTTCATCCAATTTGTTTATATATCCTCTAGACCAGTGTTTCTCAAACTTGGCGACTTTAAGTCCTGTGGACTTCAACTCCCAGAATTCCCCAGCCAGCTATTCTGGGAGTTGAAGTCCACAGGACTTAAAGTCGCCAAGTTTGAGAAACACTGCTCTAGACTTTAGTGTTGATTCAAGCATGGTTACTCTTCGTTGCATTATATTGGTAGAAGGAGTTCATGATAGACCACAGAGACACATCCAGTATGTCTAATCTTCTTACAAACCCATTAAGATTAAAAATACTGCATGTGTAATTTTGTGTTAACATCCAGTTTAAAGGTAAATATTGATTTTTGTAATGTCATGTTAGTAGGTTATGAGATAAATGAATTATTATAGACCTAGTTTATTCCAAAATTTAAATAACGATATATTTAAAAGGTAAATATTTCAATATAACCCTTCTAATTAATTAGAATAATTACTCTTGATAAACATCAGCTTCTATTTGATTAATTTATTTCATTTGATTTGATTTCTATAGTCGCCTGTTGTGGCCCAGCCGGTGCCGGTGCCGCTGCCACCAGACTCCGACAGCGAGGTGTCCTCTGAGTCGGCTCAAGAGGAGGTGGGGGACCCTGGACAGGGTTCCGACGCTGAGCAGGGCGCAGAGAGGCTGGTTGGCCACCAGGGGGCGCCTGAGGCATGGAGCAGTGGTGAAAGCCAAAGGAAGGGGGCTCCTGATGTCATGCCTTGGAGCAGTGGAGAGGAGTCACAGGACAGTGAGTCAGACAGCAGTGAGCTATTAGATGCTCGTTACCGACGTGCTACCCGGCGTAAGGAGCAATTGAGCAATTACCGGAGGTAATGGCTCTCAGCTGCTGATCATTAGACTCCTCTCCAGACTATAAAGGGACTGCTTGTGGACACACCCTTTGCAGGAATCAACTGATCATTGGAGTTGGAGAAGCTCAGATCTGTGTCGTACTTTGGCAGGCTGGATTGCTGCTAAAGGTTTTACCTGGATTACTGTCAATCTGTTCCCTGGACCTTGGCTGCTAAGGTGATTATCTGGAGCTTGGTAGCTGGATTGCTGCCAAGGGGTGTCGCTGTAGCTGGATTGCTGCCCAGAGTGCTATCTTGACCTTGGCAGGCTGGATTGCTGCCAAGGTGGAACCTGTATGTCAATAAACATCTTTGAAGAGACTTTGTGTCGGAGTGTCTTGGTATACAAGAGGAGGGGGTCAGAACAGTCGCCCATCTCAGCAAGTGACTCCCTGTGTGTGTTTGTCATAATTCAAACATATATTACAATTAGAATATTAAAAACAATAAGGCAGTTAAAATGCTGAAACACTTTAAAACATCTAATTCAATTTAGTGACTAAATGACTTCAGAGTAATATAATAAATAAATATGTGCACAGTTTTCTATTAAGTATGCTTCAGGTGGCCAAATTTTGTACTTGGTTGAACTGTTATTTTATCAAGGAAGCACTTAATTATGGCACAAAGTTAAAGCATTGCAGAAGACATTTTAATATTGTTTAAAAAGGTACTGTTACAAAAGATCAACATAATTTGTATAGAAACAGATTTTTTAAATGACTAAGAACAAAATATGAGGCTTTGCCTCCCCTCAGATGATATTACCATTCCATTTGACATACCTAGTTAGTGTTTTGGAAGAGCCTTTAGAATGGAGTAGGCTTCCATGCCAGCAAAATGGCAAATGGTACTTTGTGTATTAAAATCAATTTTATCTTATTTTTGCATGAGAAATGCATCATTTTGCACAGTTTATCAGATTTACATTGATTGTCCTTATCATCTTTATCTATTTTGAATTAAAGCCTTATTCAACTTAACAACAGTTCATTTGGTGGCCATTCAAAGTTACAACGGCACTGAAAAAATGAGTTATGACCATTTTTCACACTTATGACGGTTGCAGTGTCCCTCAGGTCCCTTTTGTGACCTTCTGACAAGCAAAGTCAATGGGGAAAACAGATTCACTTAACAAGCATGTTACTAATTTAAGAACTGCAGTGATTCACTTAACAAATGTGACAGGAAGTCGTAAAATGGAGCAAAACACACTTAACAAATTTCTCACTCAACAACATAAATGTTGGGCTCAATTGTGGTCATAACCTGAGGACTACCTATACTCTGGAAGGAAAAAAATTAGGTACCTTTTAAGTGATATGAAATTGACAAGTGTTGTGAGTTTTATGTTTATTTTAATGGACCCCAGGCAAACAGAGAATAAAAGTCCTGAATATTTTGGGTCCCACAAGATCATTGTTTGACTTCCTGTAGGCATACTTTAACTGCAAGACCAAAATGCATAGAATGCTTTGGACCTTAATTTAAGCATTTTGCCTAAGAAATATCAGGTTCAAACTGTTGGTTTCAACATCCATGATTTTTTTTAAAAAATGAAGAAACGAGACCTATATTTTTGCCAACATGAGAAAATGTAGACAAAAATATACTGCCAGCCTTTTTCATAAAGGTAATTATTGGCACGTGGGCCATAGGTGTTTCTATGCCAAAAGCACATTTAAAAATGATCAAAAAGTGCTTCAGAATGATTTAACAAATCACGCAAGCAACCTAGGATTCTTCAGAGACAATCTAGATCAGGGGTGTCCAAAGTTGGGAACTTTAAGACTTGTGGACTTCAACTCCCAGAATTCCCCAGCCAGCCATGGCTGGCTGGGGAATTCTGGGAGTTGAAGTCCACAAGTCTTAAAGTTCCCAAGTTTGGATACCCCTGATCTAGAGTGAAGCAGTCAAACAAATTGCGCAAACCTATAAAGCAGTTGATTCTGAAAGTGAGACAAATTACAGCTTTGCTCAATATAATTGCATGATATAATTAATTATCATAATTAAGAGAAGGATCAGCAGTTGCCCAAAGTCAAATATGGACTCTGTGGTGTACATTAGTCTAAAGGGAAGCTAAATAATTTCAAGGAAAGCCAAAAAAAAAGTGCTAATAAACTGACCGAGAAAGAAACTGAGAAAGAAAGATGAGAAGTAGATTGATTTGCGGTTTTGGGATCTAGGAGAATTATAGTAACATTATTTGTACCCCAGGAGAAATTTATGCTTGCAATATTAGATTATTATAATCAAACTTTAATGAAATCCTTGGGTCTGAAGTTGCTGGCTGAGAAATGTATCCCACAGAGTGCAATAGTTGGATTTGTGTGTTCACATTTTGAGTCCTGATTATTATTAAAGACATATCTGATTATTCTTCTGTGATGCCTGGCATGAAATTCTTATTGTGAATTGCAGGATTTAGTTTATACGAGACATAATAACAACAAAATCGGTCTAATTCCAATTTGTCTCGTATGTCTATAACCTTATGTAATCTGGAGCATCATCAGATGATCTTTGATAGAGTTCAGACAAGTGTCAAGAGAGTGAGCAATTTGCATGTGCCATCCTTACTCTGGATATTTTCCCAGATTTGGAGCTGATATGCTGTGTAGGAACTTTGATCCTGTGGTGTAACATCGTAATTACTTACTTAGCAGGGCAAGTCTGTTGAAAAAATGTTAGCAGTTTCAACTTAGAAATAATTCGGGTGATAACTAACACTTGATTAATGAGAGCTAATTAGAATAACAGTTTAGTGCTGTAAGAAAAATGGATTTAATTATTCTGTGATTAATAATTTGGCTACTCTATTTACCTTGGTTTAGCTAAATGCTTGAAGTTTTGTTTTCTTCTAGTGCGTATTTTCATTACTGTACATGTTTTAAAATGTTACTCACTCAATCAATCAATCCAGGATTTTGCTTTGGTACTTTCCTATGAACTTCATTTTTGCCCCGTGATTTCCAGGTGGGGGACTTCATGTAAGGCAAGACAGATCTGCAGTTCTGAGATTCTGCATGATTTTCATGATTACTTCATTCTGCGTTGGAGTATTTTTACAGTATGACCACAACAGCCTCAATTCTTGTCTGTAAGGCCATGTCTCAGACAGCTCTTATAAGATTTTGCCGTCTGGTAAGTTTCATGCACTAGTTGATGATGTCCACTTGTTTTGGTGGTCTCATGTCCCCCCCCCCGCCCCCTCCTCCCGCTTGATTATTGATTAGTGGTTGACAGTGAGCTCTGTAAATGTAAACGTCCAGGCCATAACAATAACAAGGACATTTTAAAAAAAAGTTTATGCCTACCACGAGCAAACACTTTTTGAATATTTTAAATTTTAATGCTAGCTGTAGGCAAAGAAGTAATAGCAAAGTCTAAGAATTAGCAGAGCCCCAAAACATTAAACATTGTTTTGTAACCTTTTCCAACTGATAGTCTTGAAATTGCCCCAAAGTACTTCATACGGTCACCTCTCAGGAGGCTACATAATAGTGGTCTCTGGCAGTTCAGAGCTCTGGGAGATGAAGAAATGGCATCTTTTTGCTCAAACCATGGCTGGTGCCTTCAACAAAAAGAGTTCTTGGTTCTCATACTAGTCTCTCTTTCTAGTCACTTGTAGGCTTTCCTGCCTAAGCAGGAGGTTGGACTAGAAGATCTCCAAGGTCCTTTCTAACTCTGTTATTCTATTCTATTTACTTTTGGAATATTGTTTGTTAATTGCTCTTCAGCTATTAGGAACCTTTGGATTGACAAGTTATATAGTGATGATGGGGAACTTATGGGTGCATGCGGGAGCTGCAGAAGAAGGAAGAAGCACCTCTCTGTCCTGCGGTCTAAAACCCATCGTAGCCCAAACAGATGGCACGCAGAGCTGGCACGCGAGCCGTTGCCGCAGCTCAGCTTGCGTGGGTGCCTCCCACCAGCCAGCTGGTTTTTAGGTCTCTGCCACGCATGTGTGTGAGGCGGGGCACACATATGGGGGTCATGCATGCATGCATAGAGGGGTGGAGGAGTGCTGGGGGAATTATGTGCCCATGCGCAGGGCGTGGGGCGTACATGGGGGGATCCTGTCTTGCATTATGGGTGCGCACGCTTTCTGCATGCGGCAACAAAAAGGTTAGCCATCGCTGTTCTATGGGATGGTGAGTTTCCTGTAATCCTTAGTGAAAGAGGTTTTACATATACTGTAAGTTTAACAATTTCATTTTGTTTTTCTCTTCAAATAAACAGCAAAGGGGAGATTAAAACTTTGATTTTGGAAAGTTACAAAGGTTACAAAGTTACAAAGGATCAACATGCATTTGAAATAAATTTTTGGAATGAATTATAAGAATGCTTTTGCTTTAAATTGTCTCAAAAGGGCACATTGAGACTTTGAAGTCGGACACTATATAGGGAATCAGAGTGGACAAAAGACTACAATTAAAGGAAGAAAAAACCTATTGGCCATACCACCCAGGGATATTTTTGAACAATTAATTCAAAACTTAGTTTTAAGAGTGTGTTTAACTACTGGGTGCAAGTAGTCCTGGACCTACGACCATAATTGAACCGATCATTTATGTTGTTAAGTGAGACAGTTGTTAAGTGAGGTTCCCCCCCCCAATTTTACACCCTTGCTTGCCACAGTTATTAAGTGAATCACTGCAGTTGTTGAATAATTTGGCTTCCCCACTGACTTTGCTTCTCAGAAGATCACAGAACATGATAACATAATCCAGGACACTGCAGCTATCATAAATATGACCCAGTTGCAAAGTATCACTTTTTCAGTGATTTCAGACAAAATTTCAGACAAAATTAGAGTTGCTAGGTTTTCATAGCCCAGGGAAATGATGCCAGACAACCTTTCTGTTGCCAAGTGCTGAAAGCGTGTGTCCGTGACAATGCGCCTGCCCACCCGTACCCATAATGCAATGCATGCATGATCCCCGGGGGTGTTCTGCTCCCCCCGTGCATGCATGTGCGACCCTCTGCATGTGCCCCACCCCCTACATCTGTCTCACCCCTGTGCATGTGCCCCACCTCACCTCACTTATTTTTTGCTTACAGGTTGGTGCAGGAGGCCTTCCAGGCCCAAAACAGGGCAGGGAGACATTCCTCCTGCACCAACCTGGAAGCAAAAAATGGGCGAGGCCAGGTGGGGTACATGTGTGGGTGGGAGGAGAGCACGGAGGGATCACGCGCACATGCACGGGGTCATGCGTGCATGCGCAGGGTGGGGCACATGGGGGGGCACACATGGAGGTCACGCATGCACACGTGGAGGGGTCACATGGGGAGGTCGCACACGCATTGCATTATGGGTATGGGCATGCGGGCATGCTGTCGTGCGCACATTTGCCACTTTTGGCATACGATGACACAAAGTTTAGCCATCACTGCCCTAGGATATGGAAATCTAGCAATTCTAATTTTGTCCAAAAATTAAAAAAAGAAGAAGTGGAAAAACAGCATTCACTGCTATTCTTCTTTTTCTAAATCCCCTATCTTGTAAACAGAGTATATGTTTTGTAAAAGGAAACGCGCAAACACCACACACTATATTTTAAAAACTAAGTCTTGCAAAAAGAAAAGCAAACAATGATATCAATTCCGTTTTCTGTAAACCTTTCAAAATTTGGGTAAAACAGTAGGGTTTGTTTTAATTGGTTGGGTATTTTTATTTTAACAGTGAACAAATCAACCTCTGCAAGTGTTATGTTGACCTCATAAGGCCATCTTGCCAACCATTGTATAGCTCTGGTAAATAATTTCTTTGATTGCAATCAAAGCAGTTGTAAATAGAATCTGCAAGTAATTAGTTTAGTTGAGAGCGTGAAATGTTAAGATTCCTTTTTTCCTAGTAGGATAAAATGTATCCTACTAGTTTGTCAAGAATTGGAACACAGCAAGAATTTGATCTGTAGCAAAAACACCACCAAACTTACAATAACCAGATCTCCTTGAAATCAACTCAACTGAAACTCAATTGTAATAAACAAGAAAAGCCTCCAGCTTTACATGGGTAGTTATTTTACAACACAATTTGATTTTTTTAATGTTAAAAAGGGTGGAGAAAAGAAATGAAAACCAGTTATGTTATTATCCAGAGTTTGTTATGATTCAGAAGCAGTTGACATATAGCTCCCATTTAATTTACCCTTAGTGCTAATATGTTGATAAAGTAAATGCAAGTTAGGGATGTTTCAGATTCAATTCAATTCCCCCCCCCAAAAAAAATGGTTTGAAGCCCATGGGATGTGAACATCTGTTTTAAGGAGCTGCAGACAGGTGTTACATTTACATAGCAATAGCACTTAAATTTATACACCACTTTATAGTCCTTTTACAGCCCACTCTAAGTGATTTACAGAGTCAGCCCATTGCCCCCAACAAACTGGGTCCTCATTTTACCCTCCTCGGAAAGATGGAAGGCTGGGTCAACCTTGAGCCTGGTGAGATTTGAACTGCTAAATTGCAGACAGCCGGCAGGCAGCAGAAGTATCCACTGTGCCACCATGGCTCTTTGGTGAAAATGTGAAAAACCTAGGATTATAAGCACTGAAGGAGACGGCATGAAGAAACTGGACACAACAACATTTTTCTTCCCTCTCTCAAAGAATTAGGAACTAACACCATCCAATGAAACTAAGATATAGGACAGGCAAGAGAAAACTCCTTTTCTTTACTGCACAGAATTAACTTGTGAAAGTCATTGCAATCACATAGTAATGATCACTAGCTTGGATTTTAAAAGGAAACTAGCTGATAACCCAGCGCTGCCCTTGTATTTATTTATCCCAACCCTCCTTACCAGAGGGAGGCCCCTTGTGGAGTAGTGTGAAGCCATTACCATGGCAACTCCACAGTGCTGTACAGTAGAAGCCATTTTAAGGCAATACAGTAGAAACTGTTTTAAGGCACAACAGGCTCTTAACAGAACACATGCCCCGAGCGGTGTTAGGATGTCTTACCGCCACAGTATTTGTTTCCAGGGGTAAGTAATCTGTGTACCAAGTTTGGTTGAAATTACTCGAGGCATTCTAGAGTTATGCTGGAAAACACACACACACACACATGGAGCCATTTATATAGAAAGAGATTGGAGAAATGCATGGATTTGGATACCGAAGGAAAGCATGTCTCTGCATGGCAGTTATGAGAACAGCAAGAGATGGATATGTATATTCACCTCTTGCTCAGAATGTCTCTGAGACATCCGGTTGGCTTCTGTACAAAATAGAATCCTGGACTAAAGTGACTCTTGCTTTCTTTTGTTTCTATAAAGTGTTTGGGAAGTGGGTAATTTTGTGAAGTAGCCCTTGGGCCCAGAACTTTCTAAAGTTTGCAACTGTATTACATGACTACTCTGACTTTTCATGTGAGATATAGGGAGAGAGGGAAGAAGATAATATGGAGATAAATGGTGGTTTCCCTTTTTCCCCATAATTGTAGCAGTTCCTTGATTTTCAACTGATTGTGTAAACGTAGATTAACATTTTCACAGTGTTGGGCATTCATGCCATATTTTACCTGGCAGACTTTCTTTAAACCGATGGATCCTTTTTCATTCCAGCCTGCATTCTGAATTATGAGCTAAGATTTGGCAGCATACTCCCCCCACTATATCACAGTTGCCATATAAATAAAATATGCACATTAAATACCCTCTGGAGAAGCGTCATCTTCAATAATTTCTGGAACATCATAAAGAAATGAGAAAGTCCTCTTTACGGGAGAACGTATTCTACAGACTAGAACCACAGATCTACTGCAATTGCAAGAAGCATTCTTGTGAGTACTTAGCTTCTAAAACAGGGGTCAGCAACTTGCAACTCTGGAGCTGTATGTGGCTCTTTCATCCCTCTGCTATGGTTCCCTGTTACCAGTTGGCTCCACAATTGAAAGGGCTTTCGGTTAGGACAGGTAGTAGAAAAAGGATGCCATGCTAGGAGGAGACTCTATGGTGGGGGAACCAGACTTCCGGTTGGCTTCAGAATTGAATGGGAGCGGGGGCTTCCAGTTGATCAAAAACACTTGAATGTGAACGTACAAATGCAAAGCCAATGAAGACCACACAACACAAACTGTATATGTTCTGGGACTAATACCTGTCAATGGGATGGTTTTGTATCAGCCCATTGTCAGAGACACCCTTGTTTGTTGACCAGTGGAGTAGGCATGATTGGCTTGTTAGCACAATTAATAATACAGATATTACTCTGATTGCAAAAAGATACTTTGTAGCAATTCTTGCACTATAACTATCTTTCTCATCTTCTATTTCTATTTTTAACATCCTACTAAAATTTGCAATGGTTGTTATAATCTTGGTGCCCTTATATAAAGTTAGTTGGTTTAAAAGGAGATGCAGTCTTAATGATAGCCAGAAATGATCTGCGCTCCAACAGTTTGAACTCAACTCCTTGAGATGGAATGAGCTTCTGTCACTTGATTCCTAGTTTCTGCCCTCTCGGCAATTCAAAAGCATGCAATATTGCGAGTAGATAAATGGGTACCACTTTGGTGGGAAAGAAACAAGTTGTGTTTGTTTGTGTGGAAAGCAAAAGCCAGTGCTGGACCCAAGGCATCGCAACACAAGTTAAGAAGAGACCAGTGAAGGAGCCCAGAAGTGCCAGCAACCTGAGTGCCCCAATTAATTGGTGTAAACTAATTGTTACTCCACACAGTGTAACAAGAATGATGTGCAAATGCCAAACAGAATGAACTAGTGATCTAGGCTGCCGGGACTCCCTTGTATCTAACAGGTGCAGATTTATCTGAACATTGGATGCTATATGCTAAATAAGAAGTTCTTTTAAATTCTGGTTCATTAAATATATTTAAAATATGGGTACAGTGTTCATTATATAGGCATCTTAGTTTTCAACGCATATTCTTTAAAACTCAGCGTTTCTATAAGATTTGAATTCAGAAATTTATTTCTTTTTTTTAATTTTTTTATTGTTTTAATTAAACAAAACACACACACACACACACAAAATCATTCTTGATTACATCTTCCAGAAAGCATGTCGATTGGTTACAAATAAATTCCGTACGTTACTACCACAATAATTCTTTATACTTCATTCATATTGGATTGTACATTTTAAATCAAAGATCTTGATGTATTTTACCATCAATGTACCATCATTCTCATTTAGCTATAATTGTTTAAACGTGCTTTTATCTAGAATCATTTATATTTAAAGACACAACCACATACTGGCATTCATTAGCTGTTTCTGTAAACCTCAGGCTTATACCCAATTGCTCTCACCAATGCCAACACATATAAAATCATTAAACATTATCCATTAACATTTCATTATTGTTATTGTAGTTATCTAACATCTTTATAATAAATCTAGACATAAATTTATTAATAGAATTTATAAGTACTCAGGAGAGATTACATCTTTATAACAAAATCCAAAGCAAAAAGGTATTAGTAAAATTGATAAATCTTTTTCCCAGGTCCCAAGTTATAGTTTATATCCAAATTGTTTTTACTAATTAAAGTTATTATTTCATTATTATTATTATTATCATAATGGATTATTTGTTAACGAATAAACATTTTAAAAACAAAGACATTCTATAATCATCTACAAAATCCTACTTATTAATCACCAAAGATGAACTAAGTTTTTAATTATCAACACTCCTTGTCAACCTATGTCTTTCCAGTAACAAAACAATCTTATCTCTTTAGCCAGTAACATTTCGTTATTATTATTGTAGTTATCTAACATCTTTATAATAAATCTAAACAAAAATTTATTAGTAGAATTTATAAGTACCCAGAAGAGATTACATCTTTGTAACAAAATCCAAACAAAAAATATTAGTAAAATTAATAAATCTTTTTTCCCAGGTCCCAATTTATGGTTTATATCCAAATTGTTTTCACTAATTAAAGTTATTATTTCACTATTATTATCATAATGGATTATCTGTTAACGAATAAACATTTTAAAAACAAAAACATTCTATAAGCATCTACAATATCCTACTTATTAATCGCCAAAGATTAACTAAGTTTTAAATTATCATCATTCATTGTCAACCTGTGTCTTTCCTGTAATAAAACAATCTTATCTCTTTAGCCAGTTGTTACGTCAATTCTCTTATTAGCTTCTTTATAGAGTTCTTAAAAACTTCTCTCCGCACTTTTTTGCTCAGAAGATCTCTCATATAATCTCGTTGCCCTTCAGCTGGTATTAAAATTAACATGTCTTTGATTATCAGACGTCTTTCTAAAGCTGTTTCTCTTCTTAATTCCATCATCAAATCCATATCTTGACAAGAGAGGTAGAGCTCCAGATAGTCAAGTTCACTTTTCAATATCTTTTCACGTTCACTCATGGGTGCTTCATTAGTAGGTTCATCTGTTGTCTTGCCTTTATCTTCTATATCTTCTATATCTTCATTCTCTTCTTTAGTTTTTGGAGCTCCAACCCCTTCATCTTTTGCTAATTTATCCAACTTCTTATCAAATGTCTCGGATCCTTCCAATAAATTTTGAAGTCCATCCAAAACATCTTGGAGACTTAAGGCTTCCTCATCTGTATGTAGATACATATTTCCCAAAAAAGAAAAAAAAAACATCTAAACTCCACTGCCACTCTCGCCTTCAATATCTCTTTGATGTATAAAAATACTTTTATTTTGAATTCACTTATGCACAAGTTTCTTCTAATTTTTATCAGAGATGGAGGGTTCTTCCTTCCCTTGCCCAAAATATTTCTCACAGACACCTGCAAAGGAACAGTCCGTGTCCTTGAGATGTTATCAGTCCACAAACAAGCTGCAAACCCTCCAACTTCAGTAAAATCAAGGAAAGTAGAACAAAGGATACATTGTTTCAAAAGAAAAAGAAAAACCAAGTTCTGGCTTCTGAATGGCAGATTCAACTTTCTCTTATTCGTTTCAGGCTTTAAAAAAAAAGCAAAAGTCTCTAAGTATCTTTAATAAAATTTAATAAACAGTAGGAGGAAGGATTGTTAAAATAAAAAAGAGGTTTTAATTCAGCCAAAAAAATAAGGTAACGGAATAGAAGAAAAAAAATCAATTCATTCACTTAAGAGGAGAAACGGGAAGCATTACAATCACTTCAATCCACAAAACGTTGTTACATAGAAAAAAAAGGGGGAAAAACTTTCTAAGGCAGTCCAATAGAGATAAATTTTACCGCTTTATTCTTAGCTTAAAGGACTAATTAATCCTAGAAAAAAAAAGTTTCTTTGGGCGATCATTCTCAAAGAAAAAAAATCTCACCAAATAGACTCAGTTTCACTTTCACTGCCTTTCCTCCGGAGCCGCTGACTTTGTCAGCCTGGGGGCTGTCTATTTACTGCCGCTTTGGAGAGCTTCCCTTGGGTCAAACAGGGACTTTGCAATGTCCCTGTGACCAGCAAGGATTTGTCTCCCTTTCACTGTCTCTCCGGGATGGCTTAGGTCCATATAGACCGTTACAGCAGTAAAAGAATCAACAGTGGTCTCGGACTATCGAGACCACACATTGTATCTTTGCGACATTTCAGAAATATATTTCTCACATAGATGTATGTAATATGGAATAAATATGTCTTTTAGTTTCTGATAAACCAACCATTCTGGTTGCCTGCTAAACTGTTCAAAGAAATATTATTGCAATATTTGCTTTTACAAAATGAAGAGAGAGATATTATTTAAAGTTTTAAGCTTTCTAGTGTTAATTATGAAATTCCATTTGCCTCTAGAGATAAATCCAAGTAGAAAGCATGTATATTTAGCTTCCCATGGAATTCTCTGTTGGAACCAAATACACTGAAACTTTGTGAGAACATCACAGGAAAAAAATTTGTGTGGGCAAAACTCATAAGGGATTTGTCCTGTGCAAGCCTATGAAAATGAAGATCAGCTGTGGAAGGGCACAACTTAGCCAAGAAAATATTTCAAGGATCTGTCTTCTAACTTCTTACACATTTTTTAAATATGAAACTTTAAAAATTCTCCTTGGTGATCCATTGAATCAATGAAAGGTATTTCTGTGGTGTGTGTGTGTGTGTGTGTATGTTGTTCCTTTATTGTAAGTAATGTTTCAATCATTTTTAAAATATATCGAGTGAGCATCACCCTACATGCATTTTCTAGTCAAGATAAAAATTTCTTTTCTACTGAAGAGAACACAAGCTTCCATATTGCACCATTTGCCAAGAGCAAACTCAAATTGGAAACTGGGGGGGGGGGCATATAAAAAGAAAAGCCAGAAGCTTCCATGTCGCACCATTTGGTAAGAGCAAACTCGAATTGGAAACTGAGGGGGGGGGGGAAACATATAAAAAGAAAAGCCAGAAGCCTGGCAGTAAAAAACTGATAAAGTTAATATCCAAATTAGTAAAGATATGTATGGCAAGAACTGAATCTCCAATTGAGTATTTTCTTCTTTCTCATTCTTGGGGGTAGTTTTACTAATTGACGTAGATATTTACTTGGTTCTGGCAATAATTTTCTTCTCTGCAAATGGGTGGAAAGACTGTACATATTATTATTAGAAGTTATTATTTTGCATCCCTGCCTTTAGGCAATACATCTTGATTTCTTGATTAGTAATATAGAAAAGACTTCTAGCCAGCACCTTTTTTTCCCCTATATAGACTTCATAGTTTGTTTACCCAAAACACATAATCTAAAAAAATAAAATAAAAGAATTAAATAAGGGTGATGGCTGCAATCCTTCTACGTGTCACCAAAGCCACTGCTGGCATACTCTTGTATAAAACTCTTCTTAGTAGCCCCTCAAAACATTTGTTTAATATTCAAAGTTTATTAAATATAATTAGCAAGACCCTTCTGTCACTGGTTTGGTGGCCAATTAGGGTTGTTAAGCCTGTGTTTCTTTTTCATTTTACCTTAAACAAAAATTAAGAAAAAGAATAGACAAAACTAGTAAAGAAACAAAGGAACAAAAAACATACAAGAATACAAAACAAATATTGGAGGCTTTCATAATATACCGTATCAAAGAATTGAGACCATGGATTCATTATTGTTATCCATGATTGACCTAGATCACTTTTCTTAACTTTGGCACCTTTAAGATAAGTGGACTTCCACTCCCAGAATTCCCCAGTCAGCCATGCGTGTTAGATTACTTTATTTATCAAATAAATGAACAAGCACCAAACTTGCTTTTCACTAAGATTACTTTTGTATATCAGGAAAGCCTACCACAAATGCTGGTACCAGTCAATAACAAAGACATAAATCTCCCATCTATGTAATTTTGAACACCGATGTAAAATACTTCATATCACACAGTTTTGAAGACTGATAACTTCAGAATGCATGTGAGGAAGTTTTTATGTGAAAGAAAAAAATAGTTTAAATGCATTTGTCTGAAATGTACTTTGACACTTAAGTTCTAAAAATCACCTATGTGGTCAACCGATGCTTCCTCAAATGATATGAGGAGCAAACAGAAAAGAAACCCCTTTTTGACTCTTAAAACAGAATGATTAAAACAGAATGCTTTTTGTATTTGGTAATGTCTAAATATTGCCAATGGATCATTATTCATACAGGTCTTAATGTTTTGCAGTTACTGTTGTTGCTGCTGCTACTACTACTTTATGTTAGATAAATATTTGTTAAATACTATGTTTACTGATGTACATTTTTTGGATATGTCAAGCTTAGGGTTTATAAGGGAATCCTCCAACTCCTTGAAAAATGAAGCTTTGGACAATTCCATCTATATTCAGCATTCACATTTTGGAAGCAAGAATGTAGTTACTTAGAATCTTTGGAATCCTAAGATTCTACATATAAATTCGCTGTTCCTTACTTTTCTTGGGAATTGTATTAGCCCCATAAAGTTTTTTTCTTTAACTTTAGTGGCATAAGATTAAAAATAAACAAACATGTGGAGCAACAATTATTTAGCCTTTTCCCCCCTTCTCCTTTCACCAATCCAATCCGTATCTCTCAAAATAAACTTTGCCACTGTGGTCACTGATTTTATATTTCAGTTGACTTTTCTGTAAGCAAGTGTTTCCATTTTCAAAAGGGAATAAAACATTAAAATGGTTGTCAGTTTCAATGGGTAGCATTTGGCTGAAATTTCCAAAAGTATAAAATTAATAGAGCATCACTTAAAAAGTAGATGCCAACTTAATAATTACTTATATGAAAATCAAATGTCTTTAGGAATATCAGTACAAATTATCAGTACAAATACTATATATATATATATATATATATATATATATATATATATATATATATATATATATATATATATATATATATATATATATATATATATATATATATATATAATTTGTTTTCGTAGATTTTCACGGGTGTAGGTATGCTGGTTTTGTTGTATTCGGGTCTTTTCCCGTGTAAGGTTGAGATTGTCTTTGCAACGTTTTGAGCCCACGCTTGAAGATGGCAGGTGATATACATCCTCGCACATACATCCCTGCGGCCAAGTCGCTCTCACAGGGAGGGGCTTCTCCTGGTGCCGTCCACTAGGCAATGCCAACGGGCAACACCAAGGAGTAGGGCCTTCTCTGTGATGGGCCCAACCCTCTGGAATGACCTCCCCCCCCGACATTAGAACCACCACTGACTTCCGCTCCTTCCGGCAGAAACTGAAGACACACCTGTTCCGACTGGCTGGTCTGGCATAATTCTTAACGTCTACCTCCTGGCATATATATTTCCTACTGGTTTTTTAGGGGACTTAATTTTATAGGACACTGGGGTTTTAAATTTTGTATATTTTAAATTATTTATTTAGCAATTACAGTTCTGTCTATTTTATCCTCCTCTTATTTATGTATTTATCCATTTAATAATTTTTAATTGTTATTATGTATGATGTTTTTGATATGGACTGTACACCGCCCCGAGTCCCTTTTGGGAGAGGGGGCGGTCTAGAAGTGCTAATTAAATTAAATTAAATTAAATACATACACACATACATACATACATACATACAAATAAATAATATTATATTTATTCATTTATCAGCACAAATACAACACAAATATAACAAAGGCAACATTAAAAATATTGTTTTCTGCCTGGATGGTCTCCTGGAATGAGCCAAAAGACAGACAAAGGCAAACAGTGTGTTTCCTCCCATATTTGGGCATACCAGGGGTTGTGACACAATACATACCTATTTCCCTGGCTTAGCTGATAAAGGAGGAGAGCCTGTGGCTTAGTGGCTAATACATCTGCCTAATATGTAATACAGCCCAGGTTCAAATCCCAGTAATGGTATGGCTAGCTGATGAGAGCTAAATAGCTTGAAATAGATCTATACTAGTCTCCCTTTATTTATTTATCAGCACAAACATTCAAAATATGGTTTTCTGCCTGGGTGGTCTCCTGGAGTGAGCCGAAAGACAGACAAAGGGAAACAGTGTGTTCTCTCCCATATTTGGGCATACCAGGGGTTGTGACACAACACACACACACACACACACACACACACATATATATATAAAGATATATACAATAAAGGTTTGATTTGAAATAATTATAATTTAGTTTAAATCTGAATCTGAAAAGAACCTTTTTTAAAAAATAAAGATGTGCTTGTTTTTGAAACAACGTACCTAAGAAACTTGCATTTAGTTGCATAATGCAATTATTTTGATTTTCAATTTCTTTCTGGAAAATAATCTCTGAAATGCAGCAATTGCTACAAAGTCTTGGTTTTGGTCTGTCATAAGGCTCCCAGCTCATGCTGTGAAAGTATAACCATATCATTAAGAAACTGAATGTAAAACATTTCTTTTAAAGATCTTTGGGAAATCATATTTCATTTCTGCCCCAAATACTTTTAGAGAATCCATAAAGCAAGAGGGCTTTCTTGTAGAGAAAATTAATTTTAGAAAAAATATATACATACCTTGTATTTATTCTTCTTACATTCAGTTTTATAGTTTACCTTTATACTTAAAACATAAAGGCTTTCCATTTGCCTGCCAAAATATAAATATGGCTTTCTGTAATGAGGTTCATAAGTTTCTTCCAAACTAAGGCCAAACAGTTTGTACAGGATGCATTAAAAACATATGATTAGTTTCAAGGCCATAACTAATTTGCATAGTTTGGATACATGTAATAGCCATATTTGGCATATCATTTGTTAAATGTCTAGCAGGAACCAGAACACAATGTGGTTATAGGGGTTTCAGTTAAGAGCTGTTGACCCATGTTAAGAAAGAACTTCAACCAACCTTTAAAACTTAGTATGAATTTTGTAGCAACCCAATCTAAAGAAGTGGTATCACTCCTTAAACTCAGATGGTAGAGTGAGAACAGGACTGGAATCAAACTAGATCCATAATAGGGATGTATCAGCATGCTTGGTGAACCCTAAGGCATTCGGTATTATCCTGTCCCTCAAAACCAATCCAAAGAAGATTTACGTATGCTTCATGGTTGCCAGGAGCCACAGAATTTTAAGAGCTGGAAGAGAAAAATGGAAAACTGAAGGGGAGGAGAATTGGCTAATAGATCTTGGAAGAATAAGCTTAGATGATGGAACTGTGAACAGGAGCAGATCTGCTAGGAGTTAGGATATGTGGAAAACATCTTCCTGTATGCTCCAGTTCTGAATCTGGAAATCTTGGGAGACAAGACAGCCAAAATTGTGTGCTTTATTTAAGTGAAATAAACATGTGCCTAAGTGTCTTTTGTTTAAATAAGTGGGATGTGGAAGTGTTTAACTTTGACGGGATTGTGTTTATTCCATTTAAAATTACTTCATAAAGAGTGAAACTGTTTTTTTCTGACATTAGAGAAAAAAATAAAGCTAAAACTTCATAATACTGCTTTTAGTTTTTTTCCAGTATAATATACAATATCTTTCATACGTCTTAGTCTTATGTTGTCATCAAGCACGAATGTTGTTTTACAACAATGAAGCAAAACTAAAGCATACATTTTAAATATAATTTCGTACAAATTCTGATACATTTGTATTAAGTGACATTTGTTTGATACCCTATTTAGAATATTTAAAATTAAATAAATAAAATGTATTTAATGATACACAATACCAATATGTAACATATAATACCAGTAACATTTTTTAAAAGTTTATAAAAGTAGTAATTTATGGATATGGGGAAAAGGAAAATAAAATTGAAAAAACCCACAAGCTAACCCACAAAAGATTGACTCATCTTCATCATGCTCTCACACTAAGTGACTTCATATTATTCAGTCAGTCCTTGGAGATCTTGTAACTTATATGTTTGAAAAAGTTTACATTGGAAAACCTGACAAAAAAACAGATTGGTTTGTTTCAGTGAATGCCGTTTTAATTCACACATTTTAAAAAATAATAATTGTATTAAAAGTTTAAAGATAAAACTAATACAAACCAATAAAGCAAGAAAGAAGAAATTTTGTTTCTGTAGCTATTTTCTCTACAGAAATATTCTAAATATTCTAAGTAGGTTAAATATTTTGCCATTGGTTATACTGAATGGAAAACAATGAGATATGTAATATGGAGAGAACCAGGTTGCTCACATCTCTGTTAGGGAAACTGATATTTCCACTTTCTCACAAAATGTAGATTTTTGGAGGGTTCATATTCTGTTCCCAAGCTGCCCTCCGCCATGGTTCATTTTTCCAACATTCCATAACTATGCAGCTGATTATATAGATATAAAATGGCTGAGCGTACTGTAATTCAGGCATGTATTATTGCAAACATAGAGATGCTTATATAATATTTTGTATTCACAGAGGCAGAAGTACACCAAGTAGGCTTTGAATAAGCAGAAATACACATAACTGGTAAGTGAGATAAACAGAGGGAAAATTTAAAGTAATTAAAGACACATTGGTGCACTTTTTAAAAATAAATGTCTTGTTCTTTAGTCCACCATTCAATCATATTTCCTGGATGTTTACAAGAAGGAATAGAACAATTAAAATAAAGCAGAAGAATATAAAAAGGCCACTAAATAGCGGCACAAAAGGTTGAATAATACTAACATTTACCTTTAAAAGCATGCAAAAAATAAAGGGTTTTTTTTAAACAAAAAAAAGGTCAAATTATGTGGGAACTGTTAGATAGGGCAATGAGAAGGCAGACTCAGGTTTAACGCAACAACAGCTCTTTATTCAACAGTCAAGTATGTACAATCCAGCAACTGTTAGGTCTGACAGCTCTCCTTTTATAGGGAGCTGTCAGGCCTCTCAACCAATCAGATTGAACCTCTGTTCCCGCCTAAACAGAGGACTGGAGTGGAAACCACAGTAGCCTGTGTTAATATCTAACAGGGACTAATTTAAAAAATTGCCAGAATGTTTTTTCTCTGTTACCACGTTAGACTGTAAATAAAACATGTAGGATTTTACAGTGATTAGCTTTAATGTACATTATGTGTATATAGATACAAGCCGGGGTGGACTGCTGGGGGTTTGCAGGGGTTCGCGAGAACCTCTAGCTCAGATTCTGTGCAGTTTGGAGAACCCCCAAATCCCACTTCTGGCTGGCCCTCCCAATCCTCCTGCCCCTCCCAGGAGTCTCTGTGTGGTCCGTTTTGGATGCAGGTAAGTGCAGGGCGCGCAGAGAGGCTCAGGGAAGGCGAAAAATAGGCCTACTGGAAGTTCTGGAAGGCCCGTTTCCAGCTTACAGAGGGCCTCTGGAGCCTGGGGAGGCCATTTTCGCCCTTCCAGAGGCTCAAAGAAAGCCTCCAGAGCCCAGGGAGGGCAAAAATGCCCCCCCCGTGATGTAGGAGGCGAACTAGGCCACACCCAATATGGCTACGCCCACCCAACAACCAGGCAGAGAACCCCTTGCCAACATTTTTGAAGACCGCCCCTGTATACAAGATGCCTCAAATACATTATTTATTGTGAAAAAGGTTATTCTCTACTAGCCCAACAAAACCGTATGGGGTATAAATTTTACAACTAAGCAAACCAATCAACTGGAAGATGGATAAGCTGGACTCTCTATCCATTAGACATCAGACAGCAGTGATTCTTAAGTGGGAGAAATGCACCCACTTAAGGATCACCCATTAGCTAAATAAGGAAAGTAGATTAATGAATGTTTTGTTTTTGCAAAGCTTGGCTAGAATGGAATATATCTTCCTTATGGTCAAAGGCCAGCAATAGACATCACTTTTTACAACATATTAAAAAAAATAGTACTGACATTAAAAGTGGATAATAATAGCCCTGTTAAGAAAATACATGCTCTCAAACTGTTTGGGTCACTCCCTCCTTACGAAAAGCCAATAAGTATGTGAGTAAGTAGAGTGTTCCAAAAATTGTTAGAGATATCTCCATTGGTACAAGATGACAGATATAATTCCGTAACCAATTTTTTTTTCTCATGGACATTGCAGCAACACAGGATTTTGCCACTGCGTGCGTGGTAGACGGGTTTGTGCCCCAGAGGAGAAAGCCTACATAAAAATTGTCTGCCCTCCCTGACAATCTCTCTAGTAAGGAGAGAATATATGCTGATCTATGAACTCTGTATAGCTCACGGTACAGTAAAACAATATGATATCTTCAACTTCTCCTTTACCACACATACAAACCCGTTCTGCTATTGGTGTTCTCTGATACCTGCCCTGGAGGAGTGCTGCGGGAGAATGTTAAATCTGGCTCTGAAGAAAGCTATTCTTTGTCATTTAGATATTTTGCCGATTCCCACACACCCTGTTTGATTCTGTCCCTACTGTGAAGAGTAACCTATTTAGTTCTTCTTGGAACTCCGTGTCCTTCATTCTATTAATTACTACTTGCTTCGCCTGATCAAAGCCTAGGGACATTAAGAATACTGGTGAGAGCCCATAAGAGCCCAGCTTGTGATCAATTGCCTGTTTCCAGGGGAAGGGGAAATTGTCAGTCAACACTAGTGGGGACAGTCCCTCTGGGAAGAAATGCATTTTAAGCCAACTTCCAGCCTCTAACCTGGGGCATTTGGAGTTCCTTTGGGTACAGCTAAGATGGCTCGCAGGAATTTAGTTTGTATGGTTTCTAGCAAGTCTTTCTTTGCAAGGATTCCTATTTTTGCCCCATATAGAATTTGTGCCAATGTTTTGGCCTCAAAAAGTTTTAAGGCAGCAGGTACTAACTGACCTCCACCTGTGTAAAAGAAATGTTTAATTGCATTTGAAGACCTATTGGCTGCTTGCAATGTATGATCCAGGTGTGCCTTCCATGTCCCTTGCGAGTAAAAAACCACCCCAAGGTATCTAAATGTTCTAACCTGTTCTAAACTATGTCCTTCTATTTTCCAGGAGTATTGGCTAGGTCTTTTAGCAAAAACTTTTTGATTTATCGAAGTTAAGAACCAACTTGTTCTGTCTGCAATAGCCAGCAAAGCTTGGCTAAGAAAATAAAGTTTCTTTTTTTTTTAATCAATAACAAAGGCTACTTTAGGCAGTTACCAGTAAGGAGGACAATATGTTTTGCAAGGATGGTATGTACTCAGCTGGACATAAAATGTCTTTAAAGAAAATTAATGTATATGACAAAATAGCATTGTGTTTCCATTACAAACCAACCTGTCTCTCAATTACCAAGTGTCTTTGTTGCTGTTATTAGTTGCAAAGTTGTGTCCAACCCATCGCGACCTCATGGACAAGGTTCCTCCAGGCCTTCCTGTCTTCTACCATTCTCTGGAGTCCATTTAAGTGCATGCCTACTGCTTCGATGACTCCATCCAGCCACCTCATTCTCTTTCTTCCCCTTCTTCTTTTGCCCTCAATCTTTCCCAGCATTAGGCTCTTCTCCATTGAGTCCTTCCTTCTCATTAGGTGGCTAAAGTATTTGAGTTTCATCTTCAGGATCTGGCCTTCTAAAGAGCAGTCTGGGTTCATCTCCTCTAGGACTGACCGGTTTCATTGTCTTGCAGTCCAAGGGATTCGCAGGGGTCTTCCCCAGCACCATAGTTCAAAGGCCTCAATTCTTTGGTGGTCAGCCTTTCTTATGGTCCAACCTTCACAGCTATATATTGCAACTGGGAAAACAATAGCCTTGACTATACACACATTTGTTGGCAGGGTGATGTCTCTGCTTTTTAGTATGCTGTCTAGATTTCTCATAGCTTTCTTCCCCAGGAGCAAGTGTCTTTTAATTTCTTGGCTGCAGTCCTCATCTGCGGTGATCTTGGAGCCCAGGAAAATAAAATCACTACCTCCATTTCTTCCCCATCTATTTGCCAGGAATTGAGAGGGCTTTCTTCAGAAATACTTTAAGAGAAGCATTTAAATTGAAAAGTAAGTCTTATAAATATTTCTGCTGGTTTTAGAATCAGAGTTTTGACCATTTCAAATGGAGTTGTCAACATTTTCCAAAAAGAATAATTGGTGATTATGCTAGAATCTTGGGTTCATGAAATCTCAACTAAATTGAATGTCCTTATATGCCCTTTGTATGCCCTAAGCAAAATTATCTACGTTTGCACTCAGTTTGGGATCTTGTAAGGATCAAGCAATATGACAAAAATAAAGGATTTAGTTATGAATTCAGCTCTTTGTCTACAGAAAGAACTGGAACTGACAAAATTATAGAGATCAAAGCCATACCTTTAGCCATTCCATGACTCCAAGTGATTGTCATCTAAACTTAATTTTGAGTCTAGAACACACAATCACATTCTTTTCCAACAGAATATATGTTTGCATGTGTTTATGTATTGCTCATTTATTACAATTGTTAAGGCCAACCAACTCAAAAAATACTGTGTTACAGCATGTCTTACAGTAAGAAAATCTAGCAATCTCTTATTGTTTCTAGGAGTTTACTACCTCATTAATGCTCTTGGTTTTTATATGTTCAACATTTCTTGGACGCAACACCATCCCTGGCTTTCTTTACAGTGTTACAAATGTCTACTCATCTTGGTGATTCTGCAACACTTTCTGATCATGGATGATGGATTCCATATTTTTTTCCAGAATAAATTGACTTGGGAAGATATTTAAAAACCTGTCATTTCTCTTCTCTTTTGCTCCTCTATATGCTCCTCTATACCATGCTCTTGATATCACTGGAATGTAATTACTATGTAGACCAACAGCATCTCTATACTACTAAACTTTTGGATTTGTTTGATTGCTGGTAACCTTCAGTTATATGGACCCGGTGGCTCAGTGGCTAAGAGACTGAGCTTGTCGATCAGAAGGTTGGCAGTTCAGCGGCTCGAATCCCTAGTGCCGCGTAATGGAGTGAGCTCCCATTACTTGTCCCAGCTTCTGCCTACCTAGCAGTTTGAAAGCATGTAAAAATGCAAGTAGAAGATTAGGGACCACTTTGGTGGGAAGGTAACAGTGTTCCGTGCGCCTTCGGCATTTAGTCATGCCGGCCACATGACCACGGAGACGTCTTCAGACAGCACTGGCTCTTCGGCTTTGAAACGGAGATGAACACTGCCCCTAGAGCCAGAAATAACTAGCATGCATGTGCTGGAAAATCTTTACCTTTACCTTTGTCTTCAGTTAGGTGGAAATGGAAGATTTAAGGCAACGATTATTGAACCAAGATAAATGGGCTAACTTAAAGAATGCTAGATCCCATGCTCCCATTGAGAATAAAATTTAGGAAAGTTGGTGCTCTTCGGTGCCACAGTGCTGCCACTGTGTTCAACAGTGGTATGTTCAACAGACTGCATTGCTGCAATCACGGGACATTGTTTTCAATGTTCCCTGACAGCTTGCCACAAGTTGATGACAAAGGCAGAAGGAACTAATATAATGGCCATCGTTGCTGAGGGAAAGGGAGAAAGTCAATGGAGAAGCTGGCAGGGAAGATGCAAGTTGTCTCTTCCACCGGTGTCTTTCCTTTGCTAGTCTCTCTGCATTTGCACCACCCTGGCCAAGTGTGCACTCTTTCCCTCCCTACCACCAATTGGGAGAGCCACTTGTTTGCCTTGTAGCTAGGGCAAGGGCGAGGACAAAGGTAAAGGCAAGGCAGAAAGAGGAGGAAATCATAGAGACAATACTTCATTTAAAGCAGTGTTTCCCAACCTTGGCGACTTTAAGTCCTGTGGACTTCAACTCCCAGAATCCCCCAGCCAGCATAGATTCTGGGAGTTGAAGTCCACAGGACTTAAAGTCGCCAAGGTTGGGAAACACTGATTTAAAGGACTCAATTGTATCAATTGGCAGGACTAGTTTCTGGCAAAAAAAAAAATTGTTGGCTTTATAAAAATAGCAGATGTGGAGGGAAAGGGTGCCAAGACAGCTAACACAATCTCAGTGGGAAGCTATTGGCATGTAAATTTTAAAGACTGACACGGCTATATGAAAGAATCGTGTTAGCTAGAAATCCAGTAATGTGGATGATATTGCTGAGAGTAATATTTCCAGGGGAAGAAAGAGGGAGAAGAGTATTTAATAAATGCATGCAGAGTGAGCATTGCTGCATGAAACCTTTAAAAGGTTTAGCTGAAGAAATTAGAATGTATAAGTCCTTAAGCAAAAGATAAGTGCAGGTGTCCAAACATTTATACCATAAAATTAAATTAGGAAGTGGCATTACACAGGTGAGAAAATACCGGGGTCAGGTATGAAGTTATTTTTTCTTTTTCTTTCTACTTGAAAGGGCAACGACGTATAAAATAGCAATCTAACTATTTGAAAGTGGTAGCATTGTGGTGAAATATGATGATTTCCTATATGCAGGGCGTTTATAAAGGAATAATTTTGAATAATTCAGTGTGTAGAATCCACAGTGAAGAGTAAAAAACAAATAAATGGGAAACAGAAATTACTTTTAATCACAGAAGTCACGAATTCTGGTTTTTCATCCAGCCATTTGTTTACTAGAAGTTCCTACTATGTTTTATGGTACTTTGTTCAAAAAAGATCTGTTGCTAAGTAGCAGATGTTTAATAGTGATCAGAGGATGAAAACTAAATACCTTATCTGTGGAGAGACTCCTTTTGCTACTTTCATAATCATCAATTATACCATTTAAACTCCATTGAATATTATGTGATAGTAATATCTAACATTAGGATCCACCAATGAATGATTGCCAATGGATTAAAATTAGTCATAACAAGTTACTTTATACTATTTTTTTTAAATAAACATAAATAAATAGAAAGTACAAACAAATTACATATTCAGTACCTAAAAGGGGAGGCAATAAGGAACTGTACATAAAGCAAAGCAGCTAAAAACAATATTTAAATAACCCTTAAGTCCCTTTGGGGAGAGGGGGCGGTATAAAAGTCCAAATAAAGTAAAGTAAAGTAAAAGTAATATAAACAAGACCAAATAATATTTTTTGTTTAAAACAGTTTACATCACCATCTTAACCAAAACTATTTGTCCCCCACCCCACCCCCATTGTGGGAAGTGATGGATGTATTTCTATTTACACTTATAAATCTTTCTAAACTTTCATCATTTATATTAACAAAAATTGCTATACTTTTTTATAAAAAAGTTTATATCCCAACTTTTTTAACCTTAAAGGAACACTCTTTTATATTCATTTTAAGACTTTAAACATTTCTTTAAAAAATTCCTTTATAACTAAAGTCAGTCAATTGTGATACATCTTTTTAAACTTCCTTTTAACATACATATTTTACAAACTCTAGGAATTATTCATCTAATACACACACACACACACACACACACTGTATATATAAAACTAATCATTTTCAAACCCATTTTATAAGCATAAAACAAAACATTGCAACTTTATTTTAATTGCATGTGTTAAACCAATAAAAAAAATCCAGCCTAATTCCAATGAACCTATCAAATTTAACTCACTCCTTCCACCATTTTCTAATAAAACATATTTTTCTTCTTCAGAATTAACTAACTAGGAACTTTTTCTCAAGAGATTGTCTAAGATTATTTTTAAAATAATAAGTCATCATTGTCAATTCCATGTGAATTGTGAAGTGGTGATCCCAAATTTGGTCTCTTGAGTATTGTAAATTTACTTGCAACTCTTCTTCTTTCAATTGCAATTAAACCCTCTTTATAATGGGAACTGTGGTGACGAGATTTTATATTCCAAAATTACAATTAAGACTTAAGTCGTTTGTATTGTCAAATGCCTGTGCAGAATCCTCAGTGGTTTGATAATTTTCTGCACTGGGTGGAACCTATGGAATTATTCATCTTTTTTTCTAATAGCTTGAGTCATTTGTTCCTCTTGCTCCTATTTTGTGACATCTTTGGTTGATCTCTAAAGTGAATTGTTTTGTTCAAATATCTTCAAAAATAATTCTTGCAATCTCTGTTTGGCTTGGATGCCATCCTTATTCTTTTTTCTGTTCTTTAGCTCCCTCTTGTGGTCAAAGAACAAATCTTTTTTAAAAGCTTTTTGTAGATCAGCTGGTACCTCCTGACCAATCAGAATCCATTACGACTCTAGGATTTTAGCCTCCCAATGCAAACAATTCAAAAGTGCAAATTATAACTGTCAATGTCAAATAAAGATGGCAAATTCATGAAAACGATAAAATGAAACCACAACTTTTAAAATCCTTTGGTTTCTCCATCCAATTGAGAAAGAATAAAAAATAATCATTTTAGCTCACCTCTGGCAACCCTCTTTCTCATCGTCGCCCAACAACAATGATGTCCCCAAAGTTGCACAGATGTTCAAAAAAGCAAAAGGCATGACTTACTCTCCATTTGAAAACTGAATTCCAAAACAGCTGCTTTTTCAACAACAAACTAATTGCAGCCCTGCCTCCCATCTTATGGACAATTTCCCCAAGCTAATTTGGAGCCAGAGGTGGGTTCTCCTGGGTTTGGAAGAACCCGTAGCTAACATTATGGCTGGTTCGGAAGACCTTCAAATCCCACCCCTGGCTGCCCCACCCCCACCCTGCCCCTCCCAGGAGTCTCCACGTGGCCCGTTTTGGATATGAAGTAAGTGAGGGCCCATGGAGGCTTGGAGAGGGGGAAAAATGGGCTCCTGGAAATTCTGCTAGGGCTCTGGAAGAAGCAGTTTTCATTCTCCCAGAGGCTCGAGGAAAGCCTCCGGAGCCTGGGGAAGGCAAATATCCCCCCCCCCCAATGGTACAGGAGGCCGACTAGGTGCAGGAGGCATGCGCCATGGCCATGCCAACCCAGCAACTGGGCAGAAAACCCGTTGCTGAAATTTTTGAAGCCCACCCCTGTTCAGAGTGCCACTTTATAGTCTCCTTGCAAATCACTGCTGTATGGAAGATCTTGTGCAGTGAGTCTGGGACTCTCCCTAATCCAGCATAGTCATATAAATTTAGTTCTTGGTTGTAAATTGAAAAAAAAAACTTTAGTCCAGAGAGAATTTTGTGGACTGGTCAATCAGTCATCTTCATTGAAAGCCCAAGTTACTTTATATTATGTAAAAAAGTGTCTATGGTCATCCCTTCTATATATATACCTACTCCGAAAGAAATCCTATTAAATTCAAGAAAATTCCCTTTTAGATAAGCATGTGTATTAATTTTGTACTGTATACCATCGTCCTCATGGCTTGGGGGGAAAAACTTTCTGGAAATATCTGGCTGTGCAGTATTGAGAACCAAATGCTGGATTAGATGGACACTTTGGTTTGGCCAAGAAAGTGTCTTATTTTATTCGTGAAACTGCCAACCTCCATAGCACATCTGGTCGGAGTTAATTCAGTTCATAGTTTTCTTTATTTGCATTTTTGTACTTTGAGATGGAATATCACTCCATCTAGATCAGGGGTGTCCAAACTTGGGAACTTTAAGACTTGTGGACTTCAACTCCCAGAATTCTGGGAGTTGAAGTCCACAAGTCTTAAAGTTCCCAAGTTTGGACATCCCTGATCTAGATATTTAACGCCTCACCTCAAAATGTGTATTGTTTTGGTTCAAAATATTGTTTGTTTTGAAAAGGAAAAAAAAAAGCCAAAGTGTGTCTTTACATCTCCCACTGGCAGCATTCTATATTATAGCCGCTGCAGTTAATTATTCTCACTATTTTTTTTTTAAAAAGGTGTTGCATATGATTTATAATTTCCTATGGAAGCAGTGATGCCCAAAGGAAGTCTGTAAAAATATGTTATTTGGCCTTTTGGGGATGTAAAAGAAATTGCCAGCATCCCTTTAAAGCACTGGAAATGAACAAAATGTTCTTGATATTAATCTTGAAAATACGTTATTTTACATGACCAGAGTGTATACCACAGGTAGTTCAGGATACATATTTGTTCTGCACTGAGACAGTTGGCTTTTTTGCCTATTAACACAATTAGACTGGGGGGGGGGGGAAGTATAAATATTTAAAGGTAAGGTCATTACAGTATGCAGTAGGGACTGCTAATGCTGGATTTATGATATATTTTTTAAAAGTACTATACATTAACTATCCCAGAAGGTTAATAATTATTTAGCAGAATTGAAACTGCTAGAACTGTTATCAGAGTATACTCATTTTTATATAATAATTGAGAGTTTTAAATGTTTGAAAAATGGAAAAATCACAAAGTTCATATGGGATCTCAAAGATACTGTAAAGATTAATTCCAGAGTTTCTATTAATGTGCAGCATATTCCAACATTCTCATGAAGTTCTAGGATTACATTTGTTTTCAATCCAGGCAAGAGCTCACAGGAGGTTACTTCTTATAGAGCTATTTCATCACTTAACATATACTATGAATTATATGTCAAACTATTCCGGCTTAAATGAATTATAGGTAATATTATATATGTAGATGAATCTGGGTTTATTCCAAAAAGAAAAATGGCTAGCTCAGTGATAAAATTACAAAATATAAGATATTTTGTAAAAGTAATTATATTTTCCTACCTATATGCTATCTCAATAAAGTATAATCCTTTGACTTATGTGGAAGGGGCTATTTCTGAAAATAATTTTGTAAAATTTAAATTTGGCCACAATTTTTGGACAATGATAGATCATATACATATAATCTGTGTTCTGACAGATGTGTTCTGACAACTCAAAACGCACTGACAATGTCTCCTCGAATGGTGATGAAACTTTCGCAACCAAATTACCAAGCTCGGACCTCAAACCAACAGAGATAGGTAGGAAGGTAGGTGATGATAGATAGATAGATAGATAGATAGATAGATAGATAGATAGATAGATAGATAGATGATAGACAGACAGACAGACAGATTATATTTTATAAATATTTGAAATTTCTACTCTTAAGAGTACTAAACATAGAAGTTCACTACCTCCCTGTCTATTTAATTTAGTTGCATAAACAATTTAATGTTTATGGATGACCAGGTACATCTAAGTGAATATAGAGAGCAACCCTACTTACTAAACTTATTTACAGCTGAAACTTATTTAAGGCTATTAAAAAGAATTTGAAAATTTATTTCTGTTATACTTATCAATTAATTATCAAAAACCTCAATTTATTTGCACTTATATTCCCCCCCAATACAAATAATATCTACCATTATATAAATATATCTACAATCAAAATCTTTAGGGATCAGAATTTCACCTTCCAATTGTTTAAAGTTAATGATGGGATAGTATGGAAGAAAATAAACAATAATATGATATGCTGGTATAAGGGTTCTTCAGTATCTCAAGCCAACTCTCACTGTGTGTATCTCAACTAACAATTGCCAGATAAACATTGAAGTGGTGTGTTATAAATCATCACAATTTAAAATTAATAGAAATATTTTATAGGACAATAGATATACAAAAGCTATATTATCAAACACCATAATAAGATGACATTTGATTTATTCTGGAAGGTTCAACAAAATGATGGATTTAAATAGAAAATAGTAATATTTGGATAAACATGTAAACTCCTTTCTTAAAAATATCTGCACTGAATGAAGAAAATAAATGATGCATTTGTTAATTTTATGTAATTAATGAAAAACAATGAAGTAACGTTCCAGTAGCCAAAGAACAACATGAGGTGTTTGGATCAGTCATTTCTTCATTAACTTACCCCAATTCTTTTGGAAAAGATTTCTTATATGAGAGATGGGTGTAGAGGGAACAACATCGGATAAGACTCAAAGTAAAATCACCTTAATTACATTATATTTACTTCATTTATTTCAATTACATTACTACAAGAATTACTTAGCAGGCTTTCAAGATCCCATTTCAATATCTCACTACCCATAAATATTATTCCAGAAATCCAAGGGATGTCCTCTTTGCATTTCTTGAAGAATTTGATAGTTTCTAACATTCAACAGAATCTAATATATGGAGTAAGAATTACACTATGAATGGGGGAGGATCCTGACAATTACCTACCAAATGCGTGCAGGGTTTTTTGATTGCCGTTATTTCCTCCTTCTTATGACAATGAAACTGGCCCAAAGGTAAGACCCAACCTAAGGTGACACTAGAACTCCCAGTCTTCCAATTTCTAGCCTGGTGCCTTAAGCACTACACCAAACTGGTTTTCGATATAGTATTTACTTGTCAAAAATTAAATGTGGAATTTCAGCTTTAAAGTTGCTTTTTAGTTAAAAAAAGAAGACATTATTAATTTCCTAATTAAATGAATGTGCATTAAAATATTTTAAGTTTATTTAAATTGAATGTAGATAATGTAAAAAAATATATGTGTTTGGCTTAACCTACTGAAACATGTCCATTTTTTCAACTTTCAATTCCCAAACGTTAGGGGTTCTCAAAAGTTGTGACATGGGGGACTGTAAAGATATTTTGGTTGCTTTAATATGATTTAGATGTGCTTGGTAAAGTAACTACATACATATCATAACTTTTTAATACTTTGTTTGTTTCATATACTTTTCTAAACTTATACTTACCACACACTGCTAAACAATCCTAGTCTTCCTTTGGAATACAGAACTAGTGGAGATTGCTGGAAGACAAATTCTCCAGTATACGTAATAGCGATATTCTAGTCACACTTATTAAAGGACGTTAATATTATTGTCAACTATGAGCAGGTGAATAGAATGGGAAAACTAGGCCTGGTAGTGGCATATATCTTTCTTTCTCTAGACACTGTGGAAAGAGAGGAAGAGAAGACCAATTTTAATTATGGAAAATATGAATAATTTGCACATTCAGCAATCCACTTAGCTGTAAAGCAAATTTGTTCCTAGTTGTCTTGTCATCAACTGAAATCAAGGAAACAAAGAGCAGAAAAACATAAGCCACAGAAGATAGGAGATGAAAACAATTCAGTTTAGAGATTATTTCTCAGAGGAGTAAATTAAATACTTATATTATCACTGTGACTTTTAAAACTGTACTTATAATAGAAAAAAAATACTAAAACAATATAAATCCACATAACATAACTAAAGAGCAGGGTGACTAAACTTGTTTTTGATAGCAAATAAACCATTTCGGTTCGAGTCATTAGAGTTACATAATGTATATTGTGTTTACTTTCTCTTCTCTAAAGTAAATGTTTGCACTTTTGTGTTACTTAGGTTATCAGGCAGAATAGCTTTAAGATATAAAGGAAAAACAATATCTATTAATAAAGCAGAAGCAGATGCTATTTTTAATGTAGATGATTCCCCATTCTTCCAGCAGTTACAAGCACTTAGCCTAACTGGACAAAAGTGAACAAAAGCAGCATCAAGGACATCAAGATACTGCAATGTCATAGATCAGCAGTTCCCCAACCACTGGTCTGAGACCCAGTATGCAGTCGGAACTGGGCCACAGATCTGGTGGGAGTGTGTGCACGTGCATACATGTGCAATGCTGCATTTGTGAAAGTGGCACAGGCACACTGGCACAAAATCATCCCCTCCGCTCCCCTCCTACGCTGCCACCTCCGCTGCTGTCAGTCCACTGAGCCGGAAAAATTGGAGACCACTATCATAAATCAGTCAATCTGCTTCAATCCTTCTGGATGCTGAATTAAGGCATTAATGGTGCTTTCGGGTATTGATTTCCATCCCTATGTGTTTCAAAGGAACTAGCAAAACAAAATAAACTAACTAGAAGCTATAATGTTGACTTATTCTAGTCCTGAAGATAAAGACACCCAGTTTTCAAGGGGCTTTTTTCCAAATTCCTGGTTCTTCAATTTTTTTTTTTCAGAATATGAAAGGAAAATGGATATCTACACATCACATTAAGAACACAACATGGCTGAGCTACCTAGCTTTATATGATAGCCACATCTCACTTATTTCATTAGAGCACCATATTTCTATGTGCATGAACCAAGTTATGGTGGCTCACTTCTCCTGTCGGGATGTATCACCGTGTAGTGTATTCAGAACGATTGGCTGGATAGCTGAATCGGGCTTCCAGTTATGATGACACTACAATACTGCATAGAATTTTTATATATAATTACATTAGACTGTGTATAAATGTTTACTTCTCTCCTGTCATGTTTTCATCAATATTTCAATAATAATAATAATAATAATAATAATAGAGCCTAGACATTGGAAGCAGATAACATCTTGAATGGAAAAGTCAAAGAGTCAACACAAAAGGAATACATCAGGAGGGTCCGCAAAATATTAAAATCAAAGCTGAATGCCGGAAACATAATTAAAGCCATTAATACATGGGCAGTTCCAGTGATGCGCTACTCAGATGGAATCATCAACTGGACTCTGGCTGAACTGGAAAACGTGTACCGGAAAACACACAAACTTTTGAATATGTACCACGCTTTACATCCAAGTGACATCGACAGGTTGTATCTGCCAAGAAAAATAGGGGGCAGGGGCTATTGCAAATCCATCAAACTGTAGAAGAAGAAAAATGAAGTTTGATTATGTGAACCAAAGTATAGAAAAATTGCTGCAGGCTGTGAAAACGGAGAACAGCATAAAAACAACAGAAACAAAGGCAGAATGTAAGGAAAAACAACTGGATGACAGATTAAATAGATAGAAAACCAAGGCTTAGCATGGACACCACTTGAAAAACATTGAAGGAAAATGTGATGACAACTTGACATGGACATGGCTTAAGATGGGAACCATGAAGAAAAAAAATGGAAGGTTTAATACTCACTGCTCAAGAACAAGCACTACAAACTAATGCCATGAAAGCGAAGATACAAAAATCTACTGACAACCCAAACTGCCGACTTTGCAACAACAAAGTTGAAACTGTTTCACATTTAATATGTGAATGCATCAAAATCGCACAAACTGATTTCAAAGCTAGACATGTCCAAGTTGCTAAATTAATCCACTGGTCATTATGTAAAAAATATGACTTACCTGTATCCAAAAAGACATGGGAGCACAAAGTTGAAAAAGTTACCAAAAATGAGAAGGTGAAGGTCTTGTGGGACTTTCGAATACAGACGGATTGTCATTTAGAACACAACATGCCAGATATCATGGTTGTAGAGGGCTGAAACATACCATTTATTGACAGGAGATGCCAGAGTCAAAGAAAAAGAACTGGAAAAAATCACAAAATACTGCAACCTGGCTATCAAATTTACCTGTTTATGGATGAAACATGTAGCAGTGATACCCATTATCATCGGGGCACTTGGTACCATGTCCAAGAATTTTACAAGATACATCAACAAATTGTAGCTTTCTGCAATAACACCAGCAGAACTGCAAAAAACTGCGCTACTCAGAACATTGTATATTTTAAGACGGTACTTGGTTGATACCTAGAACGCTGGCAGCAAATCATATCAACCATTAACACCAGTCACTGGTATTTGTGATGCATTTTTGAATGTTCAGGTGACTGAGTTTCATGTTTAATGAATAAAGTATAATAATTGAGGAGTAATAATAATAATAAAGGAGGTAAGCAGGCTGAACCCAATCTACCACTCTTGCTTTGACATTAATAGTTCAGATTCTTGTACAGAGTGTTAACATGCAATCTGTGGTCATTTGAACCATCTTGATTACTACTTTATTGTGACTGGCACATCATATCATTACTCACTTTTAAAATTTCTTATTTTTAACATGAGGTGTGTGAGGAATTTTAAAAGAATATTATTGTCAAACAAGACAGTGTGGAACATCCTGGATCTGGACCAAATGTTTCGGGAAAAGTGACCTATCACAAAAAATGCACGTATATTGTTATAATATTTCAGCATTGTTACAGTACTGGAATTTCATTAAGTGAAGTTATCATCAACAATAATTTAACTTCTGATCAAAAGCACGCTGAAGAAATATGGAACTTGGTGAATATGAGAGATACCTTCATCATGTGAAAATGAATCCATTATGTTGAATGAAATCATTATGTCTCACTATAGCAAAATCACCCTTGAACACGCAAAAAGTAAAGAAAGCACCTCCATCCAATTATGCTTTTATAGTAACTTAGGAGCTTTAGAGGACTTGTCTTAATTTCTTGTTCTAAAATTAATTGGATAAATTTAAGTCTCCACACATCATTCCCACTCCTTTAGATGTGTGAAAGTTTAAAGGTTATCTTTTTATTTAAAATATTTCACGATTTTCCTTCTCTTTGGTCTAAAAACAATATTGTTAAACAATACAAAGCATTAACAAAACTGAATAAATTTCTTCCCTTTACAATTGTTTTAGATAAGTATAGGTATGTATGCGTTTAAATAAATTTAATAAAAATGTTCCAGCAGCTCTGTTAAAATACCTCCCTCTTGATAGTTCTACCAGATGTTTTATAATGCTAGACACAAGACCATTTGCCTCTTTCTGCTTCTCAAGAGAAAAGAAAGAAACTGGCGTGGATTCAGAAGCCCCTGGTTTGAGATTACGCAGCCTAGGCATTCTTTAGCATCATGTTCACTCAACGAGAATTTTGGATTCTTCATAAGCAATCCCTTTTCTGTTTTCCGTTCTTTCCCTTTTTAGTCTGATATTCAACACATTGCACATTGCACTTCATTTATTATTTATTTTTCAATATATTTATACCCTGTGCCTTTTTCTTTTTTTGCAGAATCCAAATGGGCTACATGGTCAAAGTTAAAAAAAAAATCCAATATATAAAATTTAAACTCTATCTTCTTCACAGTACTGAGCAATTGTAAGGCTCTTTGTATCCCTATCACAGGCAGTGAAAGTATAACCATGTTATCAGCAGAACTAAACTACGTCTAGCAGCTATTTTAAACATTACATTTTAAGAGATATTCTACAACAGAGTATACATAAGGATTAAAGAGTGATGATTCAAGGACAAAATCTTTGCTAACATCATACTGATTTAACCCGTTAGATATCATTGGGGCTGTGACTGATCCTTACTTTGGTGTTGCTATAAAGTTTACACTTCAGCAGCCGCTATTGTTTATCGATGTTGATAGACTGTAGTTTCTTCTGCAATATCTCTATAAATAAACAACTGAAAACAAATGTAAAGTCTAGAAAAGATGCATAAAGAGAATCTTTATATCCATGGGATGTTATGATATCTCGGCTTGTCCTATGATAAATCGACCTGTTCTAAATCCTGCTTGCTCCACTGTAAGGATACCGTTGTCTTCAGTCCAATCATAAAATTTCTCATATAATTGTTTAGTTCAGATTTTACTGATTGCATTCAGGAGACGGGGCATTAATTAATAGGGTCTTTCTTCTGCCTTTTTAAAATGTTGATGGCCATGCCCCAGTCTTCTGGTTTGTGTGTGTTTGCATGGAACATTTTATTTTCATATTTATCGACCAACGTCCTATTAATCTTTGGGCCCACCAATCTATATCGTTTTTTTAATTGTTTAAAATTTGTATTATAAAATGCAAAGAATACATTAAAGAACACAGATATAATCTGGATATGATGATAAACTATAAACTGGAAATGGTTAACACTACAATAATGTTTAACTTTAAAGATAAGGAAAATGGTTTATATCAGTATTGACTATAATTCTGCATTGGGATGCAGAACCTGAAATAAATGATCCAGGGTACTGCAGGAGAAAGCTTATGTGGCAGTGATGGCTAACCTGTGCCGAAAACATGTGCGTGCATCCATAATGCAATGTGTGTGTGCCCCCCCTATGCCCCTCCTCCCTCACATGCGCACATGACCATTTTCCCCTGCCCTCCGCGCATGTGCACGTTACCATCCCATGACCCTTCCACCCTCCATGCATGCATGCACGTCTCCCACATGCGCCCCACCCCTGTGCATGCGTGGCAGAGACCCCAAAACCAGCTGGCCGGCAGGAGACGCACGCACATGTGCAGTGGAGCAAAGCTGTGGCAACGGCTCACATGCCTGCAGAGAGGGCTCTGTGTGCCACCTGTGGCACGCGTGCCATAGGTTTGCCATCATGGCTATAAGGAATAGACCAATAGAAAAGAGACAACAGAACAGCAAGTCTTTCTGCATTCCCTGGATGAGCCATTGTTCTTAAATGCTATTCTTTCAGGCAGAAAGCAAAATTCATTATATAATAGTTCAGGGTCTGAACGAGACATCGAAACTATTAGGGGGAAATCATCAGCACTAGAAAAGGTGATCAACTATCAGAACACAGACAAATCTCATTTATCTCCTTTCTATCACCTTGTGTTGCTTTCCTAGAATATTGCAGGATGTCAAGCCAAGTCCAGAAACATAGAATTCATTCACTGTGTGACTAATATTTTAGTTTTGATTTTATTTTATTTCAGGAACCATGGCTGAGAGAGGAGTTAAAGCTGGAGGGACATTATGCAATTTTGTTGGATTCAGTTGCTTCTCCATTTGGAGGGCTCCCAAGAGGAGGTTTGGCTCTATTAATTTCTATCAAATTGAAAGCACATTGCATTAAGCGCAACACATTTAAGAATGTGGCAGTATCAGTCGTACTTAGGCTATATCCCTATTCCTGATTTGCCTGATTAAACATATACATACTTCCTTACAAAGACACCACTTCAATATTCAGGTTTAAAAGATTGCATGTATGATTTGGAAACAAACCATACATGAGAATTGGCCATCAGAAGAGCAGATTTTAACTCAAGATTAGGACCAAATGCCAAAACTATTCTCCAAAAAATCACTCAACGGCATCATTGGATCAACACTAATGTAAAGATGGAGGCTTTTGTATGACATCTTAAATAAAGATAGTGTCAGGGTTCCAAATAACACCCCCAACGAAAGAAGACCCCGAGGACTGAGTTTCCCCAAAGTTCCATTTTATTACAGATGTCATATTGGCACATCTGGGAAAACCCAAATCTGAAAGTTTCTAGGTTTTCCCCACCCAAAAGAAAGTTCAAATACCTAACCACCACTCACAGGTCAATCACATGATCCAATCAAGCACCATTCAAAACAGGAGATACCTCCCAGTCACATCATCGCAGCTGCAGAGGCAGATGACCTTGACTTTCTGAGAAAAAATGTTATTATGGCTGTATATCACCCACACTCTGTATAATCCCCCCTCCCATTTTCCCACAGTAGAAAATGTGACAGGCCCGAAGTCCCAAGGGTAAAAGATGGCTTTCAAGTCTGACAGAGACTGAGAAAACTCACAATTTTTGTCAGGTTCAAAATCAAGGATGATATTATACATCCCCCCTTTTGACTTTTATATTCTCTAAAAGACCTCAAAGTAACTGGTGCAAAAAAGTTGCCAACCCCACCAAAAAACTCTTAATACATACAAGGTTCTCTTTCAGAAGAAGCATTAGAATTTTTTTTTTGTTCACGAACGACAAAAGTGATGTATGAGATTTAATCATGCAAAAGACTCTCCTAAACTTTGGCCTTCGGTTGTGGGACCAGGCACAATCTGGGGAATTATTTTCAAGATTTATATGGAAGGGAGGATTTACAAGATGCTGAGACGGATTTAGGGAAAGAGCATCTGCTGGCCATTCCAGTTTCAGCTCCTGAAGTACATAAACTAATGAATTAAAACTTCAGCAAAGCTCCAGATCTGGATTTAATTTGCCTTGAACTGATATGAACCTACTTTGTGGGCTCCAGTTTTTCTCTTATATTTTATAATACAGCCACATTTCTAGACACTATAGCACAGCCATAATTATTCTTTATCTGAAATGAAGGAGGGGGGAAAAGATAATCTAGAAATGTAGCCATGAAGCCTGCTTAATATAATTAATAATTCTACGGCTAGACATCTTTATTGGAACTTTGTAGGCAGGCTGTAAAAAGATAATCTCCTAGTAAAGGATCAGGAAGAGTTGGGGAAGATCATTCTGTGCAGGATCAAGGACTGATCTCATTGACTGAAATTGAATTGATTAAAAAATATCCAGTCATTTAAGTTAGAATCTTTTGTCCTATTTGTGAATCTCAGGCAGGCTTCTGGCTCCATCTCTTCTCTCTTGGGAATAAACTCAAAGCATCTACAATTGTTATATTACATACATATTATAAAAACACAAGTCTGAGAGTGAATGTCACTCTTGCTGGGTTAGGGTTAGGATGTTTACCAGCAAGAGAATTAAACAAGGATGTATTTTGACTCCAAGTATTTTTTTTAATTATTGTATTATTGCAATAATAGATGCCTTAACCAAAAAAGAACTCCATCCCTTGAAATTGCCTAACAGATCTATATCTATACTGCTTTACGAAGATTATGCTGCTGCAGATACCAGTAAGTCTGAGGCTAAGCCATAGGAGCACCTGTTCATTTCTGCAGGAAAAACTCATTATTGTTTAATTATGAAAAGCCAAATGGTAAAAAAAAAATCTGCAAGACTCCTGAAGGAAATATAATTCTATAACGACCTTGTTTTAAATACTGGGTTTTGTTAGATTAGGTCAGGGGTGTCCAAACTTGGCAACTTTAAGACTTGTGGACTTCACCTCCCAGAATTCCCCAGCCAGCTGGCTGGGGAATTCTGGGAGGTGAAGTCCACAAGTCTTAAAGTTGCCAAGTTTGGACACCCCTGGATTAGGTAAAGGTAAAAGTTCCCCTCACACATTTGTGCTAGTTGTTCCTGACTCTAGGGGGTGGTGCTCAACTCCATTTCAAAGCCGAAGAGCCAGCGCTGTCCGAAGACGTCTCCGTGGTCATGTGGCCAGCATGACTAAACGCTGAAGGTGCCCAGAAAGCTGTTAGCTTCCCACCAAAGGTGGTTCCTATTTTTCTACTTGTATTTTACATGATTTTGAATTGCAGAAGCTGGGACAAGTAACGATAGCTCACTCCGTTACCCAGCGCTAGGGATTCGAACTGCTGAACTGCCGACCTTCTGATCGACAAGCTCAGCATCTTAGCCACTGAGCCACAGTGTCTCTTTCCTTTGTTAGATTACATGCTACATTATTCAGAAAGTGGCATATTCATATTCATCTCGGGCTGCTCTGAATACTCAGAGGACTTCGGCTGGAACTCCATCTAGCAAAGCAGGTATAATATGCCATCTGCTTTGATGATTTTTGATGCCAAGACACAAAGACATTTCTATCTGGAGCATAGTGAAATCCAAATGGATGAGAAACTAGAGAGATTTCAAATGGGCTTGGTTTCCTAAGAAAGTTATTTCAGATAGAGGTTGTCCTGTATTTATGACCAGTCATTTAGAATTATATCAGACTTCAAAAAAGCTACTTACTGGTATTCAGCCAGTTGTCTCCGGTAGCTGTGGGAGTCTCCGCCCACCCACCCCAACATAATGCGTGAGCACTGCACGTGCACAGAAGATGGTGCGCATGTGCAGACAAGGCCCGTGAGAGTGAAGAGAATGCGAGTGTACTCACATTTGCGAACCGGTAGGGAAAGTAAGTGAATCCCACTTTTGCTTACAACCTCTCATTGAAGTTACAACAGGCACCCTTCTCAGGGAACCTGATTGCATTGTGTGCTTCTCAAACTTGCATTTACAACCAGTTGCAGTGTCCCAAGATCACTTCACCATGATTTCTGAGGTTTTAATAAATTAGACTTCTCATGTCAGGTGCTGATACATCTGGAACAAGATCAGGATTCTTGACATAGAATACATTACAAGTAGAATAAACCATGATGCCATTCAGAGCTCAGTTGTAAACAGCAAATTATATGTTAAACAAGCATCATATCTGGTCTGATTTACAAACACTACATTTTGGATAGCTCTTACACTGTTGCAGATTTTATAATGAGCAGGTTAGAGAATAAATGCTGCAAAATCCTATGCTGAAAGACTTTGTATAAATTTGAGTGTTGAATCATGGGATCACATTTTGCTTTGCTGTAATTTTGTTGTTGTTGTTGTTAGTTAGTTAGTTATGAAGTCATGTCCAACACATTGCGACCCCATGGACAATGTTCCTCCAGGCCTTCCTGTCCTCTACCATCCTCTGGAGTCCATTTAAACTCACGCCTGCTGCTTCAGTGACTCCATCCAGCCACCTCATTCTCCATCGTCCCCTTCTTCTTTTGCCCTCAATCTTTCCCAGCATGAGGCTCTTCTCCAGTGAGTCCTTCCTTCTCATTAGGTGGCCAAAGTTTCCTCTTCAGGATCTGGCCTTCTAAAGGGTTCATCCCTTCTAGGACTGACTGGTTTGATCGCCTTGAAATCCAAGGGACTCGCAGGAATCTTCTCCAGCACCATAGTTCAAAGGCCTCAATTCTTTGGCGCTCAGCCTGTCTTATGGTCCAACTTTCACAGCCATACATTGTAATTTTATTGAGATACAAAGATTTTCTAACATCTCTTCTTAATTCATTTCTATGTCTGTCAGAAATCAACAGCTTTTTTGGCAATTAAAAATCCCACGATAATTCTTGATGTTGCAATATTTGGATCTGTGGCCTATAGATTTGTCCTGTTGATGAAACACAATTCTAGGTCTTCTTATTATGCATGTTACACTGTACTTTCCATTACATGCTGTTTTCTTTATGAAGTCTGGGTCTGTGACATGCAATAAACTTTTATTAATTGACTGTATTTTATTTGTTACTTGATGCAGTAATGCTGGGTTCTTCACTATTTTTCAAGACCTTGATTACAGCAAAAAAAAAAGTCATTTTAATTCAATTATTTATTTCCAGGACCTCTTTTTCTTTCCTGAAAAATTTGTACCACATCATTATCTTAATATCAATGGTAGTATTTTCCATAAACATTTATTCAATAAGTTTGTATTCAATCTAATATGATCTCCTATCATAATAATTATTGAATGATGATGTAATGGCTGGATTGTTGTGGACATTAAGTTCTACGATTCCTAGAAAGCTGTTTCCTTAATTGCAACAAATACACAGATGCAATCAATGCTAAGAAATACAGATTTATTGAGAGACCTCCCTCTCCCTGTGATGGCTGCATAGTACACACTATGTTAGATCAATATTGGTGTTCTCACATCTTTTTTGCATTTTGTGCAGGCTTTTTGGCAAGGTTTGAATCTCTCTATTTAAGAAAAAATTAAAGGCAACAATTCTCTAAAAATTTCATTAAGCTTCAGGAATCAGTTTTAAATTTAGCTTATGGTATTTGAATTTTATTGTTGCTGGCATATTTTTAATATATCCCATTCCAGCTCTCCAGTCTTTCAACACAATAGCTTTACCTCACTACTAGTGTTGATTAGACAAATACACAGTTTAAGAATAGATAGCACTATTAATCACCAAGAATAGTGTGAAGCATTGTATGATATTCTAGATCTCCCAAGAGTTGTTTTTTCCTCCTTTCTGGTGAGAAAACAATGTGTACATCCAGAAAAAAGTGCCAGGGGAAAAAAACTGTGCCTAAGAACTGTCATAGTTACATTGTTGTGTATTGAATAGATTAAAATTAGTTTTGTAGCACTCAAGATATCTGAAGTGTCTGGAGATGAACTTATTTTTCTTGTTCAGCAGTCATATGGTTTAGGAAGAATGCTTAGATTAATTAACCCTGTTTCGCTAGCAAAATGGAATTTTTGTATAGGATAATTTTTTAATGCCTTTGCCTTGGTTCTTTCATCTTCTCCTCTCATCAGTAGAGGAAATATTTATGGTAGAAGAATGAATTATGGGGGCTTCAAGTAGGTGAGTGTCAGCAGTGATGGGATTCAATTTTGTTTTTTAATACCGCTTCTGTGGGTGTGGCTTTGTGGGCGCGACATGGCTTTGTGGGGGTGGGTTGGCTTTGTGGGCGTGGCTTTGTGGGGATGGCAGGGGAAGGATACTGCAAAATACCCATTCCCACCCAACCCCACTAATCTGCTTTCCAGCTCTGTTCTCCTGTTCAGGGCAACAAAAGAAGATCAGCTGGGAGGCAATGAGGGCGGGGCCAGCCTATTTGCCGGTTCTCCAAACTACTCAAAATTTCCGCTACCAGTTCTCCAGAACCTATTGGAACTGGCTGAATACCACCTCTGGAAAATAAAGGCTCTTTGGATTTTCTGTTTTCTCAAACACAGCGTGACTACTTTTTCTTCTTAGCAAACATGAAATGTCAACTTCAGACAGAAAAGGGAAGTTTTCTACACATGGAAACTAGTTAATGTTTTCCATAGAAAAGAAGATCTCCTGCAAGGATGTCTTGGTCCCATCTAGACCTACATAGTTTATTCACAATCTTTCTTGTGTATATCCAAACAGAGTTTTTGGAATGTTATTTTATGTGCGTTGCACATTTGCAAAAGAATCTGTAAAATCCCTGCAGATATACATTTAAAATTTGGAACATTAATCTCCCTTATGTTAAGAATCTGCTTAAGCCCTTTGCTCTGTTTTACATCCTGCTAATGCTGAGAATCAAGATATCGGAATGGTGATTTGGAGAGTCTAGTGGAATCCTCTTTTGCAGCAATTGGCCTTGTGAAGGTTGTTTTGTCAGTAGGATATGTACCGCATGCTGCTCTCTATTATGCTAAATTATGATGCTGAATTACCCATTGAACACATGTTATATTTTTATGTGACTCTCTCCTAATTTGTTCAGCAAACTCTGTTACTCACGTAGGAAACTGACTGCCAACAGAACTCACAGGAACAGATGTGTATGTGTTAAGAGAATGGTTTTGTGTTGTTTGAAACCCTACGTCTCAGATAATGACTGTGGAATTGCTGAGATATCTTTTAGGGAGCAAACAGAGGCCCCAACTAGACCAAACGGAGCCACAGACTGTGTAATACTATTCACCTATGTCAACTCATCATGGTATTTTGCATCTGCCTGGCTGTTTCTGACAGATGATAAGGAAACACGAAGTATTCTGATATTCTGACATGGATAATTCCAGAATCTACAGAGGAAAGAATAAGCATATGGCTTCTATTTTCAACAAATCTGAACAATTAATGTTGATTTTAATTTGGGCATAGCTGAGTCCCCAAACACTTCATAAAAGAACATGAACTTCATTGCTGCAGGGATTATGGAAGCAGGAAGAGAAATATATATAAAGCTCTCCACTGTCAGTGTCCAAGAGCTTTCTGCTTCCTGGACATTGATTTCCCTACTTTTTGCTGGGCAGCTTGTGCCTTTTGACATTTTGGATAAGCTTTAGCCCAAAGATCTGTTCTATCACATATGTAACATATGCTGCTTTGGAGTGGAAATATCCTTCTCTTCTATTTTTTTTTTTTTTAATCTCAGCTCAGCCTCCTAAAGAGGTTTTGCTTTCTGAACTTTTACTTTTTAATCTTATGTTTCTCATATGTTTCTTGCTCAGAAGTCCTCCAGCTTGTTGTCTTCTGCTCTCTGGGCCCCTGGATAATCTTCCTTTTTATCACCTCCTTTCCTGTTTCAGGATAGTCCTGTTGAATCCTGCACCAGAGTAATTCATAATTGGGATGGCAAGTAAGCATAGCAAAACACACAAATGAAGAAAAATAAAGCTTCCCTTTGTGATCCCAGTTCTTAGTCACTTTCACAAAGAGAAAAAAAAATACATTGGAACATGGCATTGTGGATCTTACACATCATTTATGTTTTGGCCTTAAAAGCATAGCAAAAAATGTGCCAATCTTCTGTCATGAAAACAGAAACCCACTGGAATGTTGGATGTGTCCCTTGGACCGGCATATGTACATAATTGAAAATGGTTGTGTGTCCTGGATAAGGCCTAAACCAGTGATAATTCGCGCTCGCTACATGCATCAGAGGTTGCTTAATATCACTATTTGTGGCCTATTGTACTGGTTTATTTGTGGTCTGTTAACGTTTTGTTTACCTCGTTGTTGTTGTTTTAGTGACCGCTCCCTTTGTCTTTCAACTGATTTCACAAACATAAGGGCAATTATCTTAGTAGTTTACCCATAAGATTTAAAAAGTGTGACAAACTTTCCTTTTCTCTGTTACAAAGCAGTCACCTTATAGCAGGGCTCTCAAACTCCTGGCCCACAGACTGGATGCGTCACGTGCTGGCCACGCCTATGCCCGGTTTAGCGAAGGTGGGGGGGGGAAGTCCAGATACGTCATGTGACACAGCTGTGATGATGTGAGTTTGACACCCGTGCCTTATAGCTCATTGTGAACAATAGCCTGCATCTATAAGGACTTTGTAATTATTCACCTGTGCTACAGGAGAATTGTGGCCTGTGGAGCTGGCAGCAGGGTCGGACAGTGAGGAGGTTGGGGAGGAACATGGGCCAGTCCTGGAGGCTGGTGACGGCTCGGACGAAGGCTCGGCATCGGAGGCAGAGTGGGGCCAAGGCCGTCTGGCAGTTATCAGCTGCCTTCAGAGCTTGACAGCAGAGAGGCAGAAGAACAGTTGGAGCCTGTTCCCAGTGTGCACATGCACGGAGCTGCCAGAAGAAAAGAACAGCTAAGATTTGGGAGTAAAGCCACAGATGGACGGTGAATGGCCCTCCCATAGAAACTAAAAGAGGAAATGGGAGTGCGCTTTTGCAAGAAACAATTTGTTTATTTGTTCATTCATTTCAGGAGTCTGAAGATTTGTCTGTGAATCTCAGAGACTCTGTGCCAAGTCTTTCCTTGCACAGCATTGCGTTTGGAAAATATTTACATGGGAGCTTTCCAAGCTAGTCAAGTCTGTGGTCATCACTTCACCTTTGAAAGACTGTTTACCAGGCCTTTGCTGAATGTGAATGAGAGGAATTCACATTTGTTTAATAAAAAGGGTTTGGTTGGGACCAGGGATCTGCTTCGTGCTTTTGGGGGAAGAACAAGAGTATTTTACAGTGTGACTGTCTGGACTACAAGATATGTACAAACAAGCTGCATCAAACATACAAAAAGAAGGAATCAGTATTTTTCCCGACAGATGAGAAGATTATGGATGCTACATTTTCTCAGGACTTTGCTCTTGTTTGCTGTGATGTCCCTCATATGTTTTCAGTTAGGATGGTTGTTACATGAAAATGAGCTGAAGCTTTTCAACATGTCAGAGGCAGTTTCTCATTTAAGAGGGAAGCCCCAGGTGAGAGCGCATTTCAGAATGTACTAATGGGGTCAGGCGAACTACTTAATATAATTCCTCACAGCAATTTAAATTGCTAATAGTGGTTCGTCCAAATAAGGTAAAAGTTAAAAAAAAATCTGATTTATGTGGTCAGAGATGCAAATCTCTTGCAAAATCATTGTTCTACATTTTTTGTGTTATTGTTTAATAGGGAAATCAATTCTGAACAAAGGCTTTTTTCAGTGATGGAGACAATTCTCCTGTAATGCATATACGTACTAGATAACACTTATAATGTGTCTTAAACAATCAAAACTATGCATCAGCTCACCCAATAAATACTTAAAAGGACACTGCTAATAATATAAAATATTTTTGTATTGCTGTTCTTTTTCTTATATTGCCCTTTCGTACATTACATCCAAAATGATCAAAGCAATGAACAAATGAATATATTATGGAACATATTTTATATGTCTTCCCATAGATTTTAGAATAAGGTTTTAGAATATTGAAATCCAATAAAACGTGTTGAACAAATTTAAAATGTGTTCATTAAAGCCAGGACAATATCTTCAAAACTTGGCAAGGAGTCTTGGAGAGTCACGAACTCCACTCCCCTTTCGCTCCTCTTTTATTCCCTATGGGAGAGGCCATTCACTGTCCACCTGTGGCCTTACTCCCAAGTCGACCCTTGTTCCTTAGCTGTTCCCTTCATCTGGCAACACTGCGCATGCGGACACTGGGAACAGCATCCAGCTGTTTGTCTGCCTCACTGTTGTCTGACTCTGAAGGCAGATGATAACTGTCAGAAGGCTCTGGCCCCCTCTCTGCTTCCGATACAGAGCCCTCGTCAGAGCCTTCCCCAGACTCCAGGACTGGCCCGTGTTCCTCCCCAACCTCCTCAATATTTGAATCTGCTGCCAGCTCTGCTGGCAGGCCACAACACAGATTATAATATATATAATATACAGAAATCACTATGATGGTGGGATGCTAGAACCAGTGACAGAGAGATATGACTGAGATATGATCTGTGAAGTAAGAGTCTTTGCGTTTGTACAATCACTATGACCAGTGATTGATGAAGCTGATTAACTAAATAAGGATGTCTGAAGATTTTTTATGACATAGGATGACTAAATTCAATGTCTTCCCAGATGAACCTATCTAGCAAAGACTCAAAGAGTGCCTGCCCAGGAAACTCTACCAATTTCATGTTGTTAGGGTTGAAGATAAGATATTGAAATCTAAACATCAGAATATTCAGTCTCCTTGAGGTGAATAGAATTCATCAATAAATTCTGACTAATGGCAGGCCAAAAACCATGTTGCAGTCTCAGGGCATGAAGATAAACTACACCTGGTGGCCCACATTCGGTTTGTAAATCCTATCTTTTACAGAGTGCAATGAAGGAAACCCAGTCACAAAGAACACAATGGTAGACACTATCGAAGCTGACACCAGCCACAACCTAGGACAATTCAAATAAGTAGTGCAAGATCGGAAGATGCAGAATGACCTGGCCCATAGAATTGCCATGCAACCAGGGGCGGAATTCAGCCAGTTCACACCGGTTCGAGTGAGCCGGGTGCTAATTTTACATTTGGTTCACCGAATTGGTAGTTGCAAGGACTGGCTGGCCCCGCCCACCCCTCCCCTCCCAGGAGTCTCCATGTGGCCCATTTTGGACGCCAGGTAAGTTCAGGGCCTGGACGGAGGCTCTGGGAGGGTAAAAAATGGGCCTCCCGGAAGTTCCAAAAGTCCAGAAATGGCCCCATTTCTGGCCTCCGGAGGGCCTCCAGAGGGCCTCCAGTGCCTGGGGGGAGGCTGTTTTTGTCCTCCCGGAGGCTTGTGTAAAGCCTTCGAAGCCTGGGGAGGATGAAAATCCCCCCCCCCAAACAGGTCCACCATGGCCACGCCCACCCATCAACTGGGCAAAGAATTGGTTGTTAAAATTTTTGAATCCCATCCCTGGACACAACTGAATGGATATCATCATCATCAGAGTGCAATGAACTTTAAATGTTATACAACATGGACAAAAAGATGAGAGAGAGATGGACGGAAGCATTTTTCATCCTTTGTTCAGAGTGCCAAGAAGCCTGAGGGTAATATCATTTTGCTTTAGCTATTAAGTCAGAGCTCCAGTGCTGGGAGCAGAGAGAACGGAGTGATTAAAGCTAAAGAACAATCGCTATAATTTTTAAATGCAGAGATACTTACTTAACTGAAAAAGCATTATTTTATAGTTTTTTTATAGGGCTTTTTCAGTAACTGAAACTCTTGACAGCTTCTCTTTGGAATCATCGGAAGTAAATGTGCAGAATTCCTACAGTTGGGTTGGGCTGATAATATTTAACAATTTTAACAAGCAGCGATTATTATTACTGAAGTTGCAGTAACTCCTCTTTGCATGATATTAGATTAAGAGTCTCTACAATAGACAGAAGTAAGTCTGTTGGGTCAATAAAAATACTGTTGGTATACAAACCACCACCATCACCCACACTGCAAGCATTTAAAACTAAATGTTATATTGGCATAAAAGAAGATGTGGTCCTTTTTCCAACATCGGCTCTTTGAGATAGATTATTATTTTTTGCTTAATCGGCTTTTTATATCTTGATCATTTATTAAGAAAATCTACTTTGTTATTATCTATCCTCTCTTCCAGATCCCCTAAGATTAACAAGCAAGGTACACACTTTTTAGTACGTACAATGTTGATGCATTATGGATACATTACAGGGGATTATTGCTTAGTGACTGTTTCATACAACTACTGTTTGCAGTTATTGGTCAATATTGTGACCAATACTTGAATTTACAACCTTTGCAGGCTTGCAAAGCAGAGAAAATCTGAAGGAAGATCATAAGCACAGTCCAGTTTCCACCTAGCAACTGTTGCGCTTAGCAATCAAGTTGTGGGTTCTAATTGTGGCCTCTACACTAGATTACTTCAACAGGCAGCTTTAGCTTGGGAAAGAAGTCAATAGCACAAACTGGCACAATTGGCTTTAAAATACAATATCTGTTCACCACTACTACAAGGAAATGACGTTCTACAAGAACAAAAAAAAAATAACAAACTTTATATATATATTTTAAAAAGAATAACTTAGTCCAGCCAGGCTTCCCAGCTGGCACCTGCCAAATGTGTTACGATCACAACATATGCTGACCCAAAATCCTAGGAGGCTCAGTATCCTATCATATCCTTTAGCTTGGGGAAGGCTACTGTAAGTTATAAGCCGGAGTTGGTATTCAGCAGGTTCTGACCAGTTCTGGAGAACTGGTAGCGGAAATTTTGAATAGTTTGGAGAACTGGTAAATACCACCTCTGACTGGCCCCACCCCCATCTATTCTCTGCCTCCTGAGTTCCAGCTGATCGGGAGGGAATGGGGATTTTGCAGTAACCTCCCCTGGAGTGGGGAGGGAATGGAGATTTTACAGTATCCTTCCCCTGCCACACCCACCAAGTTACACCACGCCCATCAAGCCACACACACAGAACCAGTAGTAAAAAAAATTTGAATCTTACCATTGTTATAAGCAACTAGGCCTTAAGTCATCTGTGACAATGGCAGGAATTGTACATGATACTTCACTAAAAACAAACCAACCACATAATGTTTTTGGATGATCTAGCCCAGGGTATCAAACTCGCAGCCTGTGGGCTGAATACTGGCCACACCGACCTCATTTCAGTGAAGGGGGAAAAGTCACAGGACAATGTGTCATCGCAAGTTTGACACCCCTAATCTAACCATTGACCCCGAAGCACGGAATATCAAAACATTTGTCATTATTGTCACTTATTTCAAATGACAATAAAGCTGCTGCTTTGTAATTGACCAGATCAGCCAACCAGACCAAATTGATCTGATTATTACACTTTTTATGTATAGTACTATTACAATATATTATTATTACAATATATATTGTGATAATTAAGTTTTATACTTAATTACTGTAAATCCCTAACATGAGTGTCAGTATTAAGTAATAGTTAAATTGAATGTGTTTCTTGACATCTAGCCTGTCACTATAAAAATACCAAAAAAAATTGAAAAGGCTATTCTTTATATAAACAGTCAGAAGAAAGAAAATTTCTCTCTTGAGAACATAAACGGAAAACAAATTTCTGACCTTATGCCTCCAGAGGCCAAGAGATGCTGGAATATACTGAGGTTCCATTTTTTGGTCCATAAATATTAGACTGTATCAGAGCCAATTCATAGATAATTTGACTTCATCCTATTCTGCGAAAGAATACTGTCAAAGATGGAAAATCAGTTATTCTACAGAATTAGTGACCAAATGTAGGCATAATTTCATTTTTTTAATTTGTGGCACATTTTACATTGGCTTCAACTTTCTATCATATAGAATTGTATTGAATTGTTTATTTAATAATTGTTATAAATGCAGAAGAAAATATCCTTCTCCTTCTCCCTTATATAAGAATAATTTAAGGAATTGTTGTCAATTGTTTTATAACCTATACACCAGAAGTGGTATTCAGCAGATTCTGGTCAGTTCTGGAGAACCAGTGGTGGAAATTTTGAGTAGTTTGGAGAACAGGTAAATACCAACTCTGACTGGCCCTGTCCCCATCTATTCTCTGCCTCCCAAGTCCCAGCTGATCAGGGGGAAATGGGGTTTTTGCAGTAACCTTCCCCTGGAGTGGAGTGGGAATGGAGAGATTTTACAGTATCCTTCCCCTGCCATACACACCAAGCCGTGTCTGCCAAGCCACGCCCACAGAACCTGTAGTAAAAAAAATTGAATCCCACCTCTGCTGCACACAATCTTGGGTACTTGAAGTTTGTTCTCCTCCATTGTGGGTTATATTTTTCATAACTGAACTGTAAATATAATATGGAATCAGTCAAATCTCAACGAATAAAATGAATATAATTATGCCCAGCCAAGGAAGTCAAAGCTGATTGCACAAAAAATCATCTGTAAAAGGAGAAGAGTAATCTTGTGTTTTCAGGGGGGAAGTATTAAAGCAGACAATAATCTATATAAATCACCACCACAAGGGGTATGTTGTAAGAGTGAACATGGCAATTTATTTCTGAAATGTGCTGCCTGCTTTGCTTTGTCTTTTGCAAACTAACTCTTTTATGAGAACAAAAAAAACCAACAACAACCCAAAAGCTCTTTAAAGAAGAGAAGGAGAAATTATGGGAAAGGATAACATGTTCAAATTATACCACATGAAAAGTAATAAAGAGTGTATTAAGAATAATGACTATAACTAGAAGAAAGACCCTGAGAATGGTTCAGGATGTTTTGTAGAAAATGAGACTTGTGAACCTTAAAAAGAAAGAAACAATGCGATAATGGAAAACATCCATTTTGAACTAAAAGGAAAGGCATTTTGGTGGGTCCAAACCAACCTGATTATATGGATTGGCTTTAATAGTGCCATTAAGAGGCCAAGAGAAATAGAGCCACACAGCTTTGTTCTATATATCATTTAACACTCATTGGAAAAGGTTACATACTGCTGACATACATACATACATCCAGCTGTTCTGAGCCAGTGTGTCCTGGATTTCATGTACTTCAAGAAAGCATCATGAGTTCCTGCTTCCAGTCTGGTGGGAGTAGTTAGTTCCTGCCTAGGCAGGACTTTTAGGGCCTTCTTGGCCTGGAGCTCTGGGAACTTTTAATTTTGAGGCTTTGCTCTAGATAAACAACTAGGGATTGGATGCAGGATCAACTATTGGTGTGTGCAATATTGCTCTTGGGCAGGTCAAACAATACTGTTAAAACAGAGTTGGTATAATTGTGGAAAGCCCAAATTGTGGGGAGTCAACAGATTCTGAACTTTAGAGGAAAGAAGCAGAACCGAGCATCACAGGCGCCCCCCAATAGAAAAACCAGTTGATTCAAAAATTACTATTAGCAAATATTATTTTTTGATGTAATGGAAGAAGAGATCTATTAAGCACAAGGGAAAGGATCAAGTGACAGTTGGACCAGAGCTTCTGGAAAGAAATGGAGTTTGATAGTACCATTTATTTGCTGAAAAGCTGTAATCCTGATTAATCCCTCCCCTCTCTCTCCGATTCGGCGATGTATTGGTTTCTTAATAATTATTGTTGAGAGCTAAAGTACACAATAATATTACTGAAAATAGAAAAAAAACAAAAATCAAAAAATAATTAAGAACCCAAAACAATCAACAAAATGAAGGTCAGAGAACACCAATAATAAGTCCGTTGAGGAAAACTATATACATACAGAATACAGAAAGATAACAAACTGAAAATCAATTATACGTATATTCCATATCAGTAATGGTAAGAATATCAATGTTATTTTTGTCTATTAAATATATTTATATTTTGTTCGTTCCTGGTCAATCTATCCCATAATGTTTCATAGTAGTAATTCAAAACTCGTACGTACATTCTAAAACATTAAATTTATTGTAATCATTGTTACCTGTATAAATTACATAACAATTACATAAAATTCACTGCACCAGAACTAAAATATCTTAATAATCTTAAAGTAATATATTTTTCTATTTGGGGAGTGGGGATGAGAAATTGGGTAGAAAGGTCTGTTTTTAATGTTTTGAGATGCATTTTAAAGTTTTTAATATAAAATCTTACACGGGTAAACACTTGAATACAACAAGACCAGCATACCTACACCCGTGAAAATATACGAGAAAAAAAAAACACACACACAAAGAAAAAAAACCAATATTATAGTATAGTATAGCCTTTATTGTCATTGTATAGCATGTATACAACGAAATTGGTTTTAGCCTCACTGGTGCAATCCATGACAAAAAAATACAAACAACATAAATAGTATAAAGAATAATCCCTTTACAAGTAATTAGGAAAAAATAAAAGAAAAATAATCCAATATTATATATTGGATGAATAAATCTACTTCAAATTAGTATTATGTTATAGTAATAATACCTTCGAATGTTTCTCTTAAAATGCTCTATAAAAATATATAACAGTATTTCTTGATTTTCCTTCAAAGAAAAGTACTTCTGCATATTTTATTGGCATGTTTGTAAAATCTATCTATCATCTATCTATCTATCTATCTATCTATCTATCTATCTATCTATCTATCTATCTATCATTAATCTATCTATCTATCTATCTATCTATCTATCATCTGTATCTATCTATTCATCCATCCATCCATCCATCCATCTATCATCTATCTATCTATCTATCTATCTATCTATCTATCTATCTATCTATCTATCTATCTATCTATCATCTATCATCTATCATCTATCATCTATCTATCTATCTATCTATCTATCTATCTATCTATCTATCTATCTATCTATCTATCTATCTATCTATCTATCTATCTATCTTGTATCGCCTATTCAAATTACAGAAATGTTGTGACTTTGAAGATAAAAAGGTGCCAGGCATGAACAATCAGATCCAAATGTGATGAGTTCAATTAGCTGTTTTATTGCTTAAGCCTCTGCACAGGAGTCTTCTCAGACCAACAGTTTTCACCTGGGTCAGAGTAGATAGGGATCAATGGCATTCAAGGGGTCAGACTTTACCCTCTTGTATCCACTTTAGGGATTTCAGACTAATTCCCCATTTGATTCCTTCCGTTGGCTTTTACCAACAAAAGGTGAATGATTATTATTATTTATTTATTTATTTTATTGAACTTATTAGTCGCCCCCTCTCCCCACAGGGACTCGGGGCGACGTACAGAGCAATAATCAAGATAGCACCATATATCGTGCAGAGGAGGTAAAAATAAGTCCATAAATAAGCATACTTACAAAATTTAAAACCCCAAAAATATTAAGCTCTAAAAACTTTAAAAAACAAAATTTCCCATTATAAAATGACCTGGGGTGGCAAGATTGTAACGTTATGCCAGGCCGGCTTGACAAAACAGGTAGGTCTTCAGCTTCATACGGAAGGAGCGAAGGTCGGTTGTTGTCCGGATGTCTGGGGGGAGGTCATTCCAAAGGGTAGGGCCCACCACAGAGAAGGCCCTACTCCTGGGCACCGCCCTCTGGCACTCTCTAGAGGACGGCACCCGGAGTAGCCCCTCTCTGTGTGAGCGAATGGGTCGCAGGGATGTATGGGGCAGGACGCGATCCCGCAGGTAACTGGGCCCTGTGCCATGGAGCGCTTTGAAGATGGTGACCAGTACCTTGAAGCGCACCCGGTAGGCCACAGGAAGCCAGTGCAGCTCGCGCAGGATAGGTGTTATATGGGAGAATCTCGATCTCCCCATAATAACCCGCGCGGCTGCATTCTGGACCAACTGCAGTCTCCGGGCGCACCTCAAGGGGAGCCCCAGGTATTAAAGGAAGTCTCTCTCTTTTTCTTCAAATGTAATTTATATGATTGTGAATGAATAATTCCACTTTTGTTTCCTCAGTCCAAAGAATTTTATAACAAAGGATTTCAGACTTTACATTACAAAGCATTTCAGGTTTACTTTTATATACATTAGACAATGATTTTTTTTTTTGTAGCAAGTTTGGACAAAGGTTTCTTTCAAGCAATTGTCTCATGCAGATTATTATGGCACTGGCGTTCTCTGATCTCAATGTCAGTAAAAGTTTCCAACAAGTTTGTTTGCAATGATCTATGCATTACATTTTGCAAACCAGACCCGCTGGGGGCAATTTGGCCAGAAGTATACTTGGTCAGACTCGGCCAGATTTTGTCTTGACTTCAGTCATTTCATATAGCTTCAGTTTCTTAATTAGGATTCTTACAGTTTGAATTGCTATCTGGAAACATTTACATATTTTGCTCCAAGCTTCCCCTGCTACATAGGAGTGAATTCTTTTCATTTACAAATGTTCAGGCAACTGTTTAGATGACTCCGTGGTCATAGACAATAACAAACTCAACCTGAGAGGTAAGAAGAGTTAGTGGATTTATTCATCCATAAAATTGTCTTCGCCTTGCTAATTGCAAGGCCTGAAACCAATAAATATTTAAATACTTTTTAAAAAAGCACTGAATTAGCCAGAAATGTGTACAGCTTCTAGATCTGTCGTATTGTTTTCCTACTTGGATCTGTAAAAATTAGCACATAATGAATAAATATGCAATACAGCAATACTCAGCAATACAGAACAACAGAAGAAGGAAACAGACAACATGTTCCAACAACTATCAAAAAATGCCTGACTAATCAACTCACTTAAGCACAACCAATACAAGCTATGAAAAGGATAACACTGTCATACATCAAAAACATCTCAGAAACAACCAATAGTCTATTGCAACCACATGGAATTACCATAGCACATAAACCAATTAAAGTTCTCCAAAACATCTTAAATGAACCAAAAGATACAGTAGCTCAAGAAGAAGAAGAAAACAAAAGTAATTTGCAACATACAGTGTAATAACTGTAAAAAACACTATGTAGCACAGACAGGCAGAAGACTAGAAGAGTACGTCTATGAACACTATTCAGTTCTGGTCGCCACGATGTAAAAAAGATGTGGAGACTCTAGAAAGAGTGCAGAGAAGAGCAACAAAGATGATTAGGGGACTGGAGACTAAAACATATGAAGAACGGTTGCAGGAACTGGGTATGTTTAGCTTAAGAGAAAGAAGGACTAGGGGAGACATGATAGCAGTGTTCCAATATCTCAGGGGTTGCCACAAAGAAGAGGGAGTCAAACTATTTTCCAAGGCACCTGAGGGTAGAACAAGAAGCAATGGGTGGAAACTAATCAAGGAGAGAAGCAACTTAGAACTGAGGAGAAGCTTCCTGACAGTTAGAACAATTAATCAGTGGAACAGCTTGCCTCCAGAAGTTGTGAATGCCCCAACACTGGAAGTCTTTAAGAAGATGTTGGATAGCCATTTGCCTGAAATGGTATAGGGTTTCCTGCCTAGGCAGGGGGTTGGACTAGAAGACCTCCAGGGTCCCTTCCAACTCTACTATTGTATTATTATTGTATTAACACCAACTAGTAATCAGAATACTCCTTAATCTTACAATACGTGGAGAGACTCAACCATATTTTTACTGGGAAACTGTGACCATTCTAGACCAAGCTAAATCCATAAACACTAGAAACTTGACATTCAGACACATAGAGATAAACCACAAGAAGGAAACAAATAAATCAGAACGCATCCCTTCCAACAACCAACACTCAGATAAGCAAGGATTAACACCAGTAAAACAATCAAGTTGAAAACAATACCCTAATCAATGAACTAGCAAGAAAGAAACCACATCCCCACCAAAACTGGCAGGGCAAGCTAATTAAAGGAAACAAACCCCTAGCACTGATGTTTTATGATCTGACTAGGTAACATCTGCAGAAAAATAATAGCAATAGCAGCAGCATTTAAACTTATATATTGTCCCATAATGTTTTATAGCATTCTATGAGCGGTTTACAATATCAGCATTACTGGCATAACAGTCCTGGTCCTTATTTTACCAACCTTGGAAGGATGGAAGGCTGAGTCAATCTTGAACCTTTTTGATATTGTCCAAACAGCATAAAGAGCATTAATGAACAAAAATGAATTTTGCAATTTTGGAGTACTTTATTTATTTGGAAATAATACAGAATTTATCATTACTTTCTCATTTCACCCAGAGAATAAGAGTTTGGGGAAAGGGAATTTTAAAGACCTGTCCTACACTATGAAATATTTTATACGGAAAAAATATGAAAATATATTAAAAATGAGAAGGAATTGCGCAAAAGTACTGGAAACTATTGAATTATTCATTCTCTTCCACTGACAAAGGCAAGCTCACAATTATTTAGTGAGTTATTTATACTGCTAACAGCTAATATTCTCCTATGCACCATCTTTCATATTGGAACCATTCAACAAATACATGGCACATATATAGACATGTGCATACATGCCAGCCCCAAAATACAACTTTGGTATTTTGTAACAACACTAATTAACAATATAAGGTAATTTTATTTATGTGGCTTTTCTTAAACCACTGAGAAAAAGAATAAAACATATGTGCCTTTATGCATAATTTATGGCATGGATTCAATAGTCATTAATTGAGAGATCACATTGAATTCAATAGAAGTTGAATTTGGACTGAATGCCCAAGTGCCCCCTTGAATCCTCAAAATGCAAGGTATGTGTGACCCCCGTGCATGTGCCCCACCCACCCCACATACACTCCATATGTGGGTGTATGCACCCGCCCTCTGTGCATGCGTCCCCTCATACTTCCCGTACCCTGCGCATGGACCCAAAAACCAGCTGTCCGGTGGGAGGCACGCACACATGCATGGCAGAGCTGAGCTGAGGCAATGGTTCATGTGGCCATAGAGAGGTTGCTGCGTGCCACCTCTGGCACGCTTGCCATAGGTTTGCCATCACAGTCCTAAACAAACTGCTATTGACTAAAATATTGAATGCAATGTATACGTTATTAGATTTAATCTTACAGGTTAGAGAGAGAAAGAAAAAAAATTCTGAAGATTTACCTAGTTTTAACAATGAAGAAATAAATAGCCAAAATAATGTCTATAAGAACTGCTTTTAAAAAATGTTTTCTTCTTGTTTCTCTTATTTATTGATTTAACTTGTGTGGGGGAGAGCAAACATTCACTCATAATCAGCCAAACCTAAGTTATGATGGCTTCGAAAGCTAGTATCTGAACGCTGAAATTTTCCTTACACTATTTGTTTACGTATTTATTAATTCAATTTATTAGGCTGCCAATGCTTTGTTTTTGTTTTGTATAACTCTTCTATTTTTTAGTGTATCTTTTATTGGCTTCCATTCCATTTTGCACAATAATACAGTTCTTGACTTAATGACCATAATTGAGCCCAACATTTCTATTGATAAGTGAAACATGTTAAGTAAGTTTTGCCCTATTTGACTATTTTTACCATTGCCACAATAGTTAAGGGAATCACGGCAGTTGAGTAAGTAACACGGTTGTTATAGTCAATCTGGCTTCCCCATTGACTTTGCTTGTCAGAAGGTGGCAAAAGGTGATCACATGACCTTGGACACCGCAACTATAAATATGAGTCAGTTGCCAAGCATCTGAATTTTGATCAAGTGACCAAGGGGATGCCGCAATGATTGTAAGTGTGCAAAAATAGTCATAAGTCACGTTCTTCAGTGCTGTTGTAACTTTGAATGTTCACTAAACAAACGTTTGTTTGTTTGTTTGTTTGTTTTTATTGGATTTATATGCCACCCTTCTCCCAAAGGACTCAGGGCGGCATACAACATTAAAAAACACACATCCCAAAAGTTAAAAAGAAATTAAATACATATCCAAAAAAAACCAAACCGAATTTATAAGACAATACATTTAAAAATGAGTTAAAATTAACAGGCCAGACCGGCTTGCTGGAAAAGCCAACTTTTTAGGGCGCGTCGGAAGGACCGGAGGTCAGGGATTATGCGAAGCTCCGGGGGCAGCTCATTCCAGAGGGAAGGCGCTCCCACAGAGAAGGCTCTCCCACTTGTAAGTCGAGGGTATCTGTTATATCCATGCTATTTGCTGCCTCAAACCCACATAATTATAAACCTTGAAGGTTTTTGTTTTTGCTATTATTCGTTAAAAACATTTTTATGATAAGACATCATCTATCATTTAATGCAGGCCGCACAGCTTCTTTTACATAGGTTGTCCAGAAAATATTGGGCAACAGCAGAAAAGAAGTGCATCTTAACATAATCCTTTATTGTTTCAAGCCAATTTAGGTCTGAAATGGAGAATATTCCTCAACTATAGCAATCGTGTGTAATAAGTGCCACAGTTCAGAATCCCATGCAATAAAATATACACAGGGAACATACACTCCTTTGTTTTTGGGCATCTGTAGTCCAAGAGTCAATGCATTTTTATAAAATGGGCCTCTGAGCCTCAGGCTGAATCAATCTGAAAGTCCATACAGACAAAGAATTTGCAATGTAGTGAATCCTAAAACAATTAAGAGAAACTAGTAGATTATATTTATGGGAAAGTGAACTTTGGTTGAGATTGCTGACTGACGAAGACTTGGCAACATCTCCGTGAACTGTCATGCTACAAAATGGAAATGTTCAGCCAGCTAAATAATATTTTAGGATTTTGACTGGCAAAAGTGAAGGAAGTGTACAATACATCTGCAGTCATTCCTGGAACAAAACCTATGCTATGAAACTCAAGAGAGCTTTTAAATATAGTTAAGGCCTACAGGCATTGGCCTCTGTTTCTATTATTATTAGTTTGAGGAACATATATTTGCTATGAAGATTGGAATGAAAACAGTCATTATGACATGTTTGATCATATTCGTAATATTTAATTAAAAACTGCATGGAAAGTATTTCTGTCTACAGAATTAAAGGCCATTGAGCTCAGATCATTAACTGTTGAGACTGATTTAAATATTTATAAAACAGGGCTGACCAATAAATTACAAGTACCGGTAATCATCCTTAATATAATGCATTTTTAAAATATTATTTTCACACATATTTAATATACTTTCTCCCAAAATATACAATATGTAACATTTTAATTAGGCAAATGAATCACAAAGTGTGGAGCAATGCAAATCCTAATAGTTAATGTCAGATAGCATGTTGTTGAAAAGTGAAATTAGTTAAATGCACCAGAATGCAAATTGGATAAGTTTTCCCAACTTCTTTAGACAAAAAGAGCTTCACATATTTTGAATGATAATCATGCGTACCACAATATAACATGATCTTCCTAAGCTCAGCCCCTTCTTTATACATTACTGATTATTCGATAAATATGCTTATATATTTGCACTCATTCTAAAATGTGAGACTGTGCTATGATTTCAGACTGGGTATGAGTCAGTTGTGATACATCTATAATAAATCATATTATAATATTCATTAAAAGCCAGTTTGAGTGAATCAGTAAACTAGTTAACATCATTGCAAAGAAATCACCATTTCAAAACCAGCGTTTTGAAAAAAGATCCAAAAAGCAACTTAAAATAGGGAGGATTATCCCTTTTGCTCTGATTCTTCTACCACCCCACCAATAAATTCATAAATATAATTTCATATATTATACACAATGAATATCAAATACATATGACTTTTTGATTCATCCTATCAATTAAAATGCAGTTCCAAGTTATAATTATTATTGCAGCTTAATGCTCTCAGAACGGAAAGGTTCTATAACTTGAAAATTCCTAGCAGGATGCTCATTCCCCTTGCCTCTTGGTCTCTTAATTCTTCTGATCTTTCACCAACTCTGTATTTTTACTCACTTTCTCACTTCTCTTCATTACTGATTTCTCATTCATTCATTCATTCATTTCCACTGTGTCAGGGTTCAAATTAGCATCCTCAATCAAATAAGAATCCGAAGCTAGAGATTCTTCAAGTTCACATTTATTAGAGAAGCCATGCTGACACAACTGGGAAAACCGGTATCTGAAAGTTTCCAGGTTTTTCTTACCCAGTTGAAAGTTCCAGACCCTGCCCCAGCACCCACATGTCCATCACATGGCCCAACCAGCCACTGTCACAAAGGAGGATTCATCTCATCCATGTCAGTCCAGGTGCAGGGACAAAACGACCTTGACTCTGAGAAGGAATGTTATTTTGGCTACATATCTCCTATGCTCCATACGATCCCTCCTCCCAGTTTTCCTCCCAGTAGAATATGTTTGAATTTGTGGCAGGCAATACAAAGATGGCTTCTAAGCCATATTTGGAGGTTAACAATTAGACTATAAGGACATAAAATACTGGAATAAAATTTCAGTATCAATTGCCATATGCCAGTTCTAAAATCTGATGTTTATGTAAGGTTTTCTGACATTCTATTTCTATTCTATTTAATTAAATTTCTAGACCGCCCCCTCTCCCCGAAGGGACTCGGGGCGGTGTACAGGTATAAATTTAAAAAACCATACAAACAATAGCATACATAGCTAAAATTAGATTAAATAGCCCCTGTACGAATTTATAAAAATTAAAAACTTAGACCATAAAACCAATCATAAAAATGTAAAAATAAAACTGAGGTGGGGAAGCTGGAATTAGGCCAGGCCAGCTAGCTGAAACAGGTGGGTTTTGAGTTTCTGACGGAAGGAGCGGAGGTCTGTAGTCATTCTAATGTCAGGGGGAAGGTCATTCCAGAGGGTCGGGCCCATCACAGAGAAGGCCCTTCCCCTAGGCGTCGCCCGCTGGCACATTCATATTTGAACCACTGTAGCTATGATAAATTATAGGAGGGCAATACTGGGTCCAATCTGGGTCAGTTACCAGGACCAGAGTTTTGTATGCCGAGCTTTTGAACTGTGGGCACACAAGCAAACAACTGATGCCAATTTAAAAGTCAGCCATCAACACACCCCAATCAATAACTAAAAAGCCACATACAACAGGGACTATAAATACCACACACAGAACAGCACACACTCTACAAGAGAGAATTACCCTAAAGATGGGCTCTAATATGAAGGTCTGGTCTCGGTGACTGACCCAGATTGGATCAATATTATCCTGGGGCTCATATATATATATATATATATATATATATATATGTATGTATGTATGTATGTATGTATGTATGTATGTATGTATGTATCTATGTATGTATGTATGTATGTATGTTGTATTTGTACTGATAAATAAATAAAGGGAGACAAATACATACATACATACATACATACATACATACATACATACATACATACATATATATATATATATATATTTGTGTTACAACCCCTGGTATGCCTAAATATGGGAGGAAGGTCACTACTCCCTCTTTCTGTCCTTCGGCTCATCACAGTGGCCTTCTTCCCATATTTAGGCATACAAGGGGTTGTAACACAAATACATACCTATTTCCCTGGCTCAACTGATAAGGAGGCGAGCCTGAGGCTTAGTGGCTAAGACTCCTGCCTAAGATATAATACAGCCCAGGTTCAAATCCCAGTAAGGGTATGGCTAGCTGATGAGAGCTAATTAGCTCAAAATAGATCTATACTAGTCTCCCTTTATTTATTTATCAGTACAAATACAACACACACACACACATATATACACATATACATATGCATATACACATACACACACATACACACACAAACACACACACACATATATATATATATGCATTCATTTGTATAGAGAGTGGGGCCCATGCCATACAGGGGGGCAATTAGATTTTTAATGGAGGCAATTTGAACCTTATTTAAACCAAGTTAATGGTCTTTTAGGCTTCCTCTGCATGAGTAGAGTTCATTTTTTGAGCAAAGTAAGAATTATATGTTGGGTGGGGGGAGAGGCATCAGGATTTTAGAGAGGCTTAGGTGGGGCATGGCCAAAATAAGGTTGGGAACCACTGGTATAGAAAGACATTACTTAAATCGTATGTAGTTTTAGGACTGAGTCCTTTAAAAATTATACAGTGCAAATGTGGAACCAAATATGCATTATAATCAAGATCAATAAAGTAATTTTCCCATGGATCTCTAAAAATCTATGGAGACCTCAGAATCCAATGACACAGTGGTATATGAAGCAATTGTAACTAGGTACTTTTTAAGGTTCGAGTTGGTGATTTTTCAGATTGATATTTTGTGCTATAATGATGTTTACATAAGAGTGGATCCTGGCACCGACAGCAATGTTTAATTTGGTCTACATTTAGAACAATTGGAGTGAATTAAAGAACTCAATAAAATGCGAAGAAAGTGCACAGAACTTTGTCAGGGAAACTCTACATTGCAGTTACACTCAACAGGAAATCTAGCTGTAATCTTGGTTTTCACTTTGCACCACATTAAGTAAACTTTGGGGGGGATATTTATCTTTTAAAGATTAAGCAAGGGCCAGTGATACCTATAATACCCGTCTACCCTCCAATATACAGCTGTCTCTGAATGTTTTTTAAATCCTAATTATTCCTTGTGTCAACTTGGAATGTCTTACCTTCCAATTTTTAGCAGTGTTTGAACTGCATATCAGAAAGAAAATCCCTGAAAACAACAGGCAGAATTTATTTCAATATATGTTATCACTATACTCCAATGTTATGCCACCTGGACCGTTTTTCACGATAGTTCTAAAAATTAGTCTTTTCAGGATACTTTGAAAAAGAGTCTTCATCCCACAGATTCTTCAACATAGAAAATCAGAAAATCTGGTTCTTAACTATTTTGTGCTTTAAAGATGAAAACAAAACCAACATAACTCATGCAGACAGCAGTGTAATTAGAACAATTAGATGGCATTTAAGGGACATGGTGGCTCAGTGGCTAAGATACAATACAATAGCAGAGTTGGAAGGGACCTTGGAGGTCTTCTAGTCCAACCCCCTGCCTAGGCAGGAAACCCTATACCATTTCAGACAAATAGCTATCCAACATCTTCTTAAAGACTTCCAGTGTTTTGGCATTCACAACTTCTGGAGGCAAGCTGTTCCACTGATTAATTGTTCTGTCAGGAAATTTCTCCTCAGTTCTAAGTTGCTTCTCTCCTTGATTAGTTTCCACCCATTGCTTCTTGTTCTGCCCTCAGGTGCCTTGGAAAATAGTTTGACTCCTTCTTCTTTGTGGCAACCCCTGAGATATTGGAACAATGCTATCATGTCTCCCCTAGTCATGTCTCCCCTAGATGCTGAGATTTTCAATCAGAAAGGTTGGCAGTTTGGTGGTTTGAGTCCCTAGCGCCGCATAATGGAGTGAGCTCCCGTTACTGGTCCCAGCTTCTGCCAACTTAGCAGTTCGAAAGCATGTAAAAATGCAAGTAGAAAAATAGGAACCACTTTGGCGGGAAGGTAGCAGCATTCCGTGTGCCTTCAGTGTTTAGTCATGTTGGCCACATGACCACAGAGATGTCTTTGGGAAGTGCTGGTTCTTTGGCTTTGAAACGGAGATGAGCACAGCCTCCTAGAGTCCGGAATGACTAGGACATGTGTGCGAGGGGAACCTTTACCTTTACGTAGATGGCATCTAGAGAAATTGTGCTTCCTGATAAGTTTTTGAATGTATTTGAAATGCATTTGAAGAGAAAATAGATGGCAATGGCTATCTGAAGGGTAAAGGTGGATGCTGAATTGGCTGAAGGGGCTATTCAGAAACTCTGTTTGGTTCTGTTGGCTGCACTGGTTCCTTAGACAATCTCCAGCATGTAACTGGTATTTGATTGAGACACGTGTGCTGGTAGTTGTGACTTTTCATTGCCTTGTAGAAGAAGGGAAAGAAAAGCATGATCCAGGCTTCTCATCTGTGTCTCTTGTATCCCTCCAGATTAAACACATCTGAGACTCACTGATCCAATTGTGATTTATGACCTGGATTGTATTTCTATAAGAAAAAGGAGAGAAGGTGGGAATGGATGAGTAGTGAGTAGAAATTTGAATAGCAAAAGCACCAAAAGTGATTGGGATGGAATTAAAGACTTGATTCCCTCTCCCCCCCCAAAAAAAATAATAATTCCCCACTGAAATTTGCCTTTAGAAAGAAGTTTAATGACTATATTCTACCTTCCCAAACAATAAGTAGTCACAAGTTCTCATGTAAATAGTAGTTCCTCTGGTAAACCATTCTGAAAATTCAAAAGATGTATGCATTACTCTTTGCAGATTGGTAAATCAGGGGTGTTATTCAGCCAGTTCTGACAGGTTCTGAAGAACCGGTAGCGGAAATTTTGAGTAGATAGGAGAACCGGCAAATAGGATGACCCCGCCCCTACTGCCTCCCAACCTCCCAGGTGATCTTCTTTTGTTGCCCTGAACAGGAGAATGGAGCTGGAAAGCAGGTTAGTGGGGTGGGGAGGGAATGGGGATTTTGCAGTATCCTTCCCCTGCCACGCCCACAAAGCCACACTATGCCTACCAGGCCACGCCCACAGAACTGGTAGCAAAAAAAAATTGAATCCCACCACTGTGGTATATGTGTATGCATGTCTGTAGAATATTTTTCACATAATGTCTGTTAACAAAAATCACACAATGGCTTACCAAACATTGCAAGGTGGGCAGTAGTAGTTTTAATTTTCTAAGCCTCCACTGAAGCCAGTGTTTAACATTATTCTTGGATTCCTAACTGATCATGGGCTAATAAACCGCTCAAGTCATTTTCCCCAAGGCATCAATTTCTGTTATATCTAAGGTTCCCCCTACCGTAGGTTTGACATACTTCTGTCTTGCTCTTTTCAGTTTTTGAGCTGGATACAAATAACCCTTCAAAATTCTCCAGCAAATTTGTGAGCAGAAAGATTGGGTGAAGGATTTCTCCAAGTTTCTTCAAGAAGAAAGGGAGGAAGAAGTGTTCTGTAGGGAGAACGAGGCAGGCAAGAACTGAGGCAAGGCAGGTTGAAGCTAACACAACCTTTATTAACAGTTTAAAAAGGCAAAATGCAAGGCAAACCTCGAACTGGCAAACAGCAACATTTGACAGCTGACAGCCCTTTTATACCGGAGCTGTCAGACGCTGAACCAATAGAATGGCTGCATTCTCCCGCCAGCTGGCTGCTCGCATCTCAACCAATCAGGGGCCGGCAATGATAGTCAATAGCGTCGTAGCCTCGAGGACTTAACAGGAAATAGTGCAACATTTTTTCAAGGGTAACCCTCTTTAGCAGCCGCAGTGGAACTTTTACAATAATGTATTCCTTCCATGTTACACACCCATCTCTTGGTTCCTTTAAAACCAAAGAGATGCAAAAATACCACATTACACCTAAAAGAAATTCTCCAAAATGTCTTCTCCTTTGAGAATAAAAGTCTCTAAGGAATTTGCTATCTCAAATTGAACAATAAGCAGTAAGGGGGGAAATGCAGAGGAACAGCTTCTTGTGGCCTGCGAGACTTTATAGCCGCAACCCCTCATCTGCACCCTCACATAAGTTTTATGTTTTACAGCTGTGGGGAATTGAAAACCAGCCAATCTTTTGTTCTTTTCAAACCACTACAATATGTCTTTCAACGATGCTTAAAACATGCTAGCCTTGAGATCTGGTGTATGTCAGAGACCAGGTCATACCAATAGACAGGAGCCACTACAGAAAGGTCTGTTGCTCTAGGGGCCAAGTAGCAATTTTTTAAGGCACAGCATGGAAACAGGACATAGGAGAGGTAATTTGGCTTTAAAGCATTTCAGGCTTTACATATTAGTACCAACACCATTCCCAGTTGCAATGTATGGCTGTGAAAGTTGGACCATAAGGAAGGCTGAGCGTCAAAGAATTGAGGCCTTTGAACTATGGTGCTGGAGAAGACTCCTGTGAGTCCCTTGGACTGCAAGACAATCAAACCAGTCAGTCTTAGAGGAGATCAACCCTGGCTGCTCTTTAGAAGGCCAGATCCTGAAGAGGAAATTCAAATACTTTGGCCACCTAATGAGAAGGAAGGACTCACTGGAGAAGAGCCTAATGCTGGAAAGACTGAGGGCAAAAGAAGAAGGTGACGATAGAGAATGACGTGGCTGGATGGAGTCACCGAAGCAGTCGGCCTGAGCTTAAATGGACTCCAGAGGATGGTAGAGGACAGGAAGGCCTGGAGGATTGGGGTCCTCCATGGGTCGGACACAACTTCGCAACAAACAACAAACAACAACTGAGCCTGACTCGGTAGTAGATGGGCAGCTAGAGCAAATCTTGTAAAAAAAATGTGCTGGAAACTTGCTAAAGGGTGATTGTGTGCCACTTTTAAATAAAACCAATAATATTATCAATGTAATTTGGATATTTTTTAAAACAAAGAAAGCCAAAGAAATCCAGTTTTCACTTGTTACTTGAGAACTTCAAGCTTCTTCTACAGTTTCTTCTACAGAATCACAGGCCCTTGCTTTAAAAGCTTTTCTACAGAGACTATAAGTATCATCACTTTCTGTCTTTTTGCACACTGCTTACAGACTACATTAAGCCAGTCCGGGAAGCAGCTGTTTAAATTCTAGCTGTCTTGAATATGGAAGAGGTTAATTTTGAAAAAGAAAATCATTCTTTCATTTTTGAGATCGTGATATTGGTTGAAAATCTGTACATCTGCTTTATGTAAATAATTACAATGCAAGATTTATGTAACTGATTTTATAAAACTAATCTTTATCTGGATTTTTTTTAAAAAAAACAAGAACAGCTGGTTTCACTTTTTGTTATTGTGTAACATCTAGTACAAATGTATGCTGACTTGGCTGCAATAAATTTATTGCCTATAGTGGTGTTACAGAATGTATTTTTTTTTCTTCAGTCATCCATTCTGTCAGATTTACACTCTTCTTTATGCCAGAGTTTCAAAAATTCAAATTTACAGAACAATCCTATTAGAAAAAAACACGAGTTCTGCAGTGTTGCCCGTAGTGATTCCCTAACCAAGTTAGAATGCGGCTGCATGCTGGAAATAAGAAGTGGAGAAATTAAAGAAGAACAGAAAAAAATGGCTTTATAAATTTATAAAGAACAGCCACTTCCTATAGTAGCATCTGCCTCCAGGACAAACAGGCTATAAATGAGTAAAGTTATAAATTAACACATTTTAGAAAGAAGGTCACCTATTTGCTTTCTGTTAATGAGTTAACTAATGTATGTAGGAAACATACCACAGTAGTAATGGAGACTTTACCTACATTGACATCACCACTAAATGCATTTGTAACTGGCTGATAAACCATACTCAACGTGTAAGTCGTTAATGGAACTACATCTATATGGAGGGAAGTTAGAAGTGAGGTACCCAAGGTTCTCTTTTAGATACAATATTTTTCAATATCTCCATAAATGATTTAGATGAGAGAATATCACATTTCAGACAACACCAAGCTGGGAGAAACAGCCAACATCCCAGAAAATAGGTTCAAGATTCAGATGGATCTTGACAGACTTGAACGCTAACAGAATTCAATATAGAGAAAAATAAAGTTTTACATTTAAGCAAGAAAAACCCAAATGTACAGATACAGATTAGGTGAAACTTGGCTCAATAGCAGTAACTGTTAGATAAATCTTTGAATCCTAGTAGATAATCACTTAATCATGGCAGCATTGTGCTGCAGCTCCCAAAAAGGTCAATTAACAGAGGGATAGAATCAAGATCACATGAAGTGTTAGTACATTTTTATAGGACCTTGGTAAGGGCACGCTTGGAATACTGCATCCAGTTTCGGCACCACTATATAAAAGATGTTGAGATTCTGGAAAGAGTGCAGAGAACAGCAATTAAGATGATTAAAGGGCTGGAGGCTAACACATACTGTATGAAGGGCAGTTGCAGGAATTGGGTATGTTTACTCTAGGAAAACAAGGAGTAGGGGCAACAAGGTAGCAGTGTTCCAGTATTTGAGGGCTGCCATAAAGGAGAGGGAGGCAACCTACTTTTCAAACCACCAGAAGGCAAGACAAGAAACAATGATTGGAAACAAACTTAGGAGAAAAGCAACCTAGAACTAAGGAGAAACTTCCTAATAGTGAGAACAATTAACCAGTGGAATGCCTTGCCTTCAGAAGTTGTGGGTGCTTCATCACTGGAGGATTTTTAAAAGAGACTAGACAGTCACTTGTATGAAATGGTATATTGTCTCCTGTTTGATTAGGGGTTTGGACTAGAAGACCTCCAAGGTTCCTTCCACTTCTATTATTCTGTTCTGTTAAGCTTTAACTATATTATATTTCTGAAGGATGCTAAGGACAAATGCCTTGTCCTGTTGAAATAAAATTTGGCACAAAGAGCAAAACATTTATTTTAGCAACAAATATTTTAAGTTAAGTATTGCTTTTAAGCAATTTCCATTTAATGATCTTTTCATTGTTTAAAAGTAAAGAAACTGTGGTGAATGTTTATACGTTAGTTGGCCCTGGATTGCTTGTCACTCGATTACATACAGTCTCCTCAATTTTATGAATAAACATATATTATTTTAAAGCATAACTTTCAGAAATGCTGTTCCTAAATATTCACTTATTCTGCCTCTTTTTTACAAATGCTGTTCATCTTGAAAACCATCATATGCTTTCAGATTTCCCCAGTTTATAAAATATACATGGACAAAGTTGGGATTAAAAAAAAATGCTTACTAAGGCCTTGCAAGTTAGTCTAGACAAGAAGTACACCCAGAAGTGCTATCTTTATTGTAAGGTTACATCAACAGAATTAAGCAAGTCTGAACCAAAGGTGCTTTTTCAAGAGGCAACTGGGCTTTCTGGTTTTTCTTTGAAGACATTTTGCTTCTCATCCAAGAAGGTTCTTCATCTATTGAAGTATGAAGAAGCTGAAGAAACTTCTTGGATGAGAAGTGAAACATATTCAAAGAAAAACTAGAAAGTCCAGTTGTCACTTGAAAAAGTACCTTTGGGAGAACCATGACCTAGATGTCCGTGAATCTCCATAGACATCAAGCAAGTGTGAAATTTCCACTTTTACTCTCCCTGTCCTAAAAACTAGGACAGATCCCTTCTGAAACACTTTCACTACCCCTCTTCCTTCAGCCTCCAATTTTCTTTATGAAACTGTTGTCCAGGGTGAGGCTCTTCCTCCTTCAAAGATCATTTCTACATACCATTACAAATTGAAATCAGAGTGACAAAAAAGTGTGGCTTCTTGAATTGTGGTAGCCTTGGATGAAGCCAAACCTAAGCTATTTTGAAACCAGATTTGGGTATTCTTAGTGTTGCTTATGTTCAGAAATAGACTTTGGACACAGGAATGAGGTAGTGGGATGTGATCTGGAACAATTTTCAGTATCATGGGCCATGCTATTCTTTTGTATTGGCCTTGCATTTATCCTTGTACTGTCATAAGGTTTTGAAATTGGGTATAAGAAATAACCAATGTATTATCTCTCAACAATGGAGCATATCATATCATCTTCACATGAAGACCTAGGAATGAAATAGCAAAAGATAAAATAGTGTGGTGACTTTAGCCAAATTTAATATCATGCAGTCTTTCTTATATCTAGATTTCTTTTAAAGAAGAAACAACAGCACTTGTACTTCAGCATGAAATTAAAATAATTACAGGTAACAGACTTAACTACTGATATTCAATTTTGCAAGTTTAATTCAAAAATGTGGGTACAACTTTCAATTTCATCCAAATCCAAATTTCTCCACATTGGTCTTTTCTTGTCTTGTACAAGGGCAGAGGATGTAAAATCCCATATTTCCTGATAAATGTTTATATCAAACAGAATCAGGCAAAAAAAAAACCTTCTAGTACTGATGGAAGAATGTTAGCCCTGTCTAGACACAATAAAAGTTATACTACATAATAGTATACATTTGGTGACAGGAGAAACAATAGATGTATAGACTATCTGGCCAATGTCTTGGATACCTCTGTAACAGAGCTTTGTGGACTAATCCGATTTACACTCTTGTGAGCAAGGCAAGTTCCTTTACATTTCTCTGGCACACTGGAAAATTAAAACAAGGTGAACTTTTTTAGCTTGCTAACAAATCTGAGTAATTTGTTTTTATTAGTAAGAATCTTCACCTTTGGGCTTATTAACTTTTTATTCAACCATTGCAAGAAGGGAGTGGATGAAGAAAGCGGGGTAGGGTTTTTTTTTTGGTTAACAACAAGGGATAACATGACATGACTGGGACATGGAGCAGCTGGACAAGGATGCCTAGACTAATTTTGTGATTTCTCTTCATTTAGCAGAGACATGACACTTTTTAGCAGAGTGGGAGAGAGAGAGATTCCAAGGTTAGTTTCTAAAAAAGGAAAAATAGAGAAGATCTAAAAAGTCTGCATGTTTCAACCAGAAGTCTCAGTATAGCCCCAATGGACTAAAGGCATGAGAAATTTAGTGTCAAGGAAACCTGTTATTGTTGTTGCTAGCTTATGTTTCCAAAGTTGTCTCGGACTCAAAGCAAAACAAAGCTTAACAGAAATGAAAAAGGAGCTCCAAGGCTGGGAACTAGTCTAACCAAATAACCCAAAGCCTGTACATGTCATAGTTTATGTCTTGGATTGCCTACAGGGCACTCAGTTCAAGTCCAGTCTCAGCCAAGGAAGTCCTTCTTTCTCAGCACAACCTAATTCACAGGATAGCAGTAGTATAAATGGGAAGAGGGAGTCCTTACATTGCTTGAGGTGTTGAATGAAAGGTAATGATTAACACATACTGATTAACCCAATATTTTCATTTTAGCTACTTTATGCTGATGAAGTTCACGTGGATCGTACTCAAAGATTAAGAAGAGCTGCAAACCAAAGTGGATTGAAAGGGTCTGATAAATAGCAACCACTAAGTGTATCAGCCACTATATGGTGCATCAGATACAGTATTATATCAATCACAACCAAGTGTTTTCTAATGTAAGTAAGCAGGGCTGTCAAACTCCCGGCCCATGGGCTGGAAGCATCACACGCTGGCCATACCCAAGCCCAGTTGAGCAAAGGGGGGAAAGTCCCAATAAGTAATGTGCCACCAACGTGCCACAGCTAAGATATCTGCCAGTCATTGGAAGGAACATTTTGGGGATTTCAGCCACGAGGAAGGCAGCCCTAGTAAATTGCTTTATTGGGTTCACACTGTGCTTCAGGACCATGAGAATATTAGATCCAGTCAGTGACGTGCAGTCAGGTGAAGCAAGTGAGGCACAGCCTCACTGCTCTCATCATGAAAAGAAAAAAAATGTAAAAGGAAAAAGCTGAGCTAGTTTCTGTCTCACCGTGGATGACTCTGCTTAACTATTAAAAAAAGCCTCTAAAAAAGCGCCATCTACTATGAGGCAGGAGAACTGCATGCCTCATCTAGTCTGACTTTAGGCGTTTTATGATCACTCGAGCAGAGTTAAGCAAGGGTTAAAAGCCTAAAAATTCCTGACCTAGTTGAGGAATGCAATTCTCCTGCCTCATAGTAGAGGGCGTTTTTTTAGAGGCTTTTTTTAAACAGTTAAGCAAAGTCATCCACGGAAGCCAGGCAAAGAGCCATGCTGTAGCACACACACTTTCTCCCAGCCTCTTTCGTTTGGAAGGCTCGGATCGGCTCCCCTCCAGCTTCTCTGCCTCTCCTCTCACCCCAGTTTGCCAGCAGCAGGTGAGTGGGTGGGCTTTATTGCGTTCCAGCCATTTCCCACCCAGACAGCAGGCTGCATTTGCAATGGTGGAGGTGTTTGGGAAAGGCAGCAGGGGAATGGGGGGATGGCAGAGGAGCTGCTTTCAAGCCACTGGAAAAGATATCCAATCCAACTTGTGTGTGTGTGTGTGTGTGTGTGTATTTGTTTGAGAGTGAGTTGGAGAGGGAAGGGGTAGGAGAGATAGTCCAATCCAACTTCTCTCTCTGTGTGTGTGTGTTTATGAGAGGGGGAGGAAGGGAGAGAGGGAGGGAGGAGAGGAAGGGAGAAGAAAAAGAAAAGGAAAAAAGGAAACTTATTTCGCAAAGGAGAAAAACAAATGCTGCCGTTTAAAATCAGAACTGAACATGCCTGGCTATGGAATTCTGAAGTCCACAAGTCTAAAAATATTTGAAACACACCACTTGTGTCAGTGCCTCACCAGCCATAAACCTCACCGCACGTCACTGGATCCAGTATATCTATGAATTTTGATTTATCCCCTTTTAATATAAAACTCTAACATTACAGCAAAACAGCTTCAGAGGCTTTGGGGTTACAGGGAGAATGTTGATATATTTAAGACTGGAAGTTTCAGAGAGTGAATTCTCTCTCTAGTTGCACAGATGTAGAACTGCAGTCTAAATCTCTTGTTTGTCAATTTTAAAATGCCATTGTACATTAACTACTGAAATCAAGTATAATCAGCTGTCAAATACAGATGGCCAATACTTGCTGAACATTTGGTGGTGAACATTAAATATCTACTTTCATTAAGGAGAATTCTGAATGGAACTTAAGGAAATAAATTTGTTTCAACTCTTAATTTAAACAATACCATCCAACTTTCTGTACTAAATAACTTTTTCCAAGAATATAAGTGAACATTTAAAAAAAAATTGTCTGAGTACATTAACACATTTCTGTGCATTGAAGCAGTTTATAAACACCTTTAAGTCCCTGAATCTCAGTGATACCGATATTGTTAAAACAGGTGTTGAGATGATGGATAAGATCCAATTAGACTTTCAAGGCAAAAATAATGAAAGACAGAGGCCAGGAAACACTTTCTGGGAGTAGAAACTATAAAACTATGCTAACATAACTTACCTATACTTATTTTCTGCCTTTAAATATTTTTTAATTGTTCACAAATGTAATGAATATCAGGTATAATTTTCCAAATGTTTTGTGGGTGGTAATTTAATACAACTTGTTTAATTTTGTTTTCATTTCAGTATCTTTATTTTATATGTGGTACATTAAACAGTATAAATCAGGGGTGTCGAACTCAAGGCCCCTGGTTCAGAAAAGAGAGTGTTTTTTTAAAGCTACCAATAAAGGCTTATAAAGTAGAAATAAGGCTCTTATCTACATTGGATGATGTAAGGAATCCTACTGGTTGTGACACTGATTGTTAACATTGATTGTAAACAATCTGGACTAGAACTTAAGATTTCTGAATGTGCACAGAACTCTTTGCCTGGGTTTGTGTTGAGCTTTCAATAGCACATTTGTTAGATGTAGGTGGAGACTTGGAATAGAATGGATACTTCCTCAAATGTATAGACATGAAACTATATGCATTGAGGGATAATCAAACTAAAATTGTTTAAGTCACAATCTGTAGGGCAGATGCCCAAGACAAAGCAAATTAAAGTTAAATTATCTAGAAACAAGCAGGCTTATGTTTCAATTTCATTCCTAATATTGCTTCAGAGAAGAGGAGATAAATGCAAAGAAAGCAAAAAGAAAGTAAGTAAAGAAAGGACATAAGATACAGGAAGAAGATATTTTTGCCTTTGTGTGGAAAGACTCTATGTTTCTCATGCTTCATCTGCTTTTTTCAAATGTTTTTCCTGTTAAAAATCACTAATATTCTTTATCTAGGATCTAGACCATAAATATTTTAAGATAATAGCAGCAGCAACCTTCACTACAAAATACAGTCATACACCAAAATGTAAGTATAAATCCATGTCACTAGTAATGGTAATAAAAAGGAACAGTGAAATAGAAAAAAAAAACCAAATGGAATAGCTGCACAAGCTTTCAAAATTGTGAAATAGGAGTGTTTCCACTTTGGTCACACAGTAGTCACGATTTACAATTAAGTCATAGTTTAAAATTAACCCATCAAAATATTGGACATGATTTATTTTTACTTTCCAAAATAAATAATTTGCAGCATAAAATCCTTATCTACTTTAGTAAGCCTATAAACTGAACCATTCTGATGCCTTTAAAATTAGTTATCAGATTATTTGCAGATGGCTAAAGGCAGATGAAAGATTCTATCAAGGTATGCCTTACTCTGTTCTTTGGACCCCAGACTATTGGTCTACCTGCCGACACTTGGATGCTTGTTTTACAATATCATTTGACATGTGGGATTTGTACGTCAAATTTTCACTTAAAGCCAAGAAAATGTCAGCTGGTAAATAATACAGTAAATCACTGAAAAGGCTATCAAGGTTGTTGAGGACTTTTTAGAAGAAAGAAGGCAGAAACTGGGTGAGTGCCAAGTCTACTTAACCCAACACTAAGGGCACAAATTTGACTTGACTGCCAGCAGGTTCAGAGTTTTTTGAGTTGCTTTGCTGAGATTCCATTACTGCCTTAATCATTAAGAGAGAAAAAAATTTCAAGAAAAATGGTACCTTTCCTTTGAATCTATTAATGAGATAAAACTTGTTGGTCAAGTTCCAAAACCACTGGAGCCACCCTTAATTTGATGTTTTTTGTGGTTTAGAATTTGGAATGCAGGGATCTTCTGTAACATAATGAGAATTGTAGCAGTATATTTAAATAAAAGACTTTGGATTCCATCATAGAAACCTTGCACGGTATAGGCCATTATTCACATTTGTTCACAGTGGAACTCACATTATTTCTGTTGTAAACACACAGCATACAGTATATATGCAACCTCCCCAACAGAAGTTGTGTAAAGTAAAGCCTACCTAACTTTCAGCTGCTTGTCTGAGAGATGGATTCTTGGTATTTACTAGCTGTTAAATCTCTTCTTCTACTAATACTGGTGTTCCTCTGTAACTCTGTCCAGCCCCTAAAAGCAACTCATAATCAAGGAAGCAAGATTCACTTACAATCTCATTATTCATATTTATTGCATGGAAAAAGAGGTTAGTTTATAAAATCTTGAAAACTATACTTTAACCCTCATATATCAATGGATTTATTAAAGAAGGGAAGGGTGTCCTTTTGCTTTTGATCCTTTTTCTAAATGCTTTCTGAGTCAAGGCAGAGCTTACTACCTATTTAGAAGATACAAATAAATGTCTAACTGTTTTGCAATATTTCAGAAACATCTGTTCCCATTACTAATATCAGAGCATTTGATTGCAAAATATTTGCTAAGGAATAAGCTCTCCTTAACATTGGCCTTTGCCTGTTTTTCCCCACCCGAATGGGAAAATGAAGGGAAACCAATATGATTAGGGGACAGGAGGCTAAAACATATGATGAACAGTTGCAGGAACTGGGCATAGCTAGTTTAGTGAAGAGAAGGACCAGGGGAGACATGATAGCAGTCTTCCAACATTTGTGGGACTACCACAGAGAGAAAGGGGTCAAGCTATTTTCCAAGGCACCTGAAGGCCAAACAAGGAATAATGGATGGAAACTGATCAAGGAGATATTCAACCTAGAAATAAGGAGAAATTTTCTGACAGTGAGAGCAATCAACCAATGGAACAGCTTGCCTTCAGAAGTTGTGGGAGCTTCATCACTGGGAGCTTTCAAGAAGAGACTGGAATGCCATCTGTCAGAAATAGTGTAGGGTCTCCTGCTTGGATGGGAAGTTGGACTAGATGACCTACAAGGTCCCTTCCAACACTGTTAATCTGTTAAGACATGTTAAGAATACATATAGTTGCTTTGTACAACATTAAATGATATAACTCTAGAGCAGGGGCCAGCAACCCACAGCTCTTACATCCCTCTGCTGCGGCTCCCTGTCACTGGTCAACTCCACAATTGATAGGGCTTTCGGTTAGGACACGTAGAGGAAAAAGGATGCCGCACTAGGAGGAGACTCTATGATGGGGAACCGGACTTCCAGTCAGCTCCAGAATTGAACAGGGGGCTTCCGGTTAGGACCTTTGTGGTTCTTTGAGTGTTTAAGGTTGCCAACCCCAGCACTAGAGGTAGAACAATAAGCAAAATAACACGTTTGAAATATTGAAATATTTGGCTGTTTGCAAATATAGGTTATTCATGTTCCCAGCTGCTTAACAATTCTTTGTCAACAACACCTGCACCACGTTTTGAAGAAGGTATGCAGCCATGGATATTACTTTTCAATTTGACTAAAAAGATGTTAAGGACCCCTTCTGGATCAGCAAAGCACTTCATTTTAACAAACTTTAAGAATCAGGCCTTCCATTTTAAATTTTCATCTGATTTATTTCTTTGGACATAATATATCATGGTGTATGAACAACGGAACTGTGCTTTGTTAGTTGGAGTTTAGAACATTGCCTGAACTAAGCCCCAAAGAGACTAGTTCTTTTCGTTTCTGGCAAAATATTCAGACATATCCAGAACAACAACAAAAAAATGGACCCAAATGCCAATAATCTTCCTCATCTAACAGGAAATTTGTGGTCACACCTTTGTTCTTGTTGCTTAATTTTCATTTCTGTTACATCTGCCCAGTTTATTTTAGCAGGGAAAATAGCCGAGAGCATGATATCATCTCCCAAATGGAAAAACTGATGCATGTGCATACCGAACCTTCACCAAATCTCTGCAGGCCTCTTTAAAGCTGTTGAGCTTGGTGTTCAAGGATAAAAGCATTTATTGAACCCGTAGTTATAAGAAACCAAGGTATGTAGCAGATGGTGGACAGGAGAGAAAGTCCAGTAAGAAGCAAACTTAGAACTGGTTGCCAAGGTAAAGGAAAAGGAGAGAGACTCACCCTTGAAATTAGTTTAGAAAATTGACATTTCTCACTTTATATAATTAAATTCCTGTTTAGACTGAAAGAAGCATCATCATAATAAATAGAACTTCTATTGATATCAATTATGGATGCAGCTCTGTGTAGGTCAGGGGTGTCCAAACTTGGCAACTTTAAGACTTGTGGACTTCAAGTCCCAGAATTCCCCAGCCAGCTGGGGAATTCTGGGAGTTGAAGTCCACAAGTCTTAAAGTTGCCAAGTTTGGACACCCCTGGTGTAGGTGAATAATCCAATCTTCTCCATACTACTACTGTTGGCTATACATTACCGTACATGTAAAGTACTTGATACTATCAGGGTTCCAAATAGCATCCCCAATAAAATAAGAATCCGAGGCTAGAGATTCCTCAAAGCTTCAATTTATTAGAAAAGCCATGTTGGCACATCTGGGAAAACCCAAATCTGAAAGCTTCCAGGTTTTTCCCACTCTGTTGAAAGTTCAAGGCCCTGCCCCAGCACTAGGGGTGGGTTTCAAAAATTTTACTATCTATTCCGTGGGCGTGGCCTATCTTGTGGATGTGGCTTAGCAGTCATGTGACTGGGTGGACATGGCCAACTTGATGTCACTCACCAGGAGATGCCATGGATTAGGTAAAATGTGGTGAAGCTCACTTAACAACGCTCTTGCTTAGCAATTTTGGGCTCAATTGTAGTCATAAGTCAAGGACTATCTCTACCTTCCTCTGCATGGCAGCCTTGTCCTAGTAAACCCTTTCTCTTTTCTGGCAATTTTCCTCTCTGTTAGAAGCACCAAAATAATCCAGACAATGTAAGGTGTCCTGCTGCAGCAGGGGGTTGGACTAGATGACTTCTGAGTAGCCTTCTAGCCCTAAATTACTGTACTGTTTTTCTTTCTTTCTTTCTCCCTTCCCTCTGTGGGAAACAACCAATGCCCCCCCCCCCCCGGCCAAAATAAAATATTACTCCCAGAAAGGCTCATTCCACATTCCTGCCAGGTAGAGATAATGATATAATGAGCTATAGAAAGTTTGGTTCCATTCACAAGCAGGGAATGATCCAAACCCTTTTAGAAACCCAAAGCCCATATTGCACAAACCCCAAAACTTCAAAAACATAGAACCATATAAGAATCGTTCCTTTTATCCAGTTTGTTGTTCAGTTGACCCAGAAACAAACTGCTGAACATCACTTTGCAAACTTCCTTTTGAGCAGCTTTTCCATTTAAGGCAGGTTTCAATTTAAAGTTTGCAGCATTAAGAGTTGTGGACTTCAACTCCCAGAATTCCACAGCCAGGCATGTTCAGTTCTGATTTAAAGCGACAGCATTTGTTTTTCTCCTTTGCTGAGTCCCAGCTAAAAAGTAAGTTTCCTTCTTTCTTTTTCTTTCTTTCTCCCTTCCCTTCCTTCCTCTCTCCCCCCTCTTTCTCGCTCTCTTTTAGTTTTTAAAACCTATTTTCCCTTGCCTAAACATGCAGTGAAAAAGAGCTTTTTAAAAAAGCTTCTGATGAAGGTTCGGGGCTGTGGCCAAGCCACCATTACTACCTTCCAGTCCGATATGCCAGATTTTCACTACCTCTTCTGGCGTACCGGACCGGACCAGGAGGAACCCACCTCTGCCCAATACCTACATGTCCATCACATGGTCCAATCAGTCACTGACCCAAAGGAAGATTCCTCCCAGTGACGCCCACCAGGTGCAGGGGCATGATGACCTTGACTTTCTGAGAAAGAATTTTATTTTGACTACAAAGCTCCCATGCTCCATACACTCCCCCTTTCCAGTTTCCCACAGTAGAATAAGTGGCAGGCTTGAGGCCCACTGTAAAAGATGGCTTCCCAGCCTGAAAGATACGGTACTTCCATTACAGTATATGTTAATCTGATCCACTGTTACTAAAGACAATTTTCCCACCAGGTATGATGAATTATGGGAATTTATAGATGTAGACCACCAAGAGAGCCACAGCTCAGAGGTAGAATTGTCCAAACTCCAAAATTTCCAGGTAAGGTTTGAAAAGCTCTGGCACAAATACTGAAAAATATTTCACGTCAGCATCAATATAAATGGTCTCAAATAGCTAATGGTTTGACATTGTGCCACCAGAGATATGAAAAACAGAAAGAAGAATTTGTCTCCTCTCCCAGACCTCCACATCATGTGTTCCCATAAGTTATCCCTTCATTTTGCTCCTTCCTTCCTCCTTCTTGTCACCCAATATCATAACATTTTTCCTTCTTCTTTTTCTTGCTGTCAAGTTAATTCATCCTTCCCCATCATATTGCTTGAATACCTTGCGTTTGCTCAAGGTTTTTTTCCCAATCACATTAATATAAATTCAGTCCTCAAAATGTGAATTATCAAAGTTGTAATCACCATCATAATAGTTATAATTAAGATCTACCAATGCATTTTAAAAAGCTGTATTATTTCAATCAAGGTAATTCACCATCCTCACCAAAGAGGCAGCTGTCTTAATCTTGCAATACCATAACCTGCTAACAGTTCAAATTGGATTGACCTTTTTTATCACAAGTCTCATATCTATAGTATATCTATCTATCAGTGTGTGTGTGTGTGTGTGTGTGTGTGTGTGTGTGTGTGTGTGTGTTCCACCATAATTCTGGAATAAACTTGGTACACAGATTACTTACTCTCTGGAAACAAATACTGTGGGGGTAAGACACTCCTAACACCTCTGGGGTGGGTGTTCTGTTAAGATACAGCCTGTTATGCCTTAAAATGGTTTCTACCGTACTGCTGTAAAATGGCTTCTACTGTACAGTGCAGTGGAGTTGACATGGTAACGGCTTCACAGTATTCCACAAGGGAGCTTCCTCTGGTAAGGGGGAAAATTCAACATTAGAAATTACATTTGGTCTGGGATTATTTTTGAGGATAAATGTATGGATTAGGACATATAAATACCCGGGCAACATCGGGTTATCAACTAGTAGTGTCATAAATAAAGGAATCCTCTCCAAATAATACCATTTCATCTAAAGCTAAATATAAACTCTTGAGAAATGCAGTGGTTTTAAAATAAATGACTGACAGAAAAGATACTCCAAGAAAGAATTCCCCTTCAACTGGATAAAATTTCTAATAAAAAGAAACAATATGTGTTCAAGGCCATTTTATTCAGAGAAGTGAAGGCATAGGAGAAATAAGTTCAGATCTTATTGCCTTTAAAACAAATCCCTTCTCTTTGGGGATATGATCAAACACAAATAAAATAATTAAACTTCATTTAGTCATGTGCAAAATATTCAGGGGTTAAAGACAAAGAATTACAGGGTGCATTAAAACATTCCCAACAAATTTTCTCACAAGGAAAAAATAATAATAGGAGAATATTCCAGGCAAAATGTGAGATAGCTTTTATTATTGGGGAAACCTCGGTTACCCTGAGAATCCAAGTGATGCAAGCACATCATTTTTTGCATAGCTAAAAAAGACACCAGAGTGGATAATAGCCGAGAATAAAGCAGAGTACAGCAGATTAAAGTCTACAATTTTAACACTAATCTCTAGCTAAAAAGATTTCCCCTGTGGGACAACAGACTTCTTGAAGAATGAATTTTGCTAGCTGGGATCCACATTTCTTGTAAGTTTTTAATCCACCCCTCCGCCAGAAACTGATTTTTTAAAAATCCCTAGTTGGTTGAGATTTGGATTTAACACATGTTTTCTGCTCTATAAAGGAGAATTGAGGGGAATTTAATGATTGTCACGCAGATAAAGTATAAACCTTCTGCTGATTCCATGTCTAGGAAGTACCTGTCAGACTTGGAACTGCCAGTTGGCAATCACAACAAAGAGTTTTGAGCTATTTTGTCCAACAAACAATGGAAGGCCAGGAGTCATGATTGATTTCCCCCCCTCTAAACATATTTACCAAGCATTTAATTGCAACAACATGGCCCCAGGCTCCAATTATTTTTCCCCTACAGTAATATACATTGGAATTTCAGGATAGCATACTTCTTTATGAAATAAATAACAGTGTTGATGCAGACGCATAAGAATAGTTTGAAAAAAGTAGATTTCTGTTTCGCCTGTAATTAATTCCTTATGTACTTGCTTCATTTCCCACAGAGAACAGAGAGGGTATTCAGCAGGTTCTGACCAGTTCTGGAGAACCGGTAAGTAGTTTTTTTTAGTAGTTCAGAGAACTGGTAAATACCACCTTTGACTGGTCCCATCCCCATCTATTCTCTGCCTCCCATGTCCCAAATGATCAGGAGGGAATGGGGATTTTGCAGTAACCTTCTCCTGGAGTGGGAAGGAAATGGGGGATTTTACAGTATCCTTCCCCTGAAGTGGGGTGGGAATGGAGATTTTACAGAATCCTTTCCCTTCCCCCAAGCTACACCACGCCCACCAAGCCACGCCCACCAAGCCATGCCCACAGGAATGGTAATAATTGTTTTTGAATCCCACCACTAATATAGAACATTTTCTTAGATAATTAATTGCATCTCAATGTCTTGCAGTAAACAAATACTTAGCATGTCTGATATGTAGTAGGGTACCAAAGTGTAATTAGCACTTCTGTGCATCATACGTTCCTTATTTATTGGCAATCAGCAGCTCAAAATGGCAGTGAACTAAACCTGCTTCTTTTCTTATCAGCATCATCATTTAGATTTGGAAATATGGAGGAAGACCATCCCTTGAATGTCCTGAACAACTTCTCAATACAATACAATACAATACAATACAATACAATACAATACAATACAATACAATACAATACAATAGTAGAGTTGGAAGGGACCTTGGAGGTCTTCTAGTCCAACCCCCTGCCTAGGCAGGAAACCCTATACCGTTTCAGACAGATGGCTATACAACATCTTCTTAAAGACTTCCAGTGTTGGGGCATTTACAACTTCTGGAGGCATGCTGTTCCACTGATTAATTGTTCTAACTGTCAGGAAATTTCTCCTCAGTTCTAAGTTGCTTCTCTCCTTGATTAGTTTCCACCCATTGCTTCTTGTTCTACCCTCAGGTGTCTTGGAGAATAGTTTGACTCCCTCTTCTTTGTGGCAACCCCTGAGATATTGGAACACTGCTATCATGTCTCCTCTAGTCCTTCTTTCTCTTAAGCTAAACATACCCAGTTCCTGCAACCGTTCTTCATAGGTTTTACTCTCCAGTCCCCTAATCATCTTTGTTGCTCTTCTCTGCACTCTCTCCAGAGTCTCCACATCTTTTCTACATCGTGGCGACCAGAACTGAATGCAGTATTCCAAGTGTGGTCTCACCAAGGCATTATAAAGTGGTATTAACACTTCATGTGATCTTGATTCTATCCCTCTGTTGATGCAGCCTAGAACTGTGTTGGCTTTTTTGGCAGCTGCTGCACACTGCTGGCTCATATTTAAATGGTTGTCCACTAGGACTCCAAGATCCCTTTCACAGTTACTACTATTGAACAAGGTACCACCTATACTGTACCTGTGCATTCCGTTTTTGTTGCCTAAATGTAGAACCTTACTCTTTTCACCCTTGAATTTCATTTTATTAGATTGTGCCCAATGTTCACGTTTGTCAAGATCCTTCTGTATCTTAAGCCTATCTTCTGGAGTGTTAGTCATTCTAGTATGGACCTAGGCTGCTTATACATTACCTGAAAAAGTATCATGGGTAATTCTTAATAATTAACCATTACTTCTGGATGCATTTCTCCCTTGCATCTTCCTGAGAAAATGAACAAAGTTAAAGAAAGCTCTGGTGCAATTTTTCCAAGAGGCCGTTAAAAAGCTAGTGACTTAAGGTCCAGCTCTGTGTGCTAAGAATTCTGAAAAAAAACAATTTCACCCACTACGTGTCTAACAAGTTACTTTCCTACATCACTTCTTTTTCTTGTGCCATATCCATCATTGGATGTGGGCGATCATGTTGGCGATCCTATTTTTATCAACAGCTGCACAATAAAGTGCTGCTGAGTTTTGTCCAAATCAGTCCCTTAGATTTTGAATGTCATGATGTTCTTCTTCTGCCTGGACCTCATACATCATGGAAGTCTATTAAATTAACCCATACTGGGTAGATAAAATTTCAGTAAAAATGTAACTTTTTTACTGTTGGTTTTAAGCTATAATGCTGTTTACAGAATACAGAAAAAATAGTGTTGGAAGGAACCTTGGAGGTTGCTCAAGCAGGGGACCCTAAACCAGGGGTGTCAAACTCAAGGCCCAGGGGCCATATCTGGCCCAAGGGGTGCTTAGATATGGCCCATGGGGCCACCCTGTAAACAGTAAAGGAATGGCCCACGGTGCCTTTGACAGAAAAATGGCACACGGCCCTCCCGAGCTCCATTTTCATCGGCAGAGGGTTGCAGGATGCTGTCACAGCCGAAAACGGAGATCGGAAGAGCCAAAAACGGAGATCGGGAGAGCACTCGGGCCACCACAGGCATCCCTGCCAACAGTGATGTCAAACTGGACATGCCCACTCTGCCCGCCCCCCCCAAGGTCAAACACAACCTTGATGTGGCCCTCAATGAAATCGAGTTTGACACCCCTGTCCTATATCATTTCAGACAAGTCGCTGTCCAGTTTCTCCTTAAATCCTCCAATGATGAAGCACCGACCATGCTAGTCTGTAACATAAAACTTTCTAGAATTGAGGAAAAAACATTTATTTCCATCCTCAATCACATTCATAATGTGGAATCATTGTGAATGTGATAGGTTCTGTTTTGATTTCCCAAAAAAATGAAATAATATATTTCAATATATTCCTCACTTCATTTCTCTAATTGTCAATCAATTAATTGCCCAATTGGGCAGAGTTTCATTTTCTTAAAAATGCATTGTCTTAAATGTACATGACAGAGTTATACAGTATGAGACTTGTGAGAGATTTCATTTTGAATACTTTAAATGCAGCCCTAATGTACACCTACCTGTTTTTAAATTGGCCTTGCTCTCAGTAGTTGAAGTCATTTGAATGACACTAGTTAGAAGGGCTGAGCTACACAATAATACATTAATTTGGGATTCTTAGCAACCAACTAAAGTTTCTTCATAAAATTTATTTATAAAAGTACACTTTCTACATACTAATTGCTCAAATAAACTCTGTCACTTGAACTCTGACCCCCATTAAAGCACAGCATATCAATTTCAATAGACTCCAGCAAAGTCATCTTAATTAGAGAAAATTACATTAATTCCAGATTGTCCCTCAATTATTAAAATTTAGCTTGTAAATTTTAATACCAGCAAACACCAAATTAATGTTTTATCTTGCATAAACAAATAATTTTCAGTGTCTGGCTAACACAGAGATATTCCACATCTAGCTGATGTGTTTACTTTTCATTCCAAAATATATATTGTTTTAAAAGCTCAATTCTAAGCTTTTTTCCGGCTCTCAATATGGTGCTTTAATGTATTTGCTCTGCTGATAATGCTTATATTTAAAATGTGCAGCAATACTCCAAACAATTGGTTGGATTCAGTTAGTCTTATTGTTTTACTGTAGACCAGGGGTGTCCAAACTTGGGAACTTTAAGACTTGTGGACTTCAACTCCCAGAATTCCCCAGCCAGCTCTTAAAGTTTCCAAGTTTGGACACCCCTGCTGTAGACAGTAATAATAAATACTTGCATATGATTTTGAGATTTAGATATTTTCATCCTTAATATTAATTTGATTTTTTGTGCGTAATCAATAATTTTTTTGCATAATCAAAATATAAGCTTTTGAATAAATACAAAATTCACATATTTAGGCAAATTATGTAAAATGGAGTGTGCTGTAAATATGTAGGTTCTTCCACTGATTGGGAAGAATGTGCAGAATTCCCAATTATATGAAGAGCTTACACCAAATTTCCCCAACTTGATGTCCTCCAGATGTGCTGGGAATGCAATACCCAGAATTTCCCTCCAACATGGCCAAGACATCTGGAAGAAACCAAATTGGGTAACATTAGTCTCCATCAATTCAGCAAGCTTCCATTACAGGTGCCCTTCCTAACAATGAATAATGGGGGAAAATACAAGAAGCCATCTCAATTGTATGATACTTGCCAACAGAAATACACTGTCCCATGAACTGTAATAAGGGATCTTTCCTGATGGGCCTTGCACTGCTCTAGAATCTGCTCCTATTCTGTTTAGCAAGTACTATTTTATTAAAGATGAGATGCGCATTGCCTATTCCATTTTTTTAAAATGCAGCCAGGATTAATTGGATTGTTTTGAATTTTGCAGACTCTTGTAAATGTTCTTGCCCACTCACAAGCAAAGAGAACCACTGTAAGACATGAGCCTTATCCTCTAACCCCCTTTTTTTCTAGAGGAGCAGGTGAGTTGATCAGACTGCTGCTTGGTTTGCATGTTCTTTTCAGCAACTGCCCCACAAATAAAAGCAGAGAAATTATTCACAAATTATTCTAACAACCGCTCAATTGTTATTGCAAATGACCAGATAAATACCCAATGCGATGTTCTGTAAATGTAATTGCCAAAGATAGATTTTTATTATTAGGTTTATTAAATTTGCCACTTCTAGAATGGTCCAGTGGATCAGACCTAAACCCATCCGGTACACAGGCCTCGAGTTTGACGTATCTGTTTTAAATGATAACAAATATCCTGAGAGGCGTGGGTGGCCTGCTGGGGGTTCTCATGGGTTTGAGGGATCCTCCAGCAAAGATTCTGTGCAGTTCGGCAAACTTCCTTGCATCCCACCCCTGGCTGGCCCTGCCCCTCCCGTCCCACCCCGTCCCTCCCAGAAGTTTCCACATGGCCCGTTCATCATGCCAGATAAGTATAGAGGCTCTGGGAGGTGGGGAAATGGGCCTACTGGGGGTTCCAGAACAGTGGTAGGTTGCAAGCGGTATGCCCCAGGCGTACCCAAGGCGTACGGGCGTACCGAAGCCTGCCCAGAGCACCAAATACCGTTCCGGTACGGTGCTCCAGAGAGCCCACCTGCTCATCCGAGCTCCTTACCTGTCTTTAAAGCCTTCGGCGCTTCCGCACACGCGCATGGTGCATATAGCACCTGTGCAATGCTCCGACGAGCAGCTGGAGCATTGTGGAGGCTTGCAGAAGCATCGCTGGCAGCTACAATGCATGCGTGCACCACGCACGAGTACGCACGCACTCTGTGCATCCATGTGGGCGACACCAGGCCCGTTCCAACCGTACTGGTTGGAATGGGATCCAGAACCCACCCCTGTTCAAGAAGTCCAGAAATGGGCCTCCAGAGCCTGGGGGAAGCAGTTTTCGCCCTCCCAGAGGCTCGAGGAAAGCCTCCAGAGCCTGGAGAGGGCGAAAAATGCCCCTCATGGTGCAGGAGCCAACTAGGCCATGTCCACCATGACCATGCTCACCCAGCAACGAGGCAGCGAACCCCTTGCTGCAATTTTTGAAACCCACCCCTGGCTTACGTAGTGAAAAAAAAGTTTGTAACATAAACTGAAGAGAAAAGATACCGAGTGTAGTAAATGGTATTGGTGTATTGGCTACATTTCTTTCATTGAGATGGCATATGTCCTATTGATCTGCTTCTCTCTGTGTTCTAAGCCAGTGACAAAGATTGTACAGCAATCTTCAGAAGAGATGAAAGATCCTGGGAGTAGAAATGGTAGACAAAAAAGAGGACCGAGATTCATATAAAGAAGAATTATTATTATTATTCATCATCACATCTGTACCATAATTTGATTCACCAGTCACATACTTTTTATTAGATTTTCTGTCACCAACTCCTTGGCTGCATATTTGCGATCTACGACAATTCAGTCATAGATCACTGTTGCTACACTCTTACTGGCAATGAAAGTTTTCAGGATCTGTATTTTATTTATTTGGATTTATGTATGAACGGTCTACTATCTGTGTGGTCAGCTCTTGAAAGTACAGTAGTGGAAGGGACTCACAAGGCAGAATGACATTTTTTTTATTTGAAAACTAGATATATTTATTTGAGACAGTTTTATACACAGTATTGAGCCCCCAAATTTCTGATTTAAGGCCAACTAAATTTTCTTCTGGTTTAAATACCCAAACTCAAAACTTATTAAATGGTTTGACCTCCAGAGAGCTGGGAAATGAGCCAGTTTCTCAGGGCCAAATACTTATACAGATTCCTGTATCCACGTTGCTTGCCTCTCTATGTTCCCTTCACTGTGAAGAAAACAGCACAATGGAGTGACTTCCCACTTGCCACAAGCAAATTCAGCAGTGGCTCAGCTAGGTCAACTGCAGTCCATTGTAGAAATGGCTTTGAAGATTTGGGCAAGTGGTTTTTTTTTTGGTGGCAACATTGGGTATCTCATTTTATGAGACTTATGTTGATTTATGAAACATGAAATCAATTGTTTAATATGTAGGTATCAATGTCAAATTAGGGACGTGGTGGCTCAGTGTCTAAGATGCTAAGCTTGTCAATCAGAAAGTCGGCAGTTTAGCGGTTCAAATCACTAGTGTCGCATAACAGAGTGAGCTCCTAGGCTAAATAAATTGATATACTATTTGCACTCATATATACTGTAGAGGCGATGGCGCAGTGACTAAGACAAGCTGAGCTTGTCGATCAGAAAGGTCAGCAGTTCAGCGGTTCAAATCCCTAGTGCCGCATAACAGAGTGAGCTCCTGTTGTTTGTCCCAGCGTCTGCCAACCTAGCAGTTCGAAAGCATGTAAAAATGCAAGTAGAAAAATAGGGACCACTTTGGTGGGAAGGTAACAGCATTCCGTGCGCCTTCAGTGTTTAGTCATGCCGGCCACATGACCACGGAGACATCTTTGGACAGCGCTGGCTCTTTGGCCTTGAAACGGAGATCAGCATCGCCCCCTAGAGTTGGCAATGACTAGGACATATGTGTGAGGGGAACCTTTACCTTTATGAATATTAGAATATATTGTTACAAGTTTCTTCTTAGTATGAATAAGTTAATAATACAAAGAGAAAAACAGGTTAAATATTTTCTCTGATTTAAGATAGACTGATATATGCATATCATTGATGTTAACATGACAGAAAATGTAGAATCTGCATACTCATGTTTGCTGCAAACAAGAAACTTTGCCAGAAATGAATTTCTGAGTATGTGCTTCTTGACAAAAATTCAACAGCCTACTAAATGTGAAGTCATATAAACAATGTGAGCAAATAATCTGTCATCTTTTGTAATGGGGACAAAGAGCATGAAAATCAAGATAATACAATGCGTTGGTTTAATGGACAATACAGATTAGAAACAGACAACTAACATAGTGTTTCAATTTGATGGGTAAAATGTTTTTCAAAAACTTCATTTTTTTCCAGCAACACTCAGGAACCATTTTGTTGTATTAAGATGCACAAAACAGAGTAGTAAAAAACTGTGTGGCTAAGTGGGATCCCTTTGGTAAATGATGCAATTTTCTTAATATTAGGGATACTTACTTAAGATATGCAAGCAGTTCTCTGCACTAAGATCAAATCCACATTTCTGTATCAATTGCTTGCCTCTGGCAATTAGTCTTAGGAAGTCACTGATGAAAGAAAAACTGGATATACGATCTCCTTTACAGGCCTCTCTGTTCTATTAGTCAATAATTACTGTTAAGACCCATTGGTATAATTGACTAAAAATCTACACACAGGGCCAGACTTCCTTTTTGAAAAGTGCTGAATTAAACTGGAATCAGTCCTGGAAATCAAGAAGTTACATATTACAATACAATAGCGGAGTTGGAAGGGACCTTGGAGGTCTTCTAGTCCAACCCCCTGCCTAGGCAGGAAACCCTTTACCGTTCCAGACAAATGGCTATCCAACATCTTCTTAAAGACTTCCAGTGTTGGGGCATTCACAACTTCTGGAGGCAAGCTGTTCCACTGATTAATTGTTCTGTCAGGAAATTTCTCCTCAGTTTTAAGTTGCTTCTCTCCTTGATTAGTTTCCACCCATTGCTTCTTGTTCTACCCTCAGGTGCCTTGGAGAATAGTTTGACTCCCTCTTCTTTGTGGCAACCCGTGAGATATTGTAACACTGCTATCATGTCTCCCCTAGTCCTTCTTTTCATTAAACTAGACATACCAGTTCCTGCAACAAAATGAAACTAAAATTCACGGTCTCTTGCTTTCAACCATGTGTCTTAACAACTATACCAAACTGAGCCATATTATTTCATCATGTAGATTATTATGATTATTTATCTTATTATGACAATTGTGGTAGGACGCGGTGTCTCAGTGGCTAAGATGCTGAGCTTGTCAATCAGAAAGGTTGGCAGTTTAGTGGTTTAAATCCATAGCGCTACATAATGGAGTTAGCTTCCGTTACTTTGGGAACCACCTTTGGTGGGAAGGTAACTGTGTTCCATGCGCCTTCGGCATTTAGTCATGCTGGCCAAATGACCATGAAGACGTCTTTGGACAGCGCTGGCTCTTCGGCTTTGAAACGGAGATGAGCATCACCTCCTAGAGTTGGGAATGACTAGCACATATGTGCAAGTTGAGCCTTTACTTTTATGACAATTGTGACAGAATTCTTAAAGACCAAAAGATAACTTTTTTCCATTTGCACAAAGTATTTATACAACAACTTTACAATGTAAAAAGAATTGCTCATTTTTTTTGCAGCATATATTACACAATATCTTCTGCTAGCTGTTGTTCATAATTCCTGGAATATATCTCCCTCAATACATCTCTGGATCTAAGCCAGCAGCAGTTTGGATGCGGTTAAGTAAAGTTGCAGATATAATTGTCAGGAGAGAAGAATTGGAAGATAAAAACAGCTGAATCACAAGCAGCTTTTTACTTCCAGCTCTCCATATTAAATGTAATAATGCTTCTTTATCACTTTCACAACTCAAAAAGGCTCCAGAAGGAATAAACAGATAAATCAAGTCCATTTAATATCATATTAGGTTGTAAAGCCATAAATTAGTCTTCAGGATTTCATTAAAATAAGCAGATCAGTAAGTAGCATCTTGCAGATCAGGCCAACTGTTAACTGTTCCAACAAGCAATCCACACTCAACATTAATGTTGAAGAGATATGGTCCGGAGATCAATGACTTTACATATGTACTTTTTAGAAATTGTTGCAAACAAAAAGTTCACCCTTTGAAGGAGCCTTAAATTCTTCAGTTTGCATAATCTCCAGCTGGATGCTGCTGAAATTTATCAGTCTGAAGTTGCTAAGATCAGTTCTTGCAAAGCTTCAGCTCAATGACAGCCTTCTCTTACTGGCAACCAGACTTTTTGCTGTGCTAATTTTTGGCTCTCCATCTATTGCTATCTGCATTTTTGGGAGATAGTGGAGCTTGATTAGTTCAAGGTCAGAGACTTTCACACTGGGGCTTGAGTCTGTACCCAATCTTTCAGTGTGAGTAAATGGAATTTGGTTGATTGTATCAGCCAAGTATTTGAAATGTGTTTGAATATTAGTAGCTCGGGTTGGTAGTTAGGCTGTTGGTTTGAGCTCCGAACTTGGCAATTTGGTTGCAAACGTTTCATCACCATTCAAGGAGATATTGTCAGTCCGTTTCAAAACACATTGACAATGTCTCCTCGAATGGTGATGAAATGTTTGCAATCAAATTGCCAAGCTTGGAGCTCAAATCAACACCCCAAGTTAGTAAGTGCATGCAGTTAAACCATACACACAAAATATGAGGACTTGGATTCATTAACTTCTGAAAGACATAATATTTGGATGAATTTGGTGACATTTGCAGGAAACACAGACCAAGAATTTAGTAGACATATCACATTTCATGAATGTTTGACTATTATAATGTGGGGGCATCACAGCACAAATCAATGTATTTAAAATTTAGAAAGTTCCAAGAAAGCCGTTACATAATGCATGAGCAACAATATTTTTCAAAAATTAATTATTTAATATATATCCTTCAATAAGCCCCCTGGAGTCATGTGAGTTGGGAACCATAGAAAGTTTCTTAATAAATACATAAATAAAATAAATATTTTGTTTACAAACTTAAGATGGCTCACATAATATCTCTATTTCCCCCCACAAAAATTGCTGAGGTAAATTGTATGAATGAGAATGAGAATGAGGTCTGTCACCTAGGGAGCTCCAGTCACTCTGGATAAGGAAAAATGGATCTTCCCATTCCTAATCAAACAATTTACCACTATCCTAGCATTTTAGGCTGATGCCCAGCTGTAATTTCCTGGGTCAATTAACCTTTTTTTTAATTACAGATTATAGTTTGGCTGAACTACTCTACTGTGCTCCACATGACTTTGCAAACAGATCTCAACCTTAAATTGATACAAAATGTTGCTACCCCGAGGTTCTTATCATTCCAACATTATCAATTCTATAGGCTGTTCATTTAAAAAGTGGTTTTAACATTTACAACCCTATTTGAGTTGGGCTAAATAAATTGATATACTATTTGCACTCACATACAGTATACTGTAGAGGTGGTGGCTCAGTGGCTAAGACGCTGAGCTTGTCAATCAGAAAGGTCAGCAGTTTGGCAGTTCGAATCCCTAGTGCCGCATAACGGAGTGAGCTCCTGTTATTTATCCCATTGTCTGCCAACCTAGCAGTTCTAAAGCATGTAAAAATAGAAGTGGAAAAATAGGGACCACTTTGGTGGGAAGGTAACAGTGTTCTGTGCGTCTTCGGCATTTAATCATGCCGGCCACATGACCACGGAAAGGTCTTCGGACAGCGCTGGCTCTTCGGCTTTGAAACGGAGATGAACACCGTCCCCTAGAGTCAGGAATGACTAGCACATATGTGTGAGGGGAACCTTTACCTTACCTTATACTGTAGATGTGATTTTTGCTTCAGATTGGTTTTAGCAGCTATAATTGACACTACTAATACAATGCAGTGGCGGCACATTTCAGTGAAATTCCCTGCCTGTTGGATTTTAAATAGATCCTGAAAACATTTTTACTCTGCTTCATTATTTCTGTTACTAGTTTTTTATTCAGCTTGTGCTTCAGTTGAATACAAAATGGTGTTCTTGTCATAGACAGTCTAATTCTAGTTTTCATCTGGACGAACAAACAATCTAAAAATATTGAAAAAATTTTCCATAAATAAATTTTCCAAAACAAAAATTGGTTTATGGCATTACAGAATCTGGCAAATATCATAACTCAGGAGAGAAAAATATGTTTCACGCAACATCAGAACCGTTTGTGAATGGAGCACAAAGCATTGTGCATTCCTGAAATGACTTATTTAAGCTTGTATTTATGGGGGAGGGTTAGTTTTTGTTTTTGTATTGATCTATTTATTTGATTTTTTTTATTTCTAAGGATTTAATGGAGTTTTTCATGGAATATATTGTTTTTTATCATTTATTCTATGCTTTAGAAAACTGTAGATGTGAAAGCAAAGAAATCTTCAAAGTTAAAGAAAAATAATTTTAAAAACAAAGCCTAACTTTCTTGCAGATTTGTCATAACATGTAATATAACTTTAAATAGTAATAAAGTAGACAGTTATTTACTCAAACCTTTCTTTGAAGTATATTACTTCCATACGTGCCTTTACATTAATAATAAATTATTACAGAAATGAAAACATGTTGATGAATGGAATTTAGAAAATAAATACCCATATTATCGAGAACTGATAAGCTTTCCAGAAAAAAAATAAGTTTTGCTCTGAGTTCATGGGATTCATTTGAAGATTATAATAATAAGAGGAAAATTACCTCTGTGGCATCAGCTAAAAAAGACAACTGAATGACAGATTAAGAGAGACAAAAAGGAAATGGGGGAGTTGAAAGCAAGATAAACAAAGTCTGACATCTATTTATTTATTTATTTATTTATTACTTGAACTTATTAGTCGCCCCCTCTCCCCACAGGGACTCGGGGCGACGTACAAAGGTATTATATAGCGTATAGAGGAGGTAAGAATAAATAAATAAGTTACAATACTTAAAAAGTTAAAACCCCAGTGAAATTAACCCTTAAAAACTAAAATTACAATTAAAAATGCCCTGGGCTGGGGAGGTTGTAGAGTTATGCCAGGTCAGCTAGTCGAAACAGGTAGGTTTTCAGCTTCATACGGAAGGAGCGAAGGTCGGTTGTAGTTCTGATGTCTGGGGGGAGGTCATTCCAAAGGGTGGGGCCCACTACAGAGAAGGCCCTACTTCTGGGCGCTGCCCTCTGGCACTCTCTGGAGGACGGCACCCGGAGTAGTCCCTCTCTGTGTGAGTGGACGGGTCGCAGGGATGTATGGGGCAGGACGCGATCCCGCAGGTAACTAGGCCCTGTGCCATGGAGCGTTTTGAAGGTGGTAACCAGTACCTTGAAGCGCACCCGGTAGACCACAGGAAGCCAGTGCAGCTCGCGCAGGATAGGTGTTATATGGGAGAACCTCGATCTCCCCATAATTACCCGCGCGGCTGCATTCTGGACCAACTGCAGTCTCCGGGTGCACCTCAAGGGGAGCCCCATGTAGAGAGCATTACAGTAGTCCAGGCGAGACGTCACCAGCGCGTGAGTGACTGTACGCAAGGCCTCCCGGTCCAAAAGGGGCCGCAACTGGCGCACCAGGCGAACCTGGTGGAACGCCCCTCTCGCCACGGCTGTCACATGATCTTCCATAGACAGCCGGGCATCAAGGAGGACGCCCAAATTGCGTGCCCCTTCCACCGGGGCTAATTGATCATCTCCGATGGTCAGCGATGGCATATGCTGGTTGAACCGGGAAGCCGGAAGCCACAGCCACTCTGTCTTGGAGGGGTTGAGCCTGAGCCTGTTGTCATCCATCCAGACCCGTACGGCTTCCAGACATCGGGACATCACTTCAACAGCCTATAAAGCCTATCTATAAAGGCAAGGATCAAATTACTGGAAGTAAGAAAAGGATGCAATTTCCTAATTATGCATGGAGAAAATGTTTTCTGCATAGTAATACTGGACAACAAATCTGGAAAGTAAAACTTGCTTAAATTGACTAAGTGTGAAGATGTCTGTATGGCAGTTAGTTGCACCTGTACACAAGAATAGAGACCATCTCTTGAAACTTCATTCACAGACCAAAAAATAAATTGTGTTTCTGTCACCTTAGTTTTCATTCCATCAGGTTTGTTTTTAATATTCTGATCATTATATGTAAATGAAGGGGCAAAATAGCCTAAGGCAAGTACATAATACTATCACTATTACATATAACTATTTGCAGTATTTAAAAAAAAAAATTAAAATTTTTTTACTCTCATCATGCTTTGTTGAGGATCTGATTCTAAGTGGTCCACACACTTCTATACCCTCCAAGAAATAAAGCTTGATTCTCTTGGTTTAGATGTTATATAAGAAAATGTCCCTCTCAGATGTATACTACTGTAGACCTACTCTATAGATTCTATAGCCTTGGAATCTTTCCTTATGCAACATATTCCTTGCTGTTTTATATTCAGTGCATTGCAGGGAATCAGTTTAGTTTTGCCAATTATATTAACTGATACTTTGATTCTCCCAGGTGCAGTTTGTGGATTTAATGAAACTGCTGTTACAATAAACTTATTTATTCTGGCAGAGGTGCTTCAAGCCACAGGAATATTTCATTTTATATTATTGAGTTTCTTTGGGAAAAGGTTCTAGCCAAATATGAGCACTTAACAGATTCTTCTGCTTTATGAAAGATCTTATCACTACAGGTGTGTGTCAGCATTAAAAAAAAACTGTATTAGAACTTGATAATATGATTACCAGACACCTTCATTTGATTATCCAAAAGGAAGAATTTGCCTTAGAATGACTCAGCTGGTCGGTAAATCGTCAATGCTGTCTAGTGTTTCTACAGTGGTATTCATTTCTTTCAATAACCTTAATGACATCAGTATATAGATACCATGTTTCCAGATAATAAGCCCAATCAGGCTTTTGAGTGCATGCGCTAAAATAAGCCCTCCCCGCAAAGTAAGCCCTCCCCTAAATATTTAAAAGCATGCACAGCTGGTCCCCGCCATTTCCTGGGAGGTGGGGGAGAGGGGGAACATGCTCCACGCACCCCACATGCACCTGCCATACAAACGGAATGGACTTGCGGAAGCCACTCCAGCAAACCCTAGCTACCGCACCCCCTCTTTTAGTGGCAGCTGCAAAAAGAGCAGCAGGCCCAGCAATGCTATGGCTAGCAAGAGTGTGCCAGAAACAGAGACAGAGCGTCCAGCCCTCTCTGGATCAGCTGATCTGTGGGCCGATGTTAAGGGGCCTTCTACACCTCAAACATAATAAGACCTCTCTGAAAATAAGGGCAAGAGCTTATTTTAGGGGAAACATGGTAGCTATGTCGTTTTTATTATTGTGTAGTACACATGGGCATCAGAGGTTAAAACTTTCTGTACCTTCCACATCTATTGCTATTTTATGTATGATATGTTAGAAAAGTCTACATGTTCACTTGGGATGAATCCATCTATGTTTTAGCTTATTGTCAAGTATGATTTTGACATAATGTTCTTCAAAAGAGAGGTAGGAGAAATTTGTGTTGGAAAAATTATGACTGCTACAAAATTCCATTGATTAATGCAGTTCTATGTACACATAACATATATACCAGTCATGCTATTGTTTTGCAAGACGATCAATTTTTATACAGGGGTATATACCTTTATTTTCATTTGTATTTTTATTATGAAATTTAATTTAAAAATTGAAAATACAAAGTGTAGACAAGGGGTAGGGAATAGTAATCAAAATAAAATAAAATAAATGAAATATTTATTAAATTTATACCAAAGACATTCACTATACTTCTATCTTTATATCCTTGCATCCATTCTTGCTTCCATTTTGTCTGGACTCTGTTTTATACAATGCTTTTTGTCCTTATTAGTTCAAAATAATAATTTGGTATTCTCATGTCAGTTCAAGTGTCATGAAAATAAAACATTATTTTCTACATTTTACACTTTGGGGCTTAATTCACTTTTCCATTCACAGACTTTATTCTTCTAATATTAGTATATGCTGATCTACTTCTTTCTTTACTGACATAACAGAGAAGAGACTATTTGAAGCAAGTGAAAAGTAAATTTACAGTAAAATAAATGAATTACATTGTTTACACAACAAATTAAAAAAACCAGGTGAAAAGAGCTGTCTTATGATTTATAGCAGCCTCTTGTTGTATATATTCACTTTTCTATGTTCAACCACACACGAGACAGAACTACATCTGCTTAATATACCTCACAGTTTTGGACAGATTAGTAAATATATACATTAAAAAGAAAAATGTAACAAAATATTTAATTGAAGATTTCTTAAGTATGATTATCTTAAGCATGGCATGGCATAAGTATGTCTACAAAAGGGAATCAGCTTACAGCTATTATTGGAGAAGGTACAAGGTGTGTTGGTAATAATAAAAGGCAGCTATTTTGGTATGTTAGTAGAAAGTTAAATAAATAGTTTTAGGCCACCAGTCTATATGAGTCTAGACATACTCTAGGCAACTTAGTCCATAACATTTTTCAGTGTTGCCTGGAAAAAAATGATGAATTTTTAACTCAGCTGTGTCAAGTTTTACCCATATTCTCTAAAGTTGAGAGACAATCCGATGCTCTCCAGATATTTTAGCTTAGACAATGACATTGGCCTTGCATGCTGAGGCAAATAGGGATTTGTGTAAGCCACCTGGTTGTCAATGCAACTCTAAAGAGGATTCCAGGTATTGCCATCTACAGCAATGATCAGTCAACATAAATCCACATCTCATTAAGAACTAGGGACAATATACATTTCGTATTTCAGTACCAGGCCAGAAATTGAGAGGCAACTGTTAACAAAAGAACAAGCCTTAGTTTTGTCATAGCCTTCTTGTAGACTGTTATTGCTGTAGACGTATTTGTCTACCTTTGTAGGAACTTGTTAAAGCTACTGCTGCTTATGTGGCATAATAGCAGCACAAGAGTTTTAGTAATTATATAGCATTGTGAGAAACAAACAGGTGATGAATTAAGTCAACTCTTGACAAATGTAACTTAAACAAAATGCTTCAATGAGACTTTCTGTATCTAACCTGTATTCACACAGAATCTTTGACTAAGTCTCAATGTAAACGGCATATATAAGCATTAATAGAAAACCTCGAGAATGAGACTGTGATATTATTTATATGTATTTTAAAATTTAACCTTTCCAATATATGCTAGTAAAAAATAGCATAGTGATAATGGATTTGATAAAAATATAATGAAGGTATGAATAATGAATGTTATCTAAACTGAAAAAATAAGAACAAGTAAAACTGTAATAGTATTATATGGTAAAAAAACCAGAATGTTAGAATACGATTTATTGATAATTAAAACAAAGAAGTAATACTTGATACTTTATCACCAACAAGCATTTTAGAATTAATTATAGAATGCTATGTTATTACCTGTTCTAAAAAAGCATTAGTAGTGAATATATATAAGGCTTAAAAATATTTTATGTAAACCAATATAATATCATGTATTTAGGGTTCATATTTTATTTTCTAAATATAGCTAGGCTATATCTCTAAATATTTGTTGCCAAATATCTGTCTCAAATCTAGAATGTGTATCCTATGTATGAATATTTATGCTTTTTCCAAAATATTATACCGTCAGTCATTATTGAGAGCTGCTGTCTGAACTTTAAGTGTTATATATGTATGCATGCATGTTTCTGAGTTGCTTAATTTGGTCAGAATTGGACCGTCACACTGCAAAATACTTCCTCTTAGGCAGTCAAACTCAAGGCCCGGGGGCCAGATCCGGCCCACGGCGTGCTTAGATCTGGCCCGCTGGGTCAACCTGAAAACAGCTAAGGACCGACCCTTGGTGCCTCTGCCAGTGAAAACGGAGCTCCGGAGGGCCACATGCGGCTCTCCCAAGCTCGTGTTCACTGGCAGAGGGTTACAGGAGCTTGGGAGCCCGTTTTTGCCGGCAGAGCACCTGGGCCACCACATTTCCCCCCCTCCCCAAACATGAATGACATTAAGCTGGCCACGGCCACTCTGGCCACATCCCCCCATCCGGCCCACCCAAGGTCAGCCATAACCCTGATGCAGCCCTCAATGAAATAGTTCGATTTCCCTGTCTTAAAGCGTTGAAAGACTCTAAATGTAACTACAGTTTAAAAGTAGAAAAAATATATTTAAAAAAATATTTAAATAATATTACTTGATTTAATCATGTAATCCTATTGCCATAGCTTTACATTTTTGGTTGGTTATACATATATGTAAAATATATAAAGCAGACTCTGTAAACCGCTTAGAAAGGGCTGTAAAGCACTATGAAGCAGTATATACTGTACGTCTAAGTCAGGGGTGTCCAAACTTGGGAACTTTAAGACTTGTGGACTTCAACTCCCAGAATTCCCCAGCCAGCCATGTTGGCTGGGGAATTCTGGGAGTTGAAGTCCACAAGTCTTAAAGTTCCCAAGTTTGGACACCCCTGGTCTAAGTGCTATTGCTATCATCAGTGCTAGCCAGTTCTATATGGATTGAATATTATATACTGTAGCATCATTTCCATCCTAAACTGAAGTATGAATGAATCCATCTTTAGCAACACCCTTCCCGAGATTCAGAATGAATATCATGTAAAAGTCATTTCCATTGGATTTCCCCTAGACAGGGATCTCAAACATAGGCAGGAAAAAAGAGAATTATAGACTATTCCTGGTAGTATCTGACAAGTTGATAGTATATGTTGTGAAGAATTATTTATGGAAATAAGCTTGGCTAAGTAATTTTTAACTTATGAAAATAAAACATTTACAGCTTTATGATATAGCATGCTCTGCTTTATAATATATGACCAGAATGCCTAGTGTCTGTTTTACAGTATATATGAAACCAATGATAAATTATTTGCAGATTCCTAAATTTCTTCTGTTGAAAGTTCGCATGCTGACCAACTAGAACTGATTCCCTTCAGATTAAGATATGAGGCAACTGGAGATATTGTAGGTTTTTCTATTGTCAGCAGAGATAGGGAATAGCTATAGCATTTAGACTTATATACCACTTCATAGTGCTTTTACAGCCCTCTCTAAGAGGTTTACAGAATCAGCACATTGCCCCCAACAATCTGGGTCCTCATTTTACCGACCTCGGAAGGATGGAAGACTTGAGCCTGGTGAGATTCGAACTGCTAAATTGCAGGCAGCCAGCAGGCAGCAGAAGTAGCCTGCAGTACTGCATTCTAACCACTGTGCCACCATGGCTCTTTGGTGAAAAGGTGACAAACCTAGGACTATAAGCGCTGAAGGAGATTTCAAATGATGGACATCATATGAATGGGGATATTTTTAAAATGCATCTGGCAATGAAGTTGGCAGTTGTGAGAAAAATGATTTTAAATCAGGTTGAGCTGTAGAAGCAAGCAAAGGAGGAAAAATGAAAGATTTGTCCCCTTTAGGAAAATTATGTATTTCAATACTTTCATCCTGAAGTTCTGCAAGGTCACAGAACACAGAAGCAAGAGGCTTAAAGCTGGCTTCCCAGTTCAGCAAACAATTTCAGTTATGATTCTCTCCAAGATCTTTAACAGACTCTAATGGGGGAACAAGATCCTTGCTATCAGGTGCTTCTATGTATTCCATTGTGAGATCTGTCGTTATCTCAATTTCTTTAACTGTCACTTTTGCAAGTGTGTGGGACACCATTTTGTTGCAGAGTAGTTCTCTGAAGTAATGGAGAGCTTCTGTGTTTTGAGAAATGTACATCATCTTATTTTCTCCAGGCTGACATGAAAACTGATCAGAATCCCTTGGAATTCCTGAATCTGGTATAAATGAGCATTTGTCACTTAAAGCAGATCTCGTATCCTTCCTATTAGGATGTTCATTTATTTTTTTTAGTTCCACATTTTCTCCAATTTTCTCTTCTATTGATCCATGGCTATGTGAGTTGATTTGTACACAAACACTATCAATATTTCTTTTATCTCTGGTGCCAATCAGCTATGCTCCCTAAAGGAAGAACAGTTGTTCCATGGATTTGGGGTTCTTGGAAATGTTTAGATGAGTTCTTTTGTCCATGCATGTTTAGATCTATAACTGAGGGACATGGCATCTCTTTCTTCAGGCTACACCTGCAGGTATCTTTTAGTATATATCTACCAATAAGCATAGCAAGGCAGATGGCTAAAAACAAAAGTACTATGATAGAGATGGCAATGCTAACGGACAGGTTAGCTGCTGGCAGTGTGGGATAGCTCTCCAGGCTATTAAAAATGTTTACCAGAACTGTGCAGGTGCTGGACTTTGAGTCCTGCTTTGGACTATGAGTTTTTATTAGAAGTTCAAAAGTGACATCTTTCTCCTTCTTGCTGCTTCTTTTTTTGTGAATAGATCCAGCCAAATAAACAGACCTACTGCTGTAGGAAGATTGTCCTAACAAAGTATAATAAATGACACCATCCACTCCACCATCACAGTCTGATGCTTTTATATCCCCAATCTACTGCCCAGCTTCATTCTTCTCAGGAAAATAAAAGAAATATTCATCTTGGTTGAACACAGGGTCAAATTCATCTAATCCTTCAACATTAATCCACACAGTAATGGTAGCTGTGGAATTGCTTTTATCTTTTGCCTGTGCAACGAAACACTACTTACTCTGATGTACAAAGTCAAGCACCTGCTTGGGGCGGATATTTCCAGACAAAGAATCTATTATAAACAGGTTACGATCTCCAAGATTTCCATGACTAGACAAGCAAGATGACTGGATAGAGTAGGCAAGATAACCAAATGGGCCAGTATCAAAATCTAGTGCAGAAATTGTGCAAACAGAGGAAAAAGCAGGCATATTTTCACGTATAGCACACTTGAGGTTTGGGGAAAAAAATACGGGGACATAATCCTTAGCATCCAAGGACACTAATAAAAACAATAGCAAAAGCCACATTTTTCAGAACTATTCCTCCGTCAGAAGCTTGGACAGTCAAGTTGAATTCCGTAGCAGCCTCGTAATCTAGAGCTCTGATCAGATGTATTGAGCCAGTTTTACCTTCTAGTTAGAAGTGCCCTTTATCATTTCCAGAGGCTGTGTTGTAAGTGACATCTGCATTGGTTCCAGCATCATAATCATATGCTGACACTGAAGTAATGTAACTACCAATTGGAAAATCTTCCCTGACATGAACATGATATTCCAAACTTGTAAATAAAGGTGGATTGTCATTAACATCTAAAATACTAATTTACACAGTAGCAGTGGAATTTAGATGAGCAGCTCTAGGATCAGATGCAAGAATTAACAACTTATAAGATGAACATTTCTCTCGATCTAGGTTTTTCCTCAAAACAAGATTTCCAATTGTTTGATCTGAATATTCTGCCCCAAATATGAGCTTTTTCACATAGAATTTATTATCGTTATTGCCACCAATGATGGAATACACAACATTGGTGCCTTGATGATTTCTACCATGGTCATTAACTGAGAATGTGAACAAGTTCTCCCCAACTGAAGCATTTTCACTTATAGTAAAAGTATAGGTTTCCATTGTAAATAGAGGAATGTATGTATTCATAGCCTGTATCTGCACTGTAACAGAAATCAAAGCAGTCAAAGGAGGATTTCCATGATCGCTAGCTTCTACAAGGAGATGAATCTCTGGGTTACTGAACTGATAGGTCAGTGGCTTAACAAGAAATAGTGAACCTAAAATAAAATAAAACAAAACATGCATTATGTTGTGCAAAAACTTTTAGTACTAACACTACAGTTTCCCCTTTCTGTATTGCACAAAAATGAAAAAGTCATCATTTAAAAAGTTTTTCAGTGCTGGAAAAGAGAAAGACAATATAAAAGGACAATTCCAGACAGCCAAAAATTGCATGTACTAAATGGAGTTCATGTAAATTCAAGGAGTATGAAAAACATATGTAGTTACTGTGAAAATCATATAACATGTTAGTACTTATTTCTTACTATTAAAGAAATTCTGATATTCTTAAAATGTATTAATTTTGTGAAATTTTCTAAGTCACAGAAAAGTAATAGCATTTAAATTAGATGAATAGATTTAGATAGGCCAAAGAGTAGATATACAACCTAAAATGTAGAATAAATACTATATGATGTTATCAACCCCTTGGATCCTTTCTTCTAGCACTTAGAAGAAGTACCTAGATCCTTATTTAAAGTCATGAATAATATATTTAGCTACACAAGGTATGCACGAAAAGACCGCCTATTAAGCATTCTCAGCACACAGAATCTTGAACAGGATTTTTGCCAATTTGGTTGTTCATTTATGCATGCTCACCATTTTGTGGATCAATAAAAAATGTGTCAGACAGAGAAATCATTCTATAGAATATATTTCCATTGTGCTCCGAATCTTTGTCTGTGGCATGCACAATCAAGACAGAGTCATTTATGTACCTACATTCAGATATCATCACCTGAAAGAAAGGGAAATAAAATACAGCATTTCAAATATTGACCATTAATTGATTTTAAACAATAGATTACGGATCCTGGCATTTCTTTTTCTTACCCGATAGGTATCCTGAACACTGGAGGATTATCATTGACATCAGCTATAAGAATTTGAAGTCGTTCTATGGTTTGATGCACAGAATCTGAAACGTTGATAAAAAGTTCCAGATGAGTATTTATTTCAAAATCTAATGCCTTCACCAGTGTAATTGTTCCCTTCAATTGGTTGATTGCAAATTTCTTTCCATGATTATAACCTTCAGCAAAACTGTAGTGAAGAGGTGGGCCCAGGTCTGTATCATTTGCAACTACTTGTATCAGTAGGAATCCAACATTTATTTTAGTAACTACTGATATTGTCATCTCTTTCCTATCTAGTCTACTTTTAGAACCTGCTAAATTAGCTATCATTATTTGAGTTAGATTTCAATTTTCCTCCACTAGCTCAAGACACCATGCTCTGTCAACATTAAGAGTATTCTAAAATTCTCTTAAAGTTGGTAGTCTTAGCTTCACAGTAGGGGCCCCTCCCCCCAAAACTAAACAAAAATTAAAACTAAATGTCAGGAATAATAAATAATAATCAATTCTTAATTTCCAGATTAATGTGCCTTAAGACAAAATGTCCTTTTAAGATTTAAAGGAATAGATTGCATTATTTTTTGTGTTTATTTTAAATAGTTCAAAAAATAGAATATTCATAGGTATTAGAAATATCTCATAGAATATTTGCTAAAATGATACTTGCTATTTGATCAAGAATATAAATTGAAAGAAAAACTATTTCTTAAACTAAAACTATGTTTAAAGTTTAATCCAAGCATAAAATGAGAATCATTCTTACTTTCAGAGAAATGAATAATATCAAATGGCTGCAGAGTTGGAGCTTTATCATTGATATCTACAACTTCTATCTCTATCGTGCAAATAGCAAATAGCCCAGGGATTCCTTTGTCCTTTGCAGCTTGTACAACCAACCTATTAGGGAATCAGTAAACCTGGGATTATTGGCTGCCAGAAACATTGTGCAGGTATATAGTAATATAGTAATTATATAGTAATATACTAATTATTACAAAGTGTCTGAAAAATCGTCATTTATTTTCAGTGAAAATGTTAGTATAATAAAATCATTTGTGAAAGATAATCCTGTATTTGTCTACTAGGTTTTTTTTTTAAAAAAAGAACATAAGCAATTGAATAGATTTTCTTAATTTATAGAATGGCATACTATGTTAATTATTTATTAGAATAGTAGCATTAATAATTGCTTTAAAATTCTTTTTTAAGAACCCTACATACGAGAGAGAGAAATAGAGTTACAAAACTAAAAATGTACACTATGTTCTTATTGATTTATATACTGCCTTTTATACAGGAATTTAAGGCAGCATTGCTCCCTCCTGCATTTTTTCTGCAATAGTAACGTGATATGAACCTATAGACCAAGAATAATGGTATATGCAATGGTGAGAGAAAAATAATAACCTATGTTATTATCAACTGCATTGAAAAATCATACTGGTTTCAGGAGGAGGTGATTCCATACACCATGGGTATCAAACTCGATCACGTCACATGACATATTGTGACTTTTTTGCCTTTGCGGAGCCGGGGTAGGCATGGCCTGCGTGTGATCCATTCGGCCTGTGGGCCGCCAGTTTGACACCCCTGCCATACACAAATCCACCTGAGATAATATCCAATTGGACTAAGTAGTGTCTTACTCAAAAATAACATCTATTGAATTCAGTGGGACTTCAACTTCTTTATAACCCATGTAAAGATTAAATCTGCAAACACTGAGATGGATCAAGTTTAACTACATTTTCACTGAAATCAATGGGATTTTAATGAAAACATAGTTCAATTACCTCATTGATTTCTTCTAAAATAGTCAGTTTAGTTTTGATTCACCTCATTGACTCCCTAAAGCAATAAAGCATTACACAAGAGTGATAGAACTCTCTTAACCACACTACTTTACACCAATTACTTCTAAGTTAAAGCAAAATATTCTTCAAAAGACTAAATAACTTTAATTGGTAACACTTGCACAGCACTTTTTATGTTGATACATAAAGAAGTTCACAGAGTTCAATAAAAGCTAGAACAAAAGAACAGGACTAAGCAGACACAAAGATTTAATGGGGTGAATATGCTTTATGTACTGTAAATAGTCTTAAATTGATATACGGCAGTTTTATCCCTTCAAATGTATTAATATATTGTAAATGTTTGACGTATAGCAGAGTATACATTGTAAATATAATATAAATATAATATATATATGTGTGTGTGTGCGTGTGTTGTATTTGTGCTGATAAATATAAAAAGGCAACATTAAAAATAAAAATATGGTTTTCTGCCTGGATGGTTTTCTGTGATGAGCCGAAGGACAGAAGGGGGGAGTAGTGAGCTTCCTCCCATATTTGGGCATACCAGAGGTTGTAACACACACACACACACACACACACACACACACACACATACATACATACATACATACATTCCCTTTCATCTCTGATACAATAACCTCCTTTCAAAAAGTGACAAACATTTGTTTTCCTTTATTCAAATGTCAGGAATAAATACGAACATTACAATTTGATTTTAGGATTCTATTGCCGTTCATCTACCACGCTGGCTCTCTACTGGGTTTTTGAGGTTTAAAAATGGTCAGAATATATTACTTAAACTACAAACTTGCATTTAATTTTCTAAACAGCCATAATTTCACATTATGCCTAGAATATTTGTAAGTAAGCTGATGTTCGACCATCGTGTTCGAAGAGGACCTTGACATCTAACAGGTTGTGTGTCTGCAGGTGGTTGGTAAGGCCTAATCAGGCATGAAATGTTCTGCCTCCTGTCGGGCAGACAAGTGAGGGCACCATTGTTGCAGCATTGGCAGCTGTGGCTTTGCGGAGTGCTCGCTTCTCTTGTGCTATAGTTGTTCTTCTGTCCTCAGATGTCTGGCTACCTTGGTGGATCAGCGTGCGCCATGTCGATCAACCTTGTGCCAGGCTACCCAGGAGGTGGTGTAAAGCAAGGTACACGTAGAAATACATACTAAACTAACCAGTTTCTTACATTTTACTGTTTGAAAAACACGATAAAATATATCAGCAAGGGCATCTAGATAAAGTCTCTGTTAACAGTTCCCTCTCAAATTCTTACTTTAAAGTTTTAACATTCCCAGCATTTAGCTTCAAAAACAGATCATTGCAGTTTCAGAAGTTTCAAAAAAAAAATTAGTCTTGAGTTCGGCTATAGTTTGTTCAAGGGAAAATGCATTTTAAAAGCAGCAATTTATTTTAGAGCACATGAAATCATTTCTAATTGTTGCGTTCAGTAATACGTTTAGAAAAAAAGCTTGGGAAATTATTCCCAGACACACTGAATTAGATACATCAGAATTTTTTTTTAAAAAAAAAAACCCTGCACAAATATGTTTTACACTAGCATTAGGCAACCAGAAGCAGCCTCATTTGTACGTCCACCATCTTGAAACTGTGCCGCCCAAATCTGATGGTAAAATGACTGCCGTATTTTTCGGAGTATAAGATGCACCAGAGTATAAGGTGCACCAAGTTTTTGAAGAGGTAAATTAAAAAAAAAGTTTTTGCACTCTACAGACCTCCCCAAAACAGCCTGTTTTTTTTCATTTATAGAGTGCTCCTGGGGGTTGGGGGAGGCACAATTGAGCAAAAAAATGGCGTGTTTTTCACTCATTTCTGCCCTCCCCAGCTCTCAGGAGCACTCTGAAAGCCTCCTAAAGGCTATGCATGGCCATTTTGGTGAAGGGGGCGTGGTTTCAGGAGGCAAAAAAATGCTGTATTCAGTGTATAAGATGCAGCCAGGTTTTCAGCCTCTTTTTTGAGGAAAAAAGGTTCGTCTTATACTCTGAAAAATACGGTATATTTCACCTTGTGCAACTTTTATATTTATTTTGTTTTGAAATAATAATAATAACATTAATAATAATAATAATAATAATAAACAGCAGAATATAACAGAAAGAACTGGAGAAGATAACAAAATACAAAGATCTACAAATAGAAATAGAATTACTATGGCAAGGGCAAGCAAGGGCACTACCAATAGTAATAGGTGCCTTGGGTACAGTCCCAAAACAACTTGAACACCATAGGCATTGACAAATTTGCCATCAGTCAATTGCAGAAGACTGCTTTACTTGGAACTGCTTCCATCCTGCGACGATATCTGTAACACCATCAAACATCCAGATTTGCCTATCCCAGGTCCTTGGTAAGGACTCGATAGGTAGACAAAAGTGCCAAACCCAGACTGAACATCTGGCTGACTGTGCAATGATTAATAATAATAATACATACTTTTTTGTCTTTCTTATCAACAATTATTAAATCTGCTTGATAAGAAAGACAGATGTATTGATAATGGATGTGGCAGTAGCTGTTGGTTAAACAATATCTGTCTATTCAGGTTCTTGAGAAGGACACAAATGTCAATTCCAGTCTAACTATCTGATTTTCTGGGTAACCAACCATCATAATAAAAGTGTAATGGGAGCTCAAAGACTTCTAGAGGTGCACTGCCCTCATTTTCATTTTTAAATCCTCCAACTCTCTAAAAACAGAGGCGAAATGTCCTCAAAAATGTCAGCTGGAGTTGTTGGGACTGGGCTTTTTTATTCTGCGGATGAATTGGAGCAGTTTGTCTCTGATAAGTTTCAGATTTCACTTTCCTCATTTAGCACACACGTATCCTCCCAAAGGATTCACCTTTACCTGTTTCTATGATGTCACTATATCATGATGTGGCCTACTATATCATGGCCTACTGTATTTCTCCAGGGAACCCACATCCCTCAAATGTTGCCGACCTATTTTAGGTGAAACCTCAAGAGTGCGGATGAAAGAAAACAGAAATGGTGACATGAAGAATCTTCAGCAGTGGCTTTGGAAGTGGCAAATGTCACACACATTAGATTATGTTTGTTAAAGTACAATTCTCAAAGACTTATTTCAATATTTCGGGTTACCTCTCACACTAAAGCCTTTGATTTCAATGGACAAAATATAACGAAGGGAAAGATTTACACTGAAATACAAGGCACTGAGAAAAGGAAGTTAAATGAACATTTAAATGAACAGAATGTAAAAATAAACAGAACTGGGCTATAAAAAGCATTTTCCTTCCAGTCTTGTTAGAACTGGAGACAGAATAAAGCATCCTGAATTTCCTGGAACCTTTATGTTTTTAGAGACAAATTCTATAACTACCCACTTTAAAAGGACCTGTTTTTCACTTTATTTTAGCTAAAACAAGCTACAGAAGAAATACTTTAAATACCCCAGTGGGCAATTTATTTTAAAAGGCTTAATTATGAGCAATTCTTGTGATCTTACTATAGTTGCATTCTGAGTTCATTAATTTCACTTAATTATGTCAACTTCGCTTTTGAATATGTTTAAATGCACAGCTATTGGGGGGAAACAGACAGCTTAAAGAGCTTTTGTGTAGTATAGAAGTCTGATAATGTAACATCCTTAGTTGAAAAAAAGTGACTGATCAGAAATGGGGGGAAATGCGTTCCAAACTGTGACCAAGAATATTTATTTCTCTGTACTTTCTCTGCAAAATACATTCTTCACAGAAACAACTACTATTCCATACATAATGGTTAGTAATATTTCCCAAGAAAAGGATCTATACTATCATTTGCATGAAGAGACTTTCAGGGTCAGTGTTGAGAAAGATTCCAAGGTGGAATTATGGAGAACTCTGCCATCATTAAGTAATAATTTGCAACTTAGAACTGAGGAGAAATTTCCTGACAGTGAGAACAATTAATCAGTGGAACAGCTTGCCTCCAGAAGTTGTGAATGCCCCAACACTGGAAGTCTTTAAGAAGATGTTGGATAGCTATTTGTCTGAAACGGTATAGGGTTTCCTGCCTAGGCAGGGGGTTGGACTAGAAGACCTCCAAGGTCCCTTCCAACTCTACTATTGTATTGTATTGTATTGCTAGATCAAAGATAAAATATGTGGCCCCTGGGCCAAATCTGGCCCATGATAGGTTGGGGAGTTGGCCCACAACCCATCCCGGAGATGGCAAGGGACTGGTCCCTGCTGCCCCAAGTGCAGATACTCCCAGCCAGCCAGCTGTAATGACCAAGCCATGCCTACCCCGGCTTCTCAAGGGCAAACAAAATCCCAACGCAGCCCACAATAGGATTGAGTTTGACACCCTTGTGTTGGATGGACCACTATCTGATTTGACAACTTCTTATGATTCTGTGTCAGAAAACGAGATTCTAAAATCATATTATCAAATAGATAAAAATGTGTGCTCCCCAAAATACTTAACAAGTAACAAAGTAATTAACATTACTATATTTCTGCCATAGAGTATGAAGATAAGCACTGAAGGACACAGGTAACAAAACAACACAGCATTCATTATTTAAATAATATACAACTACAACCAACACATTTGGTGTAGCTATGGTCCAGATTCAGAAAAAAAAATTATGTGTATAACCCATATACATATCTGTATTGTATTTGCTTATAAGTAACACATTTTCAAGGCTTATGTCAAACATGATATAATATAGATTTTATAATCATTACAAACCTATATAATGAAATGTCTTCACGATCCAGAGCCATATTTGTAGATATAATTCCTCGTTCTGAATCAATGAGAAATACTTCATTATATTCCCAAATAAAATAGAATATCCAATTTCTCCATTTCGTCCACTTTCAGAGTCTGTTGTATAGATCTGTATGGGTACAAAATCCATGCTAATCTTGAGATAATAAGTGAAATTAGCTTTTTGTTTTGTTTTGTTTTTTAGAATATGTTTTTGGTCATATTTTGGTCATGTGTGGACAACATGTGCATATACAATTCAAATGCATTTCATCAACAACTTATGAAATACATCTCAATAAAAATGAACTTATAGACAACTTTTATCATATTTGAAATGGCTGAAATAACATGTATAGTAACCTAATGTATTTGTAGAGAGTTCCAAATCTTAAATTTGTCTTTTGAACTTTTCTGTCATTCACATCTGAACAAGGGATAACAATGTGCATGGAAGCTCTTGGCTAGCTTCTTAAATTCTGGTTATAGGTTTCCATTCAAACGGGAAGCACATATCCATTAGAAGTTTAGCAGTTTTCTTTCTTGGTTTTGCAGTAGTATTTCTTCTTACAATGCCTTCACATGCAACACACTACTGTACTACTTGCTTGGTAGCTTATAGAGAACTTAACACTTCCTGCTGCCTCTGAAGGGCAATCTGGTGGAAAATCAGTGGGCTACCTTGAGTAGTTGGTTGGCCACTGTGATACAAATGGGCCAGGGATCTGATCCAGCAGAGTGTTGTTTGTATTCCTATGTTCTTACCTGTGTAATATATGCATCATAGGCTTGGCCTTCCCAAACTGATGCTCTGATATAGCTTTGTTCAAACTGAGGTGCATTATCATTAATGTCCTGTAACACCACACACTGCTGAAGCCATGCCATTTTCAGCTAAAACAACTGAAAAACGCACTTCCTTTCTGACTTCATAGTCAAGAAATTCAGTACGTTTTACTGTAATTTCACCTAAAGACAAAAGAAGCTATCTACATCAGACTGTTACATGTGCAATGAAAATGATTCTCTCATTGCAATGTCTAAATTAGAAATTTTGAAAATGAAAAATTATTCTGGCAATTTGGCAAGAAGTTAGAATCTTGAAATCTTTAATAAAATGGTTCTTACCAAAATTAAGGGATAATAGTGAGGTATACCATCTGTTCTTACTGAAGTTAAGCAATAGAGCAATCAAAGATATGTAGAACATTTTGTCTTTTGTTTGTTTGTTGTTTGTTTGTTTACCACAAAGGTTACAGGGTCCCTTTCCTACAGCCTGAAAAAATATAAAGCAGGCCAAAATTTAATCTTCCGAAAACCAGAATAGCAAAATTAAAATATACATATTTGATTCTATCTAAATAGAAATGTGTGCATCCTTGCAATTGAATTGAAGCATGTATGTCTTTTAAAACACATATAATTGAAATAAATACAAAATCTCAATTTCAGAGAACTAAAGAAGCACACAGCTTAGAATGGGGGAAGCAGTTTCCTCCAATTTTCCGGGTCACTAAGATTATCATTTTCCCCATGTGGTGGGATGCCAACTTGGTAGATTAATGTGGGTATCAGCCTTGAAAATACTGAATTACAAGAAATGGTGCCAGAAGAGAGGCTCTCTGTGTGTGGATCATAGAAAAGGTGTAAGATAGGTACACCTATCTATACAAAGAAAGGTAGCTTTTCCTATAACGAAAGACAGATAAAATAACAGATTTTGAGAAAATAGATGTAGAAACCAGTAACCTCCAAGATCAAAAATGGCACAAATTCTTTGGACCAAAAAGACTTTTAAAGAGCACAGCTGTGTATAACATCTTTACATTTGTCATTTATGCCTTTAAGTTAACTACACCAGTGCTTTAAAGTCAGCCTATGTATCTTCCTTGTGAATTGCAAGATAAACTTGGCAAAATCAAAAGTGAACACGAGGGTGATTCAAACCTATACTACGAAGAAAGTCTATGGTAATATGGGCCATTTGATTTAAACTGAAAGAAGCAGAACTACAGAGACTTTATTGCCTTTAGAGAGCACTAATGGCCAATGCAAGCTCGTTTAACCATCTGCAATTTCAAGAAAATTCATATGTCACTGACAGATACACTATATTTCCAAAAGTATTCGCTCACCCATCCACATCAGACTCAGTTGTGAGCAAATACTTTTGGCAATATAGTGTACTTAGGATAGACTATAGCCGTGATGGCGAACCTATGGCATGCGTGCCAGAGGTGGCACGCCGAGCCCTCTCTAGGTCACGTGCACCGTCGCCAACTGCTCTTCTGGTTTTCGGCACAGCCAGCTGGTCTTTGTGGGTGCCAGAGCACTGAAGCGCCTGAAAACAGCCAAATACCAGGCTGCTTTTGGCACAAAAAATGGCCTGGAAACGGGCATGCATGTGCCAGCCAGATGGTCTTCAGGTTTCCAGTGGTCCGGGACGCGCGGACACACATGCATTCTGTTTTAGGCACTCTGTGCCAAAAAGGTTGGCATTTCTTCATGACAGGCTGGATGCTGTAGCAGCAATAACAGCACGCACTATTTCCTAATCAGCAAGTATCCTAGTTAACAATTATTCAGTTATGTTCCTATTGGGCATATGCCAGTTTCCTAGCATTGTACTCCATTCAAAGCTGTATTGCACAGCATGATGATACAAGTAAATCAAGCCTCAAAATAATTTAAGCAAATCATCCCCACAGAAATGAAACCTTGGGTGAATATGAAATATATCCTGATTACTCTGCCAACAAGAAGTCAGGCAGTATGTAAACTATTTTACTTTGTTTTGTTTTGTTTTTACTCTATTCTATTAGCTGAGGAGTTGTTGAAAACATCTTTTATAAATGTTCCCAAATGTGAACTTGATTTAGATTAAATGAGACAGTCATGTTAATAAAATAATTGATTATTAAAAACATACTTGGGGTTTAACTAAGCAGTAGATCTCTTTTTCCACAGCCAGGAGGAAATTATGTTTTCAGCAGTCAGCTGGTATTCATTTAGTATATAGCAACTTTTCTCATAAAATCTAGCCTGTTTCATCTTAAAACCTTTAAAACATAGTTTTACGTTTCAGGTCATTTTCTTTTTGACTTCAGTATTTGGGGATAAGTTGAAATACAAAATATACTTTTAAATACAAAATACAATTCAATTCTCACAAATATAGAAAAGGTTTACACTCCTTTTTTTGATCAACCCTGTGTAAAACGTTGATGTTAAATACTAAATCTGAAGGGGAAAAATTCCATCTTTACTTTGCTTAATTTGGTAAATAAAATTGATATGAAGTTCACAATCACTGTACCCATATCAGAATAAATGAAATCTTAGATTTTTAAAAAAAAAACATTATTAGAAAATATATTTCTCATCAGTACAATTAACGGGCTAACTGGAGAACTAATAAACAAACCTAACTTTGAATGAAGAAGTGATGTACATAATCTGCACCAGTTACTGCTGTTTCGCTTCGTTTGTGCGCCCACCGCACGTTGCTTGTAAATTGCTTTGTGCATGCACAGAACATTATAAAATGACTAAAAAACATGCTGGCAAAGGGATTGGGGAACCAGTTTGGGGCCGTGGCCAGCCTGCCATCCCTATTGGTTCAGCGACCCAGTCCCAATTTCCACTACCGGTTCGCCCGAACCAGTGCAAACCGGTAGCAACCCACCTCTGATCTGCACTTTAAACACATACAGTATAAAGCTATAAACAGATAGGCCTTCCATGGAGATTCTACAACACCAACAGCAAATGTGATGCAAACCGGTAGCAACCCACCTCTGATCTGCACTTTAAACACATACAGTATAAAGCTACAAACAGATAGGCCTTCCATGGAGATTCTACAACCCCAACAGCAAATGTGATGCCTTATGAATCTCATCCATAACTTTGGAACTCCCTTCCATTTGAAGTCCAAAAACACGCAGGGTTAAAATATACTTACATATTCAAAGAATTAGGTGCATGCTATTTGTAAAATGGAGTAATATAATGATGTTGAAATGACCTGGAATTGTATCAATTCAATCTGAAAGTGACAGTCTGAATACTCATACATTTATATCCAAAATTTTATATGTAATAGATATTTTAAAAAATTAGTAACACCAAAGAAGATCTTATTAGACTAAGATTTTATTTTAGTGTTTGGGGTAAGTTGACCATGCAATGTATTTGCACTTGTTCCTTCTTCTTTTCATCCTCAAAACAAATCTTGCTGGACTGACCCAGCTGCAAGGCTCCATATGTAGCAATTCACTCTACTGTTCATTCAACTTGTCCCATGCAGGTTTCTGTGTTGCATGTGGAGGCCCTTTCAGTATCTTCACGGAGCAATCTACCAAGTGAGCTGTTGAAGTAGGTTGGCAGTACTAGTCTTGGTACCATAACCGAGATATACTGTACCTTCACTGAGATTATAAAAGAGCTGAAGCTGAAACATTACTGGGACCCTAGTAGTGTGAGTGTAGGTCTCTTCCCAACTCCTACTGAATCAGCTCTTCAGGTCAAAAAAAAAAAAGGCCAGCTTTCAGAAAAAGCAACAGGATGTAAAGACTTGTGTGACCAAATGAGAAGAAGCAATAAATACATCACCTGTGAAAGGAAGGAGGAGGAAGTCCTTAGGAGGATGACTCGTAGCTTCCCAAATCTAATCCAACATTCATACATTGAATATTTCATTAGTTTTGGTTTTCTTTGATTATATACTGGCATGAAATCACCAGCATGAAATTAATAATTATGACCATCTTACAGTCTTTTTTTTAAAAGAGATTACTTTTGTAATAGTAACAGTTACTTAGAAAAATTTTGGGTACCTTGGGTCTAGGGAATTTTGAATGAAATATTTGGGTTTTTTTTAGATATCTAAGATTAAAAAAAATAGGATGACATGGTGGCTCAGTGGCTAAGACACTGAGCTTGTTGATCAAAAAGGTTGGCAGTTCAGCGGTTTGAATCCCTAGCGCTGTGTAATGGAGTGAGCTCCCGTTACTTGCCCCAGCTTCTGCCAACCTAGCAGTTCCAAAGCATGTAAAAATGCAAGTAGAAAAATAGGGACCAGCTTGGTGGGAAGGAAACAGCGTTCCCTGCACCTTCTGTGTTTAGTCATGCCGGCCACATGACCATGGAATTGTCATCAGACATATATATATATATATATATATATATATATATATATATATATATATATATATATATATATATATATATATATATATATATATATATATATATATATATATATATATATATATATATATATATATATATATATATATATATATATATATATATATATTGCTGACCTTTGCTACTGACATCACTATAGAACAGGGGTGTCCAAACTTGGCAACTTTAAGACTTGTGGACTTCAACTCCCAGAATTCCCCAGCCAGCTGGGAGTTGAAGTCCACAAGTCTTAAAGTTGCCAAGTTTGGACACCCCTGCTATAGAAGGATAAATCATATTCTCAATTCAGATGAATTTTAAGGAAAAAAACCTATTTAAAATTTTATTTTAAGCACATATCTTTTTTTAAGATTAAAGAACTAAACCCAATTTTTACTGGAATTTAAATAAATAAACACTAAGCCCTTGAATGATGTTTATACAAAGGCAATCATAACTCCACTATGTAAAATATTTTACTAAACCCTCAAATGAATTTAGAGCAAATGAAGATAAATAGGCTAATTTACCTGTGATGGGATGAATATAGAAAATATCTTCATGTTCACTGATGATTGTATATTTTATATTGTTTTCCATCAAACTTTGGTCATGAGCAGCAACAGTTGTGAAAGCAAATACTAAATTTATCCTAAAAGATATTAAAAGTATGAAACAAGTTAAACTGATAACTGGTGACATATATTTACTGTTTACAGGTATATAACAGGAAAAATATAATTTTATCATATTAACATACCAAATATATTTCCTAAACTCATTTTTGAATATCAGTTAGCCTATTATGATGATAGCAGAAGACATGGAAGAGAAATAAGGATGATAAAGTGTTTGGAATTTATTTATTCCAAGAACTGAACATATTAAACATACATAGGTACACAATCCCAGCAGTAATGTTCAGCTAGATACACAGTAAGAATTATTGGACCCTGAAGTTCTGTTTCTAAACTCTTTATGATTTCATGTCAATCAGCACTCTGCTCATTTTTTTAAAAATTCAGTTTTAATTATTTGTAAAATTTTAAAACCATCTTAAAGAATCTCTGGAACGCACAGAGCAACAGCAATGACCCAGCACACTAATAAAAATACAGAAATATGGTAAATCATTTAATTTTATTTATTTACTTATTAACAATAATGCATCAACACACCTAGCAGGATGATTCTCACCAATATCTCAAAGGCTTTCTAGAACAGACAAGTTTGCATTATTCAAAGGTCATAATGATTCACACCTTGGACAGTGTCTCTTCACTCTTCTACCATCGGGCCGAAAACATTGAAGCGTAGCCTGCCGAACAAATAGGTTTAAAAATAGTTTCTATCCTTGGGCTGTCAGACTCTTAAACACAACCACAATCACTCCACGCACACTCGGAAATGTATGGCTAGTTTTTCTTTTTCTTCCCTAATTAGTTGCATAGGGATTATTCTTTAGACTATTTATGTTGTTTGTATTTGTTGTCTTGGATTGCATCAGTGAGGCTAAAACCAGTTTCATTATATATATGATGTACAATGACAAGAAAGGCTATGCTATGCTATGCTATACTTCATCTCAGAGAGGGCAAACGAGCTATTCCATATGAGGAGTTCTCGTGCAGTTTTCAGACCAACAGTGCTGTACTTCTTAGTAGCCATGGGAGGCTTGAGCAGGTCCTTTCATTTGCAACCAGAACAGTTCCCACGGCAATTACAGTCATTATTTGATAAAACAATAAAATACAGCTGATTTGAAATATCATAATCTAGGACATTAGATTAGCCCTGGCCCTACTGATTTTTTTTGTAAGGCCTCAAAGACAAAAAACAGTTTTGTCACTGGTCTCTGGGATTTAGATGTGTGGAAGAGCCTATGCAGTGGCTGTTGTTTGTTACCGATTTCTGTATCTCAGCTGCTGATGTACTTGTAAAATAAAAACCATATTAGCCACCCATAGTCATGAATTTGAGGTGGGTGGACAATGAATGAATGGCAGTACGATGAAGCAAATGATCAAATGGGCTAACAATGATTTATATTTTTCAGTATGTTTTGTCAAAGTAGCATGATTTATAAAGGAAGAGAGAAAGAAGGTGAATTGGAAAAGAAATTGGTAGCTAACTGTGAAGTGGTCTTTGTGAAATCTGGTAAACAAAATCAAATAATGGCACTCTTCCTAAGGCACTGATGCTGATTTATGTAGAAAACTAAGAGATATGGTCTCCAAAAATCTAGAAAAGTAATATACACAACCATTCCATCTCCCTAATTTAGAAGAGAACTGATACAAAAAATGCACGAAACAAACATGCATTCTGTTAGTAGTTTAAATTAGGCAAATAATAAAAAAGAGAGAGCTAATCCTAACCAAATAACCATAATTAGCTCTAACTTTAGAAACATTTGCCACAATAGGCATTTGTTAGAATGTTATCAAGATAAAGAACTGGAGAATTTTACTCAATTATGAAAACAAATTTGTAATATGGCAACGGATGTTAATCAGTTATGATACACTATATTGCCAAAAGTATTCGCTCACCCAGCCAAATAATCAGAATCAGGTGTTCCAATCACTTCCATGGCCACAGGTGTATAAAATCAAGTACCTAGGCAGCAGGCTGTTTTTACAAACATTTGTGAAAGAATGGGTCGCTCTCAGGAGCTCAGTGAATTCCAGCGTGGAACTGTGATAGGATGCCACCTGTGCAACAAATCCAGTGGTGAAATTTCCTCGCTCCTAAATATTCCACAGTCAACTGTCAACTGTATTATAAGATCATGGAAGTGTTTGGGAATGACAGCAACTCAGCCACAAAGTGGTAGGCCACGTAAACTCGTCCAACATCAGTGTGTGACCTCACAAATGTGCTTCTGGAAGAATGGTAAAAAATTCTCATAAACACACTCCTGAACCTTGTGGACAGCCTTCCCAGAAGAGTTGAAGCTGTTATAGCTGCAAAGGGTGGACCGACGTCATATTGAAACCTATGGATTAGGAATGGGATGTCACTTACAGTAAGTTCATATGCGAGTAAAGGCAGGTAAGCAAATACTTTTGACAAAATAGTGTATATTCAGGTTACTGTACATTGCCTTTGTCAAATTATCTAGAATAGAATAGAATAGAATAGAATAGAATAGAATAGAATAGAATAGAATAGAATAGAATTCTTTATTGGCCAAGTATGATTGGACACACAAGGAATTTGTCTTTGGTGCATATGCTCTCAATGTACATAAAGAAGAATAAAATAGAATACATTCAATCAAGAATCATAAGATACAACATTTAGTGATAGTCATAGGTTACTATTAAGCAATCAAATTATACTAGGTAACAAATAAAACAATATTTTAAATATTACAACCAAACAATCAAATTATTGAATCATTCTGTAAATACAAGCAAGTAAATACACTAGTCTAGGGCAGATTGTGTTTGTACTGTTGCCTGCAACTGCGTTAAGTACCTTGACAGATTTTTTTTCTAAGCTACATTAGCAATCTATTCTATTATAAACTGCATTTTATACTACTGCCAAAAGCTTTGACGCTTAAGGGATCTTACAAACAAAAATTAAATTAAGTTGAATTGGTTTAAAAATAAAAAAGATTTCGGCACCAATGATGCCTCAGAGGAACTAAGCATGGATAACGACACCAAGCTTTTTGTATAAAGCATGTTCAAGCAACAGATTAGCATGCCCTTAGCTGCCATTAATTGAAATATGCCTAAAATTAATCTCTAAACAAAGGGCTCTCGCTTCCCTATTACATTAATAAGAATTCTTTATGGCAAATAAAACAAAACAAAACATAGAACCTGTAGATAAACTTTGCCAGACTGGTTCTTTTACTTGTTGTTGGCTAGGGATAATGGTATTACAATTCACAATATCTGGCTGGCTCAGTTAGGCCGGGTACATTTAGAGAACCTATCTTGTGAATAGTTGCTGCCCAACAGTGTATTTCTAGATCAGTACCAATAGCATTTAGACTTATATACTGTTTCATAGTGCTTTACAGCCCCCTCTAAGTAATTTACAGAGTCAGCATATTGCCCCCAACAACCTCATTTTACCGACCTCAGAAGGATGGAAGGCCGAGTCAACCTTGAGCCAGTGAAATCTGAACTGCCGAACTGCAGACAGCTGGCAGTCAGCAGAAGTAGCCTGCAATACTGCACTCTAACCACTGTGCCACTAAAATAATGAGGTTCTCCGTGTATCCTCTGTGATTTTACTCTTGATTCTCTAAGCTTGCTTTAATCAAAACTGTCCAAATGTATTTTATTTATTTTTATTACTAGTTAGCAGCATACTGTTTTTATTCTCATATTATATTCCCTTAGGGAATTTCCATAAAATACATCCTCTACAAGGCCTTATTTGTAACAGACTGTTTCAATATCAGATTAACTCATTGAAGTCTAATAATTGCATGCATATCTACTAAAAAAAAGGAAAGAAACACCTTCCATTTGACTATTTTGCTAATATTAACCCTGGAAAAGCAGCTTACAGCTTTATTCATACTATAATCCTTGTTTAGCGACTGACTAGTACAGAAACTGATTGTAGTTATGATGGTGATGAAAAAGTAACGTTGTGACCAATCCTCACATTTACAACCTTCACAGATCTGTAAAGCAAGATCACATGGTAATGGTTACATTTAGTGACCACTCTGCTTAATGACTAAATTGTTGCTCCTAATTGATTACATGAGGCCTTCCTGTTAGATCGGGTAATGGAAAGGCACACTCAGGCTAAAGGCAACAACAGCTCTTTCTTGTAACAGAACAAGTATGTACAATCCAGCGAAGGTTCAGTCTAACAGCAGCCCTTTTAAAGGGAGCTGTCAGACCCTTCGACCAATGAGAACAGAGGAACAGAGGACCTTGGTGGAAACCATTATAACAGTTGCTAGTATCTAACACTTCCTACGTAGGCTCAAATTAAGCAGCCCACAAACTCCTTTAACTCCTTCATAACATGAAACATTAAGAACTGTAATCTACTGAGCTGTATATCTAAAAGAAGAAACAACGAAGTCAATTCAGAGAAATAAATATTATGCAGCTAAAATTGTACATTCATCTTCATTTAACAACCCCATAATCCCTTGCAGGGTACAGTCTAGGCAACTGAATGGAGACGAGTGTTTACTGGCCAGATACCCTTCCTATCACCAATATGGAGTTATATTCAGCAGATATAATCTCATTGTGCCCAGAGACAGCTAAAATTGTATATTGCTGTTTTGAAAACATTCAAACCAAATAATTGTCTTTAAAACAGGAAGTAAAAATGCTTTACTGTCTGTTGCAACTTAGAACTAGTTGAGATGGCAACTGAACAATGTATATTAGAGGCACAAAATCATGATTATCTAAAAGAGAGCTAAAGACTTTGAAAATGAAAAAAATAAGGCACTCTGAGGTAAATTAGTAGGTAGAGAACATGGTTTAATATGGGTTCAAACGTCAAACTGTAGCTTATTTTTGCTTTTTCTGTAAGCTCCTTCTGTCCTAGAATGCCTATTAACACACATATATTCATACATATATACAATAGCATTACAGAAGACACAATATTATTAGGTACTCACCCATTGCACTGTTTTCAGGAACCACTGCTTCATACTGAGTATGACTGAAAGAAATCATTTACGTGTGTGCTTTAGAAGAGATGATCACAACAGCTGTAGCAGTTTAGCTGGAGTCCCTTGATCGCATGCCATTATCAGGTGGTGGATGAATAAGCCATCGTAAAATATTGGTTCCTTAAGAAATATTTCACCTGTATTTGAATCCATCTCAAACATTGTGGCTGGTGTCACAAACAGAAACTTCACCGTTCCATTCTGACTTAAATCTAAGTCCCTGGATTGCACAGTAGCTATTGCCTGATTTATAGGTGTTTGAGAGGATACTTGAAGTTTAAGAGGATTCTCTAAAAAAAAAGGATTGTTGTCATTTACATCTTCAATCTGTACTATTATAGTAACACTGGCACATCTTGGTTGCCAGACATCAGAATCTGTCGCTACACCTTTAAATATATATTGAGATCGTCTCTCTCGGTCCATTGGTTTATTAGTAAGGACAATACCACTAGTTCTGTTAATAGTAAATAATCCAAGAGGTTCATCCATTAGAGTGTACACAACCTTTCCATTTGGACCTTCATCAGCATCTAAAGCAAACAGTTCAAGAATTGATGACTTTTCTTCAATATCTTCACTTATAATTGCTTGATAATTATTTCTTGTAAATAAACGACTGTTGTCATTTTCATCCAAGACTCTGATTTGTAGTTCCATAACAGAACTTCTTGCTGAGTGCCTAGATCAACACACTCTATGATCAAGGTAAAATTGTTGACTATCTCTCTGTTCAAACTGCAAGTAGTGAAAAGGTCTCCTGTAGTTTTGTGCAAAGCAAAGTATCATCTGGTATTACCACCTCCAAAATGATACAAAATGAATATGTCAATTAAAAACAAAACAGAAAACAAGAAAAACTTTCTATACCCTGATATGTATTTACATATACCGTAAATACTATGTAAGAGCTGTGATACTGACAAAAGTCCCAAATACTAGAAAACATTTTACCCAAAATTTTAGAGATTAACGGTTGATTCAGTATTCAGATGCAGGACTTAAATTTGCATTGTGAATTTAAGAATGACTGATGTTTTCTAAGGAAAAAAAATAAGATTTTTAATGAGACAGCTAGACTTTTTCAAAGGACTTATATATTTCCTGTATTGTAGAATGTAAAGAGTTTTTTTAATAATAATATTGTATTAAAATAAATAAATCATATTAACACAAGTTAAAGGTACAAAAATGCAAATATAACAATGATCACATTTTAAGAGTAGTTAAATAAGGTCAGCAAATGCCAAATTTTAAATCTTATTTTTTAAAAATAAATATACATTATTAAATTCTTCACCTTACTAATTATTTGATATTGCACAATGCCGTTATTAGCTATATCATCATCCACAGCCAGAAGAGTTGTTATTGTTGAAGGCAGTTGGTTCTCCAATATTTGGATATCAGAAACTGGAAAGATGATCTTAGGAGTATGATCATTTTCATCTAGTACTCTAAAGATAATTGATGCTGTACTGGATAAAGAGGGCGTGCCCCCATCTTGAACAAGCACTATATTTGAAAAGAAACATATTTGAAAAGTGATTTATAGTAACAGATTGACAAGATCAGATTGCGACTATGTTCACATATATATGTTCTGACCTAGGCTTCCCCAAAAAGCACGGAGCAGATTCCTGGTCCCGACAAAACCCCTTTTATTAAACGAATGTGAATTCCTCTCATTCACATTCAGAAAAGGCCTGGTAAAGAGTATCTCAAAGGTGAAGTTATGATCACAGACCTTATTTAGCTTGGAAAGCCCCCATGTAAATATTTTCCAAACGCAGTGCTGTGCAAGGAAAGACTTGGCACAGAGTCTCGGAGATTCACAGACAGATCTTCACACTCCTAAAACGAACTGACGAACAAACAAACGGATTGTTTCCTGCAAAAGCCCACTCCCCTTTCGCTCCTTTTATTTCCTATGGGAGGGGCCATTCACCGTCCACATGTGGCTTTACTCCCAAGTCAACCCTGATTTCTGAGCTGTTCTTTTCTTCTGGCAGCTCTGTGCATGTGCACACTGGGAACAGGCTCCAGCTGTTCCTCTGCCTCACTGCTATCTAGCTCCCAAGGCAGCTGAGAACTGCCAGACGGCCTTGGCACCATCTCTGTCTCCGACGCAGAACCCTCGTCCAAGCCTTCCCCAGCCTCCCGAACTTCCCCAGCCTCCAGTACATGTTCCACCCCAACTTCCTCACTGTCCAACTGTGCTGAGAGCTCTGCTGGCTGCTGTCGGGCCACAACAATATAGGACACAAATGATACAAGTCAAACGCCTTCCTTGTACATTTCAGACAAATTAAATTGAAAGGGAAATAGTCAGTTAAAAACTATGTATAATCCCTGGGTCATTGTATGTATAGTATCTCAAACGCCTTACCTTTAATATGAAGAACCTCTTGAATTTCCCTGTCAAGCGAATTGGCTGTTCTAATTTCTCCAGTATTTGAGTTTATTTGGAAATTGTCATATGCCGGTCCTGGTAATATGTCATATTTAAGTAGGGAATTGATTCCTTAAAATGTGCACACAAACACACACACACATAAAAATCAGTCGATTTTAAAAATGATATTGTAATATTAATAACAGGTTTCGAGCAGTTTCCTGGCATATTCATTTATTACAGAGGTGATATAGATTTATTTTTTCTATATATTTGTTCTGCACTATTTTATTTAAAAATCAATTTTAAGTAAAGATGTTTAAGGAAAAAGATATATTAAATATGAACATTTAGAGACTTCTTTTAGACCCTTGAAGGGTTGAAAAGAATGTAGCATGACTTTTTAATTTGAACATTATGTGGCATTTGCAAGTATTAAAGTTCTCTATTATTAAATAAAAGAGAAAATATTCTGATTGGTCAGATACAGTTAACCCTTGTAGTTCAGTCAGACAGGATTCCCCCTCTCCCCCAAATAAAATGTTAAAAAGATCAATAGCTAAAAAATAAATGTTGGTTACAGGATTTTTAGTGTTATTTTGGTAATTAGTAAATCTATACTAGTTAAAGGTTTTACATTAATACTGGGTATTCTTAATTTATCACATGGCCAAACTGATTTGTTTGAACGGCCAAATTGATTTAATTGATCAGAGAAAAGACAACATTTATGTTTATTGATAACTGGAAATCCCTTATGGGTGTTTTGTATAAAACAGAAAAAAGATGAATTTATGATTTATGGGTTTGATGATTAGATAAACTAGATTACAGAAACAATAGAATTACAATGTAATTTATAAAAAGAGGTAGGTTTATAATTGCAATTATAACTGCTGTAGAGAATATTGAAAACCACATGGTAGTATATTTATTTTTCCTTTTTTGTATTATTTTTTCTTTCTTGCATTTTAACCCATCTTTGATTTATTTCTTTTTTCTTCCTTATTTTATATTACTTTATTAGTTTTAGAAATAGGTAATAAATAATATTTTGCACTGTCCGTATGAAGAGTAGCAACCATTTAAACATGTAAGCATTATAACACGGTTAGATAGGTAAATAAATTATCCATAATCATACTACAAAGTAAAACTTTTAAATTATCCATCATCATACTACAAAGTAAAAGTTTAACTTTCCTGTGATAAGATGGAAGATGATTCTGCAATCAAGTTGTTCTGCGCATGCTACTCTTCATACGGACAGTGCAAAATATTATTTATTACCTATTTCTAAAACTAATAAAGTAATATAGAATAAGGAAGGAAAAAGAAATAAATCAAAGATGGGTTAAAATGTAAGTATATTCTGATAATCCTAAGGATTTTGTACAGTGACACTTATTTTCTTGTAATGCATTTGCACATGTAATCCTTCAGTCAATTTAATTACAACATATTTCTCCACTATTAAGAATGATCTGATCCATCATTTACCAATTGTGAGCTTTATTCTTTGAGAATACCATATCCCTGATTTTTATGCATGCCCTTTAAAAATGGAGCTTCTGATATTAAACATATAATGTCCCATATTAGTCAGTTGTCATGACAGAACTCTGCCATATCTGAGTGTAACAAAGGAAAATGTTACTCATGAAATGTAACAGCTCTTTATTTTTTAGAACAGCTGTATGCCTTCTGTCTGTAATGGGAAACTTACTTCCCATTTTTGCCTTTTATAGTTTTATATGAAATTACTTCCATATTTCTTGTGGTTTCAGTGCTGAGGAAAGCATAACATCTTTTTCACAATGTTTACAGAAAAATAATACTGTAACAATAACTATAGTCCTTTATTATAGACAAGTGTATATGTCAGGTTATAATAGATTATTTTACCTTCAGCTATTCAACATTTCAATTTATTTGGTCTCTTGCAGGGGTGGGTTCCGACAGGCATTGCTGCCGGTTTGCTTGTGGGCGCGCTTCGCACGGGGGCGTACTTGATGCACGATGCGCGTGCATGAGCAGTGCAATAAAAATTGTTCTGCGCATGCACAGAAGCGAAAAACAAGATGGCGGCACCTACGGCCCTGCCCGGAGAACCGGTTCATGGGTGTGGCACACCTGGGTTGCTGCCGGTTCCAGCGACCTAGGCTGCCAAACCACTACCAGTTCAGCCGAACCGGTAGGAACCTACTACTTGGTCTCTTGTCTTGGAAAAATGTTAAATAAAAACAGCTTATCAGGATACTCTATTCTGATATCAATACACAATACTGCTCCCTATTAAATGGTTTCTGACTTGCATTCTTGTTAAATGTTAAATAAAAACAGCTTATCAGGATACTCTATTCTGATATCAATACACAATACTGCTCCCTATTAAATGGTTTCTGACTTGCATTCTTGTTTTCACAACCTTATAAATGGTACTCAAGGTGTTCTTAGGCATTTTCTATTATTTCTTTGTCTGAACTGGGGAAATCCGATCCAATTAATGGAGGAACTATCATCAAAGCTGAGAGAACAGCTCTAATAAGAATAAGTATTTTGTTAGTATCCCAAGAAATAAGGCAACATCAAGATCTAAATAGCCTACATAGAAAAGAGTCATCTTCAAGTAAGTATCCATCCTAGCTAGTGTCAGAAAACCAAGATTATGGCTTTTGCCAAAAGGCCAAAACTCCATTTATGGAGCACTAATGGCCACAAAATAGAATAAATAAATAGCCTTTAGTATTTAGGAATGCATGCCACTGGCTCAAGCCCACTGTGAATACTTGATAAAGATCTTCCAATGCTATCCTTATTTTTTTTCCAAATCAAGGGAAGATATTATGTTCCAACTTAGTTCAGACTAAGTCTCTAGCCCAGTTCCTTCATGGGACTTTGGTTGGGCCCCCATGTGTGTGTTTCACCTCTCTGGAAAATGTACAATCTAAATTCATCAGAGCAGCTCTCCAGATACCATGCTGTGTATTAAACTTACACTTACGACTGGAGACAGGCATGATTAAAGTTGAGTCCAGAGTGCCTCTAGCTTCTATAAACCTTTGGTTAAAGCTCAACTTCTTTCCCCAAGGCTTAGCACCACTAATCCTCAGGATAACTTCCAATGCCCATGGATCAAGGCTGTGGAATTATCTTTCAAATGTAGGCTACCCTCCCTCCACATTTCTTGAGATGGAATATGAATCGGGAAAAACAATGCCTGAAGCAAAGGTTAAAAGGATACAGAAAGGAAAGCAGATCAAGGGAAAGCTCCAACCTTCCTGTCACCACTACACATATTCCACACTGTTGCTGCGGCCAGCTGCTTCACACAACTAGAAACACCTAACTATCAGAAAGCTTTCTCTCTTGCCCATGCAAGAATTTGCCTGCAAGCAAGAATTGGTGGGATAAAATAGACAAAATAATACAAAATGAGGAAGCTAAAATGATCTGGGACTTTAGATTTCAAACTGACAAGCATCTGCCACCCAACATCCCGGACTTAACTATGTTTATAAGACAAAATAAATCTGGACAGTGGGAATTGCAAAACCTGAAAACAGCAGAATAAAACTGAAAAGCACAAAATACAGAAACCTGCAAATAGAAGAATAGTGATGACAAAGGAAACAAAGATAGCAGCAATAACATTGGGCATTTTGTGTGCAATTCCAAAACATCTGGAGCACCAATTGAACACTATTGACGTTTACAAAATCACCATCAGTCAATTACAAAAGGCAGCCTTACTTGGAACAGCTTACATTCTGTTATGACTTTAATATTATTGAACAACATCTGGCTATCCCAGGTAGACCCAGATCTAAGTAAAATTAATTCTTGGAATAAATACAATCAGAGACAGACATTTTCTTCTTCTGAGCAAATTCCAGGATGTTCTGCAGGTGACAATCAAAATGTCCATAGAGGAAAAGGTAATTCTGTTGCCCTTGGAGGCCAAATTACTTTTAAGATTTACACAACAAATAGATCGTTGCTCTTAGAGAATGGTCTAATATTCTAATCAGGCTGCATCAGTGTTTTACCAGAATATTGGCTAAGATAATAATCTACCATTAAAAAATCAGCAGTATGTTTATACCTCTATTGTTGCCACAGTAAAAATATGGAGCCAGTTTATGAGGTTCTTAAATTATGCCTGAAGTTATAGATCGAATTCAAGAAAACACAAAAATGCACACTGCATGCAGACTGACATCTAGGCAAGAAATGTATGTACGTACGTACGTATGTATGTCTATATTCATGCTTGAACAGAGGGTTGGATTAGAAGACTTCTAAGGTGCCTTATAACTTCTAGAACATGCTTTTTAGAATAAGATTCTTGAATAATAACAACTGACATTTAATACATCAACACAATTGACTGAAATTCAGTAAAATAAATTGGCAAGTATAATATATATTATAGCTAACAACATATACTACAGTTAGAAAAGCATGAATGCAAAATTTGATATACTAATTCTCCCAATTCATAAAGTCAGGGAACTCTGCACATATTTCATGTTCTACTGTTATCGTGCTTGTATTTTTATGTTTTGACTGTCTGTCTGTCTGTCTAGGTAGCTACAGTCTCTCCCTCTCCCTCCTTCCTTCCATCTATATCTGGGAATTTGAAATGCAAATCAGAGGGGTGCATATGTAAGTTCAGGAGCTGTAACTTGAGTGTTGAATTATTTTTATTTAGAAAAAAGTGACATTGATACTCTCTTCCTTTTGCATTTAATAAAGCATTTGATTTTAAAAATTAAATAAAAAAGCTTTATGGAATAATATTTGAATTGAAATTGTCCATAATTTCTTTTCTTCTTTAATAAAAACAGTAATTAAAAGTGGTATTATACTGCCCCATTCTGGACAAATGGAATGAATGCATCCATGTAATAACTTTTAATCTATACTGATTAATCTATAACTTTTAAAAGAGCATAGATCCACAATCTAGTGGGATAATTTTCAATTTGGGACACCTACCATTAATCAGCATCATTTAATGAAAATCTATAGCAGAAACTTTTCAAAGTTGGGGCAGCTCTTTTCACCCTCTTTTCACCCTAAAGCCTCTGGAGCCTGGGGAGGGCGAAAAATGACTTTTAAAAACGTTGAACTCAGCTGGCCAGCGGGCGCATGCGCGCTGGCCAGCTGACAGGGCAGCGCCTTGCGTGCCCTGACAAATGGCTCTGTGTGCCACCTGTGGCACGCGTGCCATAGATTCGTCATCACTGCTATAGGGCACTGCACACCAGAACAACTAGACACAAGGACAGTTTTTCCCGAATGCCATCACTCTGCTTAACAATTAATTCCCACAACACTGTCAAATAATTTACTAAGACTGTATTACTATTATTCTCCTCTTCCTTCCTTGTATCTATCTCTTCCCACTTATGACTATAACCATGTTGCTTGTATCTTTAAATTTATATTGTTTTATTTGTTTACTAGTACGATTTGATAGCTTATTAGTAATCTTGACTATCACTAAGTGTTGCATCTTTTTATTCTTGATGAATGTATTTTATTCTCCTTATGTACACTAAGAGTATATACACCAAAGACAAATTCCTTGTGTGTCCAATCACACTTGGTCAATAAAGAATTCTATTCTATTCTGTTCTTAAAGCACAACTTAAGAGTATTGAACTTTTCATATTTTATATGTAGCTATGAGATATTTTCCCATAGACGGGCAGGAGGCATCACATGCTGGTCCCACCTACACCTGCAGGGGGGGGGAGTCACGATACATCACGTGACACTACCGTGACACCACGAATTTGACACCCCTGATATATAGTATCATGTTGGTAAGCATGACCTCATATTCTAATATTTCCAAGTACTTCTGTGTTCATTAGTATAGAACCATGATGTATAATCAATGATTTCATCTATTGACTTATTTTGCAAATGATCCTTCACACAGACGTTACTCTGCTACTACTTTTGTAGTAACTCAGAAATCATTCCAGAAACAATATTCTACTAATTGTATAATCAAGAGAAAATCAGGTGTCTCTTAAAGCTAAATGAAACTATCTTTTTTATTGACAGCCTGGTTATTATGGAATTTTTCAGGGTAAGAAGGTTAGGTCAACAGAACTATCTGCACTTCTTCACGAACTATTAAAAACAATCTTCTTCATCCTATACAATATTCTGCACGACTTCCTCTGTTGTGTTTAAGCCACAAATGTTATTTCATTAGATGATATAACATATTTTTTGTTATGAAATCACAATTAAACATTGCTACAATTAGATTATTCATACTTAAAAATTCAGTCTTTTTTTGTGTTCGAGAGAGAACAATGCTCTTTATGTTGAACAACAGAATGTCAGGGTTTCAAACAACATCCTCAATAAAATAACAGTCCGAGGCTAGGGATTCCTCAAAGTTCCAATTTATTAGAAGAGCCATGTTGGCACATCTGGGAAAACCCAAATCTGAAAGCTTCCAGGTTTTCCCCAGCCAGCTGAAAGTTCAAGACCCTGCCCCAGCACCCACATGTCCATCACATGGTCCAATCAGTCATTGACCCAGAGGAAGATTCCTCCCAGTGATGCCCCTCCGTGTGCAGGGGCAAGATGACCTTGACTCTCTGAGAAAGAATGTTATTTTGACCTCAAAGCTCCCATGCTCCATACAATCCCCCCTCCCAGTTTCCCACAGTGTTTTGTTTCATAACAAAAATATGGCTTCCAAGCCTGACAGAGAATGTGTCAAATTTTGTCCTATTAACAGTTGGTGGCTTAAAATGCATCAGATCACATCATCTAATGCATACATCAAGCAAAATCACATCTTTGTGGTGAGTTATATTGATATAGTTTTATTTGGTTGGTAATAAATGAATGCACTGTAATGTAAAACAAAAATTCCAATGAAACATTCAGGTACTTAATGTCAGGGGAAGAATTATTTCACCCTGAACTAGATGAGGCTTAGACCGCGGCGTTTCCAAACAGGCATATTCTTTAAGGTGCGAAGAAAAGAAAATAAAGAAATCCCGGAGAACATATTCTAATGAAAAACAAACTTTAATACAAAAATAATAAATGGAAATAAAACAAAACTAACTAATTGTTACATTTTGAAAAAAAGCAATTCTGTCTCCCAGACGGACAAAGATCAAAAGGAGAAGAGAACTCTCTGGAATGAATGAAGTAATAAAAAAGATAAGCATGCGCAGTACATCATTGTCAGATAAGACCTTATGACCTGCGCAGTAACTCTTTCAGTTTAACTATTTAGTTTCAATTCGTCAGTTCAGGCTAGCAAACAATTTAACGCAGTGACACTTAAAACCATACTAACACACCCAAAAGTTATTAGAAGATCAACCTAAGAAATATATTAAAATACCTATATTTTGACTAAACCACAATTAACTTTTCACATTCAACAAGATCTGAGTGCAAAGATGTTAGCAGGAATCATTCCGTAAGTTGATGATATACCACCCATGGCTTTAAACAGAACCTTCCAAATTGGCCAAAGAATTGTAAATACATGTGACAGAACAAGAAAAATTATTGTAGAAAATACGCATAATAATAATAATAATAATAATAATAATAATAATAATAATAATAATAATAATAATAGTAGTAGTAGTAGTAGTAGTAGTAGTAGTAGTAGTAGTAGTAGTAGTAATTTTCATAATATGTGTGCGGATCCAAGCAGTGCGGCCTTTTGCATTTGACTGATGGTGATTTTGTCAATTTTTAACTGTTTTAAATGTAATTCCAGTGCTTTTGGAATAGCACCCAGTGTGCCGATTACCACTGGAATTACCACTGCTGGTTTGTGCCATAATCGTTGGATTTCGATTTTTAAGTCCTGTTATTTCGCGATTTTTTCATATTCCTTCTCGGCGACCCTGCTATCACCTGATATTGCGATGTCTATGATTGTAACCTTAGTTTTCTCAACCAGTGTGATGTCTGGTGTATTATGCGCCAGGATTTCCCTTGTCAATTGCTGTGATTACCATTCGGTAGTTTGAATGCCAATTGTATAAAAGAGCTTTAGTAGTTCTTAACTCACCGCTACTGATGTCAATCTGAAAGTGACCTAAACTTTCTTCTGAAAGAGAAGAAACATGTACATGTTAGGAAAGTGTTATTTAGAACCACCTTAAACAATGTGAAGTATTGAGTGAAACTGAGAATTCAACTCCTGCTGCTACTGCCTACCCTTGCTTTGTGATGCAAAATTCTCTCACATGGCAAGCAGAATATAATCGTGTTTCCCTAAATGTGCATATTTTTCTGTTTCTGTCTTGCAGTATTAAAAAGATTCACTTAAATAGGAATCAACTTCCAATTCAAGGAATAATAATTTAAACTAATATCCTTTATAAGCTTATAGAAGTCTGGCACTTTTAAAACAGGAATCTGATTTCTTAGGGTACAATTTTAACCCCTCATGCCTCCATGTTAAAGAGATAAGGATATACCCAATCAATATGCAATAAAGGTCATTTACACCAATTATGAGCAATTCAAACTTATAATGAGGGGTGAAATTCAGCAGGTTCTGACAGGTTCTGGAGAACCGGTAATGGAAAGTTTGAGTAGTTCAGAGAACCGTCAAATACCACCTCTGGCTGGCCAGAGAATGGAGATTTTGCAGTATCCTTCCCCTGGAATGGTGTGGGAATGGAGATTTTGCAGTATCCTTCCCCTGCCATGCTCACCAAGCCACGCCAGCAGAACCAGTAGTAAAAAAAATTGAATTTCACCACTGCTTACAATCCATATTTGGCCCCAAATTCTCCAAGATTGCATTGCCTCAAGTCAAGGAGACCTTTTCCTCTATCTTAATATATAACTTTCTATCCTTCCCTTCAAATATTATACCTGAGAATAACGATATTTTCTGGTAAACTCTCTGTATAGTATGACAAGTTGCTCTGAGAGGGTATATCTATATACTACTAAAACTCTAATTCCTGTAACTGGCCGAAATGGTATACCACAGAGCAAAACATTTTGAACTAAAGTGCAACCATAGTCAAATGGGCTGACCTACGGAATACATACAAAATACAGTATCCACGATGCCCATGAATATCATACATTTTTATAAATGTCATGTGCTGATGTTTGAGTGTCCAACCTAGATTATTTTCAAGGCAGGTACATCTTTGAATGAACCCAACTTTTCTAATGGGGGAAGTACATTAGACGCTCTGTTACTGTTGAAGACATTGAGGAATCTGGTAAGGAAATATCTTTGAAAGTATGTCCCAATGGAGCATGCATTGCCTAGTATCCTCTAAATTTGGATTAGAAGTGAACTCCGTTAATTCAATATATCTGCACAATGTAACCCTAATTTTCAGAAGAAGCTTGCAAAAGGACAACGTTGCGAAGGAGCATAAAATCTCATTTTAGGTATGAGACTTTTTAATAGAATACTTCTTTCTATAGCAGTCCAAGTCATGGTAAGATATCAAAAAATATCATACCTTCATTGTATTCCATTCACCTAATGGAGAATCTCAGCTGGAAAAGAACTTCCCAGAGGGACACAAGTATGATGCTATAGAAACTGAATCAATTAAATTATATTAAAAATTGCAGAGAGATTGTCAGCAGGAAAAAACTTAAATAAGGACTGTTATCTGCCAATTAAGTTTTGCTTTGTTGCCTGAAGACTAGAGTGGTAAATATATTATCAGAAAAGAATAATTTAAAAAATCCCACAGTTGATACCCTCGAACAGCAGAGCACATTTTAAATCAACTGTGGTTTTGAACACAGTAGCTATGCTATTTTATAACATATCATAAACCTACTGGAGTTTAAAGATAAACAGAGATTGTCATGGCTTACTTTGGGAGAATAAGATCCAAAACACAGATGTCACCCATCCAGGTTGTCACAATTAAGATAAATATATTAATATATTCTTATGACAAACTGAATATGTGACATCTGTGTTCTGGATCTAAGCCATGACAATTCCATGAAGTCTTGATTCTTCCCTTTCCTAAATAATTCCAAGAATCACGGAAGTCAGAGAAAAACAGATCAAGGAGAGAAGCAACCGAGAACTATGGAGAAATTCTCCTAACAGTGAGAACAATCTACCAGGGGAACAGCTTGCCTTCAGAAGTTGTGGGTGCTTCATCACTGGAGGCTTTTAAGAAGAGATTGGACAACCATTTGTCTGAAATGGTATACTGCATGGTCTCCTGCTAGAGCAGTGGGTTGGACTAGATGACCTCCAACTCTGATGTTGTTCTTGTTCCTTTCCCTATGGCAGGGGTGTCCAAACTTGGCAACTTTAAGACTTGTGGACTTCAACTCCCAGAATTCCCCAGCCAGCTCTGCTGGCTGGGGAATTCTGGGAGTTGAAGTCCACAAGTCTTAAAGTTGCCAAGTTTGGACACCCCTGCCCTATGGGATAGTTATTGTCTCTATGGGATGCCCCCAGCAGGATCAACTACCCTCCAATCCATAGAATCCCAGAACCTCAGTAAAAAGTAAAAAAGGCAATAGTAACCTGAATCCATAGCATTCTTTAAGTTACACACGGATGGTGCTAAATGGGTGACAATGACCAGATGCAGTCAAACTATTTTTACTTCATAAATAATATTACCTGAGGATAACGAATGCAGCACTATTCCATTGTTTCCAGAATCAAGGTCTTTGGCAAATACACTGGCCGCTCGGGTTCCTGCAGGTTGCCTTTCTAAAACCTACAATCAAACAATTCAGTTAAAACTAAATGTTTCAAATTACAAGGAATTCAAATAATTCGTGTCCCAAAACAAAATTATGATGTCTGGTTTGCAGAGAATTTTCACAAACATATTCACAAATGGGCATGTTCATGCCATTTATTCAGTGGCAGGTATTTTTTCTGTTATCTGTTTGCCCCTTTTCGGAGTGGCTGCATCAGCATGATTTTCAGCCCACTTATCAAAATATTAACTAATAGTCAAATTTATTGACTGATTGCAGGATGCTTACTTCTAGCTCTGGCCATAGGTAAGTTGTAATTTGTTGAGATTGTTTTGCAGTCAGAGCATAACTAAGCTGATGTATTAAAAATACTTCATCTTACTGACTATCTGAGCATGTACATATACATACATACTATATTTATACATTTAGAAGACTTATAGTATGTACCGTGTATTTCCAAAAATTAGATAGGGTCTTATTTTCTTTTGACCCCCCCGAAATAAGCCCTTGGTCTTATTTTTGGGGAGGTCTTATTATTTTTGAGATGTAGGAGATGGTGAGCGTGGTCAATTTATGGCTGCTGCTGTGTTGCAATATTTTGGGGAGGGCTTATTTTCAGGGAAACAGGGGTACTTCATTGATTTTTCTGTAATACCTATGCAAGTTTCACTTTAAAAATATATGCCGATTGGTTACAAATAAATTTCGTGATAAAAAATCTTTATACCATCAATATACCATCATTCTCATTTAACTATGTTTGTTTAAACGTGCTGTTGTTTAGAATCATTTATATTTGTAACCAATTGACATGCTTTCTGGACGATGTAATGAAGAATGTTTTTGTGTGTGTTTTTTGTTTAATTAAAACAATAAAAAAAGAAAAAAAAATATATGCCATAGCAGGTAGTAGTATTTAACCAATTATGATTCCAAAAATCTATCCTGAATTAGATTTTATTAATATTTGAAATTGGGAACATTATCTGACAAAGGTAATAATAAACCAGTTCCATATGGTTACCACAAGACGTTCATGTTAATCATCAGGATCTCAGACCAAATTATTTCGCATTTTGTAACAGGATGTCCAAATTCTAATTCAAACATTTGACCACCAGATGGTGACCAAAGCCAATTTTTCTTCATACATTTTTTTTTTAACTTGCCCGTAATGCAAGTTGAACATACACCGGGTAGAATTCACATTCAAATTTAAAATTAATATGCTCCATATTCCGTCTCACTGTAATAAAATGTGTAAAATGTCCCCAAAGCCCCTTCTCAAACCTCCACAGTAACAGACTTTGCATATTTTGCAAACCTTGAAACGTAGCAGATCCTTGGAGAAACATGGACGGTTGTCATTGAGGTCCATAACTGAGATATAGACAGATACGGTAGCATTAAGTTGAGGGACCCCATGGTCTGTTACCAGAGCAATCAATTGGTGCTGAGATTGCTGCTCATAGTCTAATGCCACCCAGTTTATAATTTCCCCTGGTGAAAAGGAACAATGAAAAAAAAGAGTATCGTGGGATACATTTTGATAGTCTTAATAAGTACCACAAGGTACCATTTGCTGCTTCTGTCACTTGATCCATGACCCAGAGGCTAGCAAGAGCAGTCATTCAACATTATTTGTGCATCTACTGTCATTGTGCAGTAAATGATTTGGACTTCACACAAAAGTTAGTGTCAAAGCCAGATGCTATCATCCAGAAGCAATCTTATTGTTAGGGTTCCAAGTAATACACCCATAGCAAACATAAGTCCAAGGCTGGTAGATTCTTCAAAGAATAGTTTTATTTGGATATATCATATTGGCACAGGCTGGTGAAAACCGACTCTAAATGTTCCCACGGTTTTCACCTATTTTAAATTAAAAGTTTTCTCCCTCCCCTAAACAATCAGTCATATGGTCCAATGAAGGTGCCATCCAATTGCCTGGTAGCTTCATTCCTCCCCTCTCCAACCATCTGTGGGAATGTCCTTGGTTCCCAGGAGAAAGTATTTTGTTTTGGCTACAAACCTGAACTATCTCTATTCTTCCCTATCTATCCCCCAGCTCCAGTTTAGCAACACTGAAGCCTCAAGAAGGCCTCGGTCAGGTCAGCTTCAGGATTGACACAGATAATATTCTGATTCCCAGACCAGCAAAACAAAAGTTATTTTAGTTGTTAAGTAAACTTGCTAAAATCTGGGGATTCTCATAACAAATGCTTTTGAGAGACTAATAAACATTTCTTCACTTTTTGCAGAGCTGCAGATATTCCGAAGCCTTGCAACAACTTAATATGAGTTATCTGGGAACTTTTAAAAATGAATTGCCTCATAATAGAACAATACAGCACTGGTTATACTCCATGATTTCCAAATTATTTCTTTATATCTCTACCACTCATGCTGTTTTATTCATTTTTTTCAATTGATAAAAGGACAGTTTTTTGTAGAATGTATTATTTACATGCAGATGAATCGTAGAAAACAACTATTTGGCAAGTTATGTGTAATTTCCATTCCATATTCATTTGGGATAAAATTTGTTTATCATACCTTTTCTTGAATGTTATTCTGTATCAGCTTTCTCATTCTCTTTAAAAATATACATTATTTAAATATGTGACATGCTATTATTAAGTATTGCGTACAAATATCTCTAAATCATGCATAAAGCCATGCTAGTCAATTTCCTATCAAAAGGAGCAAGCATTAGCTATTAAGTTTGAATTAACTTAAATTCTCCAAATAGAAGAAAAAGCCAGAAGAAGAAAAGAGCAAATGTATCAGCAAGAATGGACATAGGCAATTGTATAGTTTTAAAGCAGTAGGGCAGCAGAATAAAGAGAAAACTAGGATTAAGGGATGAGTTTGTAAATAGTATCAATTGATGCTGCATACTGTCCTAGAAGTTCATTCCTCAAATCAGTAGAATATATGTAATAAGCACAGATGACTCAGCATTTGTGCTGATGTTTTATATTTTTTAACTTTATATTATGATACTTGGGAGTATCAAAAAATTTTTTATTGCTGCAAGTAAAGAAGACTGCATTCTATTTTTTAGTGTTATTTTTTTATTTGCACCTTCAATGCCCAGTTTTAATAAATGTTGAGATACAGTTTGTAATTTACAAATAAATGAAGTAATTAAATAAATTCAATGGGTTCATATATTACTGGAAAACTAACACATTCCCCCTGAATATAGGGAACATTGTATAATGTATTACCTGTATTGGAATTGATTCTGAAATAATTTTCACTTGATAAGATGAAGTAGGAGAGCTGCCATTTCTTCCAGAGTCCTTGTCAATTGCTTCAATTGTGCCAGTCACACCTTGGGGCAGTACTCTTTCCTCAACTTCAATCAAATAGATATTGTGAAGAAACACAGGAGAGTTATCATTTTCATCAATTACGTTGATTATTATTAATGTGCTTGCATTTTGCACTGTTTTATCCATTGAGCTAGTAACAAAAGCTCTAAAACTATGAGTTTGCAAATGTTCATAGTCGGCTTATGTAAGTAAACCACACCTGGTTTCTGGATCATTTTTAATAGAAACAGAATCTATGTTACCTTACAAAGAGTATGTAAGAGTAGCAGAAATGTGATGGGGATTTAGCTTCCAGGCACTTATTTGCAGGATTCTGTCACCTAGACAGGATCTTTCACTAACTTCCACTTGATATAGCAACTTTTCAAAAATCAACACAGGACTTCTTTTTTGTTTGCCAATTAGCACTCCCAAAATCAACACAGAGCTCAGGGAAGGATTTGCATGATCTTCTGCTCTGATATGTACCACTACATGCTCCTGCTGCTTATGGCTACTCAGATCTCTAGCAAGGTAAAGAATCCCAAGAGCTGGATCAAGAGGCACAATGGATGAGCCCATTGAGCATATATCAATCAGAGTTACGTTGACCTGGGCACTGCTGAAAGTGGAAGAGCTTCCCAATTGTGACTTCACTGTAAAAAGTATATGATCATGTGTTTCATGGTCAAGTTGTTTTTTGGTGTGTATGATTCCACTGTGAGAATCAGTAGTAAAAATTCCATGGGAATTGCCAGAGGAAATTCTATAAGAAACTGTATCCAAGAAATCTGTAAAAAGGAATCAAACAGATAAGTTTAACAGTGTAGAGGTTTCATTTCATGGAAATGCATTCCAGTTTGCTTGAAAAATCCATGCTACAATATTAAATGACTTAATATTTTAAGCCTGCTTTCAGATACTTCCTATTTGTTTTTATTTTCACTGAATCTAAAGCATGCAGAAAAATAAAGAGAAAACAAGATTATATGGAGTATTTTTAAGTGCTTTATTTCTATCCCTTTAGATTATAAACACACACACACACACATACAGAGAGACAGTTGTGACCAGGACTGCCATTGCTATGCGATCTGGTTGTAAAACATGACATTATATGGCGGCATTGCTTATTAACACAATTCTAGCAGTCCCAATTGCTGTTAGAACGGGAAATGACAGGAGTTGCAGGTAAGGAATTTGGTTGATATGCTGCTACTACCGAAGGGTATGGCGATCCTTTGGGTCATCAGGATATAGAGACAGTTCAGTGGAGACCATATAAGGGCACATTTGCTATTAAGGGTGAGAGTAGTGGAAAATCGTTGGTATCTTGTATTCCGTAGCAGGTTTTTCAGGAACAAAAGAGACAAGAACAACACAACGGGACGACTTATGACCTTTCCTATGGGCTTCCCCATTTACTTTGTTTGTGAGAAGCCAGGGGAGAAGGTTGCAAGTGGTCATCACATGATGTGGCATGCGGTGACATAATTGCCTGAAACCTGAGAACCCATATCATGATCACATGACTGTAAGGATGCTGCAATGGCTGGAACTTTTACGACCAGTTAAAAGTTCATTTTTTTCCATACCACCATAACCTTGAACAAATAGAAGTAAGCCAAAGGCTACCTATGTGAATTTACTTAAAATCTCTGCTAACTACATCCAGTTAAGTTGAATGATTCTACTGTATAGACACCCATCAAAGTTTTTTTGCAGTCAGATCTTATAAATGATATGAGGTTAATTCAAGCCTGACCTCGCTGTAGAACAACTGTATAGATATACAGTACTGTGCAAAAGTTTTAGGCAGGTGTGAAAAAATGCTGTAAACAACGAATGCTGTCAGAAATATAAATAATGATTGTTTATTTTTGTCAATGTTCAAAATGCAAAGTGAGCGAACAAAAGAAAAATCTAAATCAAATCAATAGTTGGTGTTATTACCTTTTGCCTCCAAACCAGCATCCATTCTCATAGGTAAACTTGCACAAAGTCAGGGATTTTGTAGGATTATAGTCAGGTGTATGATCAACCAATTATACCAAAAAGGTGCTAATGATCATCAATGTCACACATAGGTTGAAACCCAGTCATGAACTGACACAAAAACAGCTGTGTAGGAGGCTTAAACCTGGGTGAGGAACAGCCAAACTCTGCTACCAAGGTGAGGTTGTGAAAGACAGTTTCATGTCATGGCAAGATTGGGCACAGCAACAAGACACAAGGTAGTTATACTGCATCAACAAGGTCTCTCCCAGACAAAGATTTCAAAGCAGACTGGGGTTTCAAGATGTGCTGTTCAAGCTCTTTTGAAGAAGCACAAAGAAACGGGCAATGCTGAGAATCATAGTGGTCGGCCAAGGAAACTTAGTGCAGCAGATGAAAGACACATCAAGCTTATTACCCTTCAAAATCGGAAGATGTCCAGAAGTGCCATCAGCTCAGAACTGGCAGAAACCAGTGGGACCCAGGTACACCGATCTACTGTCCGGAGAAGTCTGGCCAGAAGTGGTCTTCATGGAAGAGTTGCAGCCAAAAAGCCATACCTCCGATGTGGGAACAAGGCCAAGCGACTAAAGTATGCACGAAAACATAGGAACTGGGGTGCAGAAAAATGGCAGCAGATGCTCTGGACTGATGAGTCAAAATTTGAAATATTTGGCTGTAGCAGAAGGTGTTCGTTGAAGGGCTGGAGAGCGGTACAATAATGAGTGTCTGCAGGCAACAGTGAAGCATGGTGGAGGATCCTTGAACGTTTGGTGCTGCATTTCTGCAAATGGAATTGGAGATTTGGTCAGGATTAATGGTGTCCTCAATGCTGAGAAATACAGGCAGATACTTATCCATCATGCAATACCATCAGGGAGGCGTATGATTGCCCCCAAATTTATTCTGCAACAGGACAATGACCCCAAACATACAGCCAAAGTCATTACGAACTATCTTAAGCGTAAAGAAGAACAAGAAGTACTGGAAGTGATGGCATAGCCCCCACAGAGCCCTGATCTCAACATCATCTAGTGTGTCTGGGATTACATGAAGAGACAGAAGGATGTGAGAAAGCCTACATCCATAGAAGATCTGTGGTTAGTTCTCCAAGATGTTTGGAACAACCTACCAGCCGAGTTCCTTCCCTAGAAAACCATATTTTTATTTTTAATGTTGCCTTTTTATATTTGTGTTGTATTTGTGCTGATAAATAAATAAAGGGAGACTATATATAAATATAATAAATAAATAAACAAATATAAAAAGGCAACATTAAAAATAAAAATATGGTTTTGGAAGATGTCTTAAATGTATGTGGATAGGAAATGTAAGAAAGAACAAAAGAAAAAATGATGATCAAAATTTGGGTAACAGGCATCTATTTATAATAGGTGCAATGTGGTCACTGACTGTAACTACCCCAGCTGACTTCCAATAAGCAAAGTCAATGGGACAAGCTAGATTCTCTTAATAATTGTGTTAAGTGCTATTGCTTAACTATGGCAAAAAAGGTCATCAACATGGGGCAAAACCTGCCCAACGACTGCCTTGCTTAGCAACATAAATTTGGACTCAATGGTGGTCATAAGTCAAGGACTATCTGGAATGCTTTTTCCGCGACAGAGGTGGTATTCTACCAGTTTGGACTGGTTTGCCTAAACCGGTAGCAGAAATCTCGGGTGGCCCACCCGCCTGCCCCAGTTCTATAGCATCCAATTTAGGCACTTTTTTCACCAAAAGTGCATGTGCGGAGGTACATTTGCAAAACGGTAGGGAAGGTAAGTGAATACCACCCCTGGTGTGTGTGTGTACATACGCATGCCTTTGAATAAATACTGACTCCTGTCGACTGCCTGAACAAGTCCTTGCAGGTTTCTTGGTAACATTTCGGAAGTGGTCTGCCATTGCCTGTTTTCAAGGACTGAGAGAGAGAGAGAGAGAAAGGTCACCCAGTAGGATTTTGCCTAGGATGGAACGGGTATTCAGGGTCACCTTAATCACTGCCGCAAATTGGCTCTCTATGCTGTGATCACATTTCTACACAAATTGGAGCATATCCAGTCACCCATATATCTGTGGCAAGAGATGATTATCTATTTTTCTATTGAGTGACCTGCAAAACCTTTTACCAGCACTTGAGTAAGGCAACACTTACTCAGGTGCTGTCAGGCTTTTACCACTGACAGCACCTGACAAGAATTTGGAAGCCACAGTTTAAAGAAAATGAAGGCAGCAAAAAATGAATGCTCTAATGTTAGAAAATTAATACAAATACAACCTGTATTTGAACAGAAAATGTACAGAAGAATCTCCTGAAGAGGAAGAGGATGCCATGACATTAGTGATACTTGTGAAAGATTTATAAAGTTCAAGGTCATTACCATCAGCTAAGCAGAAATTTGTTTTATTTATTTTTAAAAATGTCTTGTTTTAATTCCCCCACCTCTATATACAATGCCAGTTTTTCTTAACCTGTTGCCTTCCACACATGTTGAGCTATATCATACCTGTCATACCTACAATCTCTACAGTATGTGTCTGAATTTGGTATTTGGAATTTTATGTGAAGTATAGTTGAAAATCTCAGTAATGTACCAAAAGAAGGAAGGTTGTTGTATTCATAAATATAAAGTATTTTTGGGGGCAGCTCTACTCAAATGATCCTACATATCTAACTTAGCATGGGTTTAGTGGAAGTTGTTTAAAGCCACAATTGACTCGTTTCACACAAGACACTAATCAATAAGTTATAGTTTGCAAACAACTTGTTCACAAAACCTATTAAGCAAAATCCTGTGGATGGAGTCTGTGTGTCTTCTGCCTCACACCCCACATTAGCATGTGCATCTTGTTCCTTGTTTGCTGATCAACTCATACTTCTGATGTAAGAGTTGTCATACATACTTGACTGAAGAGTATCACGTTCCTATCTGGTCCTTCTCTTCCATCAAGTGCAACTTTAAAAAGGATGCACAGGAAGAAATAAAAGAGGAAGGGCATACTATCTAACCAGCCATATCAGTTGAATCAACTGTGATGATCAATGGAATGACAGATGTTGCCGTCATATCAAATTCACATAATTAGGACTCAATGAAACATACATTTTCAAAATATCTGTACACCTGTCTACGAATAATATCTTCTAAGGCAGCGGTTCTCAACCTGTGGGTCGGGACCCCTTTGGGGGTCAAACGACCCTTTCACAGGGGTTGCCTAAGACCATCGGAAAACACGTATTTTCAAAAAAATATACGGAAAACATAAAATAATTTTATGGTTGGGGGTCACCACAACATGAGGAACTGTATTAAAGGGCCGCGGCATTAGGAAGGTTGAGACCCACTGTTCTAAGGGAGCATTTCTCTTTCTCAGAATAATGGCTTCCACAAGATTATTATTTTCTGCACCACTAGAGGAATTTTGGAAAAAGTGCTCTGAGCCATTCTGTTTCTTTCAGCTTCTCCAAATCAAATAACTTGGCCTTTAGAGAATAAGCTTGTAGCAGACAAACCATCATGTCACATATATCCACAGGTTTGTGTCAACAAATATCACATTCTATGCAATAAACTGAATATTGTTTATCTTCATAGCTAGTTTTTATTTATTCAGAGCTATTTGCATAGACGGAATTTTTTGCAACAACAGGGCATTGTCTTGTTGTATTACACGGGACCTCCAGGAAATAGATAAGTATTCTCTAGATTAACTTCTGTCATCTGCATGCATCACCCATTTCCAGCTCAATTTCCATATGGTGTTGGAGTTACTATGTCCCTCTGAATCTGGGAGACTATCATTGACTTTTTATGAGAAGAGGTTTGAAAGAGATTATAGTATGATTCCTCCTGAAGAGATCTTCCCTAGATCCAACAATCTAAACTTAGATAACCATTAGCCAGTTTCCACCTCTTTGTTTTTAAGAAAGGTTGCTGAGGCAGTAGTGGCAGTAGTGACAGAGCACGCTGGATTACTTGGATCCTTTTCAGGCAGGATTCATCATTGAGATGGCATTGGCTGCTCTTATAGATGACTTCTGTAGAGATTTGGAGAGGAGTTGCTTCTCCCTCCTGGTTCTTTTGGATCTCTCAACAGTGTTTAATATTATGTTTTAAGTATTAAACAGTGTTTAATATTTATGGGGTTAAGGAATGGAAATGCTGTTTTGCAATAATTCCATTCCTGCTACCGAGGGCAGTCCCGTCCAATTATTATTGTGGAAAAATGCCTTAGTGGTTACTTATGTTAGGGCAGTGATGGCAAACCTATGGCACGCGTGCCACAAGTGGCACGTGGAGCCATTTGTCAGGGCACGCGAGGCACTGAGTTCACCTTTTTTAAAGCCATTTTTCGCCTTCCCCAGGCTCCAGAGGCTTTATAGGAGCCTGGGGAGGGTGAAAAGAGCCTCCCCGCCCCCCCGGAGGCCCTCTGGAGGCTTCAGGGACCGTCCGGAGGCTTCCCTGATGCCTTTGGAGCGCTTAAAACCACCCTCTGAGCAAACCGGAAGTTACTTCCGGGTTGCTCGGGGGGTAGTTTTAAGCGTTCCGAAGGCTTCAGGGACCGTCCGGAGGCTTCCCTGACGCCTTCGGAGCACTTAAAACAACCCTCCGAGCAAACCGGAAGTCACTTCCGGTTTGCTCGGAGGGTGGTTTTAAGCGTTCCGAAGACTTCAGGGAAGCCTCCGGACGGTCCCTGAAGCCTCCGGAGGGCCTCCGGGGGGGCGGGGGAGGCTCTTTTCGCCCTCCCCAGGCTCCTATAAAGCCTCTGGAGCCTGGGGAGGGCGAAAAAAGCATGTAAAAATGGGGGGGGGTCGCGCGTTTCATTATGGGTGTGGCACGCCTGCACACGACCCCCCTGCGCTCTCCCCACTTGTGGCACGCGAGCCAAAAAAGGTTCGCCATCGCTGTGTTAGGGGATTCCAGGCTTCTCCCTTTTCAACTTTTATAATAATAAAAATAGTACTTAGACATATACACCACTCCACAGGCAGCACTCTCTGAACAGTTTACAAAATCAGCATATTGTCCCCAACAACCTGGGTCCTCATTATACTGAAGGTTTGAAGGCTGAGTCAACCTTAGGCTCGTCAGATCAAACTCCTGGCAATGGGCAAAGTTAGCCTGCAATATTGCATTCCAACCACTGAGCCACAAAGACTCTTTATATGAAGCTGCTACATGAGATCTAATTTAGCATTTCAGTTTGGTACCATTTATGTTGTGGAAAAAAAAATGTTCTGCCTTAACCCACTAAACTTCCTTTCCCTGAATCAGACAGAAAATGTCACAACTATGCAGATTCAAAAGCCTGCATGTCCGAAATATCTGGGAAACCTATGAAAGACTAAATAAATATTGGAAAAAGTACCTGCAATCCACACAAGTATAATTAAAGAAACTCCATTCTAACCTAGCATACCAACAAACGTTTCTTAATAAATCAAAAGAGAAGAGAAACTTTTCTAACCAGTGCAGCCAATTTATTGAGGCAAGGATAGACACCTGGATTAGTTTAGCACAGAGGTCTTCAAACGTGGCTACTTTATGACTTGTGGACTTCAATTGCTGGCTGGAGAATTCTGGGAGTTGAAGTCCACTAGTCTTAAAGTTGCCAAGTTTGGGGACCCTTTAGCATCTATATTTTGATAAAGTTCTGCTATTTTTAACGGGGATGGCGAAGGGAATATTTTAAAGTAATAAAGGAGAATATTTTAAAACATCAGCTTGCTTTAGCTGGCAAAATCCACCGATTTTTGCTGGTCCTCCAACCCAGAAAACACTACCTCGTTTGGGGTCACCCCTTGTGCTCTACCTACAAGAGGTTGCTGCTCCTCCTTTTCTCCTCCTCCTCACCCGGCCAAGTTACCTGCAAGAGGCAGTAGCCGACCTCGGAGTGTTCAGCCAAGCTCACGTTGTAGACTCGGCGTTTGAAGACGGGCTCGTTGTCGTTGGCATCTGCGACGGTGATGCTCACCAGGCAGGAGCCCGAGAGGGGTGGCGCGCCCAAGTCCCGGGCCAGCGCCCACAGCTGCACCAGCGCTTCCCGCTCGCGATCAGGCGCGGCTTGGAGACTCAGGACGCCGCTGAGCGGGTCGAGCAGGAAAAGCGCACCGTGAGGCTGCGAGCGGCCAAGGCGTAGCGCACCTGGCTGTTGCGAGAGCCGGGCTCGTCGGCGTCCGAGGCGCTGGACCACCGAGCTGGCCGACGCGGCTTCGGAGACGGTGGCTCGGTAGCGGGGCTGCGCGAAGACCGGAGCCTGGTCGTTTCCCAGGTCTAAGGGACCTTCCACGCACAGGAAATAGACGCCGACAGAGCGCCGCAGTGAAAAGGCGCCTTCGCCGCCTCCCAAGCTTAGCGCCACGCCGCTCGACTGTTCGTCGGGGTCGGAGACAGACAAGCGGGCTACTTAGTCCCCCGACTGCGCCCCTTCGGAGACTCGGCGCCGGCCTCGATGAGATAGAGCAGGGGTGTCCAAACTTGGGAACTTTAAGACTTGTGGACTTCAACTCCCAGAATTCCCCAGCCAGCTGGCTGGGGAATTCTGGGAGTTGAAGTCCACAAGTCTTAAAGTTCCCAAGTTTGGACACCCCTGAGATAGAGCAACCGAATGACCGGCGGGTTCTCGTTCACATCGAGGACTTCCACGGCCACACAGGCGGTCGCCACTTCGGGCTGGGCGCCGCCCTCGCGAGCTTCCACAGCCAGCTGGTGGCCAGCGCGCAGCTCGCGATCCAGCGGCCGGCGCAAACGGAGCAACCCGCTGCGCTCGCCCACCTCGAAGTAAGCCGCCGCAGAAGAGTCTCCTTGGCGGCGGCTAAGAGCGTAACGCCCCTCCCCGTTAACACCCAGGTCCGGGTCTGTGGCGAAAACCCGACACACAGAAGCTCCCGCGGGCGCATCTTCCCGTAGCTGGGCGCGATATTCGCGTCGGCCGAAAGTGGGAGCGTTGCCGTTTTCGTCCAGCACTTGGAGCTCTACCCGGAGGCGTCCCCTCCGGCGAGGGCTGCCGCCGTCCCAAGCCTCGACCAGCAACCGGTGGGTAGCCGCCTGCTCCCGGTCCAGCCCTCTCAACAAGAGCAGATCCAGAGGGTCGGAGGGAGCACCGTAGCGCACCTGGAAAAACGGATCTTCCTCCTCCTCCGCGGAGCCGTCCTGGTCTCCCGGCAGCAAGGAGTAGCCTCAGATGCCGAAGCTTCCCTCGTCGGGATCGCGCGCGGCGGGCAGGCGGAAAGCGCTGCCAGGCGGGCTGAGCTCGGAGACGCTGAGGCGCACCAACCCCCGGGGGAAGCGGGGCGCGTGGTCGTTCGCGCTGGCGACGGCGATTTCCACCTGCACGATCGGGGCGATCAGCGTGGCCCCCGCGAAGCTGTAGCGTGCCGTCCGCTCGCGGTCCAGGGGCCTGGCGGTGCGGATGATGCCGGTGTCCGGGTGGACGTGGAAATCCGCGAGCAGGGCGGACTCCCTGCTGCCTTCCGACAAGAAAAACCCACCGGGGTAGGCTTCCCCAGGGGGCAGTCCCGCGCTAATGTCCCCTACCAGAGTGTCAGCCGGCACCTCTTCGTCCACTTCCAAGCTGGGGTTACACACCTGGGCTGAGCACTCCCCAGCAATGCACAGGCAGAGCCACAGTGGGATCGGCCATCTCCAAAAGCCCAACCAAAGGACCACCAAGACCATCATCACCACACAAACCCTGGCCAGGAAAGAGCCCCAAAGAGAAGCGAAGAACAAACCCCCTTCTTCCCAGTACTGATGTGGTTAGCTAGTCCCGGCAATGAGATGCCTGCCAGGAAACCAGCACGCCCAGCGAGCACAGCCCTTCCATTCCTTGGCCTGCTCTTCTTCCTGGCCTTCCTCCAGCCCACCAAAACTGACCTCAGGCTGTGGAGTTCCCAGACCCTCCTCCCCAGCAGGTCCTTTGCGAAGCCCCCAACCGCTCTACTTGGATATATGACTAATCAATTTATAATAGCTTATAATAAAATAAGAAGTTTAGAGAGAACCTGGTATTCAGTATTTTAGCAATAGCAATAGCACTTATATACTGCTTCAAAGTGCTTTACAGCCCACTCTAAGCAGTTTAGAGTCCAGCATGTTGTCCCCAATAATCTGCATCATTTTACCACCTTTGGAAGGATGGAAGGCTGAATCAACCTTGAGCTGGTTAGAACTGACGTGCTGGCAGTCAGCAGAATTAGTCTGCAATACTGCATTCGAACCACTGCACCACCGTGACATATACCATTCCAGATTACTTTACCTCACTCTCTGAGTTGTTTACAATGTTTTCCCTAATGATCTGGGTCCTTGTTTTACTAACCACAGAAGGATGGAAGGCTGAGTCAACCTTGAGACGGCCCGGATCAAATTCCTTCCTTATATGCTACATTGGTTACTATGTGGCTTCCAGGTGCAATTCAATGTGCTGGCCGTCACCTATAAAGACCTTCACAGTTTAATTGAACGACCTCCTATTTCCAATTGTTTTGGCCTGTTTGATATGTTTCAGCAGACTGGATGTGCTCCAGGTCCTTCCTATTTTTTTAAAAAAAAGGAGTGTTCCAAAAAGAATTAAGGGATTCCAAATTTATTTTTAAAACATGATTCATTTTATTCTTAAGCAAACAAACCAAAGATGTTTACAAAAAATGAAAACAACACAAATATCATTATTAGTGTTTATTGTGTCCAGGCAGATGACGTCAGGGATTTCCCTCTGACTGCCGGCATCTGCGCTAGCAACAGCCAGGTCGCGTCTGATTGGCTAAGACGCGACCTGGCTGAGAGCGGGGAAACTCTGGCTTGGGGATTGGCTGGTTCGTCTGACAGCTTCGTATAAATAGCTGTCAGACGAACCCTGCTTTGATTCTCTCCTGTATTTTGCTGTGACTGTTTTGTTCAATAAAGATTCTTTGATTCTCCTCACGACTCCGCTCGCCTTTCGTTCGTACTTAACACTGGCGACGAGGGTGGGATCCAGCCGCTAACCCACCTAGTGTTCCATCTTGGCACTATCGCACCGGCGACCCGTTCCTGGCCGGCCTAGCTCGTTCCAGAGGAGACCATGTCGGCAATGCCAACCTTCGTTCCATTTGGCTGCGACAGCGAGACTTGGGAAGCGTTCATGGAGCGCTTCGAGTGCTACCTGATAGCTAACGGCCGTCGCGATGTTCCAGACAACGAGAAGTACAGTTTCTTCTTGAGCTGCTGCGGCACGCCAATGTTTAGCGCCGCTCGCTCACTAGCCGCCCCACAGCCAGTCCATTCTCTGGACTGGGCTACATTAACCGAGCGTCTTCAGCGCCACTACGCCCCCACTCCATCCTGGGTGGCGAGGCACTACGCTTTCCGGCGCTGTGTCCAGAAGCCGGAGGAGTCGTTGAGCCAGTTCCTCCAGTCGCTTCGCACCGCGGCGACTAGGTGCTAGTTCGCCGACCTCGATCGCAACCTCACGGAGCAATTCGTCAGCGGCGTAAAAGATCTGCGCCTTCGCCGGCGGCTCCTGTCACAAGCGGACATCACACTGACTGGGGCCATCGAGCAGGCAAGGGCGGCTGAACTCTCCGACGACTCAATGGCGGAGATGTTCAACCTGCCGCCCCCGCCAGGCCGCACCTGCCTGGTGGACGAACTAGTTCCCTTGCCTAATGACTATCCTGAGGAGGGAGCGGTGGCGCGCATCGGCCAGTCCGCTAGAAGACGCGTCCCTCAGCGAGCCCGGGAAGCTGTGGCCGCTTGCCTTGGCTGCGGAGGCAACCACGACCGTTCGGGTTGCCCCTTTAAAGCCGCAGTTTGCCGCCGCTGCCTCAAGAAGGGACATTTGGCCCAGGTCTGCCGAGCGCAGCTTCCCTTGCCACAGCGATCAGAGGACGTCCCGACCACAGCCGCCGTTAAACAGCGACCTGGAGGCCGGGCTGGACGACAGCAGCAGCAGCAGCAGCAGCAGCAGCAGCAGCAGCAGCCTTCGCGCGGAGGCTGCTACGCCGTGGACGCTGACTTCCACGCCAACCCCGCAGAGTTGGCCTTCCACACGGGTGCAGGTGCGGAGCGCATCAAGGCGTTGCTCCTCATAGAGGGCTCCCCCTGCACCATGGAGGTGGACTCGGGGTCATCCCGATCCCTCTTGTCGTGGACAGAGTTCTCCCGCCTCTGTCCAGGCATCTCAAAGACCCAGCTTGCCTCTCCAGACGCAACCCTACGGGACTACCAGGGGACTCTAATTCCTACCCTGGGTTGTCACCTGGTGCGGGTGGAATACAGGGACTATTCGGGGTGCCTTCCCCTACTAGTCGTAGAAAAGCCTTTGCCGGCCCTCCTGGGCCTTGACTGGTTCCCGGCACTTGGCCTATCAGTGCACGGGATTAGACAAGTGGTGGCCACGCCTCCCGACGTGGCCGACGTCCTTGCCAGATTTTCTGATGTGTTTGATGGGCAGCTTGGGGCGTATAAGGGCACGCCCATCTCCTTGAACCTAGACCCCCAGGTTGCCCCCATTAGGCTGAAGGCCCGTAGGGTGCCTTTCGCCTTGAGGGCAAAGGTTGATGCGGAGCTTGACAAGCTCGTCGCGCAGGGAGTCTTGGAGCCGGTGGATTACTCCAAGTGGGAGACCCCTTTGGTCATCCCAGTTAAGGCGGATGGATCCATTCGCCTCTGCGCCGACTATAAATCCACCATCAACCTTGCCCTCCAGGCGAATCCCTATCCAGTTCCGGTAGTGCAGCACTTGCTCCACTCTTTGGGGCAGGGCTGCATCTTTGTGAAGCTGGATATGGCGCAGGCCTACCAGCAGCTCCCGGTGGATGACGAGGCGGCGGCTGCGCAGACCATCGTCACCCACCGTGGAGCTTTCCGTTGCCGCCGCTTGCAATTCGGCGTTTCCGTAGCCCCGGGGATCTTCCAGAGCCTCATGGAGCGGCTGCTCCATGGGCTCCCTGGCGTGGTTCCGTATTTCGATGACGTCCTGATCGCCCCTAGCAGCCGATCGGGCCTCATCGAAGTACTAGAGAAGGTCCTCGAGCGTTTCAGGGGCTCGGGTTTAAAATTAAAGCGCAGCAAATGCTCATTTGCTGTGCCTCGGGTTGATTTCCTGGGATTCACAATTGACGCCCAAGGAATTCACCCCACCCCTTCAAAAGTAGCAGCCATCAGGAATGCCCCCACGCCTGCCTCCAAGACGGAGCTGCAGGCGTTCCTTGGCTTGCTTAACTTCTACGCGCCTTTTCTGCCGCATAAGGCGTCACTAGCCGAGCCGCTGCATCGGTTGCTCGACCGATCAGCGGCCTGGCGCTGGGGCAGCCGCGAAGCGCATGCGTTCGCGGCTGTCAAAGACTTGCTGACGTCAGAGGCAGTCCTCGTTCAATATTCGGACAAGCTGCCTTTGACTCTTGCTTGTGACGCCTCCCCCGTGGGTTTGGGGGCGGTCCTGAGCCATGTGCTGCCCAATGGCTCAGAGGCCCCCATAGCCTTTTATTCCCGGACACTGACTTCTGCAGAACGCAACTACAGCCAGATCGACAAGGAGGCTCTGGCTGCAGTGTCAGGGATTAAAAGGTTCCATGATTACCTCTATGGTCGGCACTTTACTTTGTTCACCGACCATAAGCCACTCCTTGGGCTTTTGGCAGGTAACAAGCCGACCCCTCCCATTCTTTCACCGCGCATGACCAGGTGGACAGAGTTCCTAGCTGCATACAGCTATACTCTGCTCTACCGCCCGGGCAAGCATATAGGGCACGCTGATGCCCTCAGCCGCTGCCCCCTGCCCATTGCTGACCCCCCGACAGTGCCTTGCCTGTCGGTCTTAGCCATAGCTGATTTGGCTCTGCCACTCTCTTCCGGAGAGGTGGCCTCAAAGTCTAGGGCTGACCCTGACCTGTCCCAGGTCATGCTTTGGGTCCAAAGGGGCTGGCCTGAGGGTCCGGTGCCAGAGCACCTTCGTCCCTTCAAGGCCAGGCAGCTGGAGCTGGCACTTCACAGTGGGTGCCTCCTGTGGGGTGACAGGGTGGTTATTCCACCCAGCCTGCGCCATCAGGTGTTGTCTCGCCTTCATGAGGCCCACCCGGGCATAGTGCGCATGAAATGCCTGGCACGCAGCTATGTCTGGTGGCCTCGCATTGATGACGAGATAGCCGCCTGGGTGGCCGGCTGCTCCCCCTGCCAGCATTCCCGACCGGCGCCACCGGCAGCCGCTCCTAGGGAATGGGAATTGCCCCGTGGGCCTTGGTCCTGCCTCCACGTAGATTTCGCGGGGCCCTTCAGAGGCCAGGTCTTCATGGTGCTGGTGGATGCATATTCGCGCTGGGTGGAGCTCATCCTCATGAGGTCCACCACAGCTGAGGCCACGATCAGGGAACTGACTAGGCTTTTCGCCACCCATGGCGTGCCGGACGTCATTGTCTCTGATAACGGGCCTCAATTTGCATCCACCGCGTTCCAGCTGTTCCTGGCCTCTCAGGGCATCCGCCATGCCCCAGTCGCCCCATACCATCCAGCTAGTAATGGCCGGGCGGAATGGGCGGTTCGCTCGGCCAAGGAGGCGTTAGGCAGGATGGATGGGGCAGACTGGCCATCAAGGGTGGCTGCTTACCTATTGGTACAGCATGCCACTCCTTGCCCCCTCACCGGGAAGTCTCCAGCTGAGCTGCTGATGGGCCGGCGCCTACGGACCACCTTGGATAGGTTGCACCCACTCTATTCAAGTGAACAGCCTGGCAACCTGGGGCCCCCTTCCCGATTTTTCCTTCTGGGCGATTCTGTTTGGGCTCAGGCATTCTCAGGGGCGGTTAGGTGGGTGCCTGCCACCATCTCCGCCATAACCGGCCCCTGTTCTTACAGGGTCCAGCTACCTGATGGGACCGAATGGCGGCGGCACCTGGATCAATTGAGGCGCCGCCTGCCCTGCAACGGCGACAACACCCCCGCAAGGTCGACCATCGGCGTCGCTGCGCCTGAGCCCTCCAACGTTCCGTTCCCTGGTGCCCTTCCACCAGATTTGGATCGCCCGGTCCAGCTGCCCAGGGCCTTCCCGTCCTCGGACGCCGCCTCCCGGCCGTCCAGTGTTGAGGGTGGGCCGCCCATTAGACGTCAGCCTCCCGGTTTCCAAATGGCCTTCCCCGAGTCAGGCCAGGCCTACCAAGAAATGCCCTGCTCAAGCCCGCCTTCGGCCGCGCCCCCTCGGCCCTGCCTACCTGGGCCTTGTCGTCCTCCGTCTGGGGTGGGCCTCCAAGATGGCGCCCGGAGCTCCACTCCCTTGCGGGAGGAGCTTCGACGGACACCACCTCCCTCTCCGGCACCTCCTGTCGAACTGAGGCGTTCTGGGCGGGTCCGACGCCGCCCAGACTATTTGCGTGACTACGTTTGTGCGTCGCCTGCACATGCGCAGTCACTGGGGGGGAAGGAGTATTGTGTCCAGGCAGATGACGTCAGGGATTTCCCTCTGACTGCCGGCATCTGCGCTAGCAACAGCCAGGTCGCGTCTGATTGGCTAAGACGCGACCTGGCTGAGAGCGGGGAAACTCTGGCTTGGGGATTGGCTGGTTCGTCTGACAGCTTCGTATAAATAGCTGTCAGACGAACCCTGCTTTGATTCTCTCCTGTATTTTGCTGTGACTGTTTTGTTCAATAAAGATTCTTTGATTCTCCTCACGACTCCGCTCGCCTTTCGTTCGTACTTAACAGTGTTTACTTGTAAAAAAATAAAAACAGGGCTTTTCATGAAAAATATTTATCAGCCCCTAGTGGACTGTTAATGTTATTTTGAGAGGATTCTGTAAGTCAGTATTTTATTAAAATGTTGCTTCGTATTTTGAAGGTGGGACTCCATGTACACAAAAGATCTATGGGGTCCTTGGAGCTCCGGGAGTTGGCTGTTACAGGCGTTTCATTGCCCAGCTAAGCAGCATCTTCAGTACATTCAAGGCAATGCAATTGTAGGAAGTTATCACCTAGCCCTCTCCCAGAAAAATGAAATATCCTAGGAAATATTGATAAGGCAGAATATTATATTTTCCTGAATGTGAAAAAGGGAGAAACACATTTTAAACATTAAATTCCTACAGCTTCCTGCCCATCCCCACTTTGTCAATGGCCCATTAAGAAGGCCAAGCTAGTCCACTTTACATAATAAAGAGTTCTCCTCTTCAGCTGTGATGGGATTAAGGCAGGATAATAAGCCTTTACTCAACTGACCACATGGCATCTGAACTCAATCAAACCTGGATTCAAAACAGCTAGAGGGTTGCCCTTGCATGGGCCCGTGGGAGTCTGGCAACCAATCAGAATATATTTCTTACACAGGAACAGGAAACAGATAGGTGGGGCAGAACAGATTATAAAAATCCCTGCAAGCCCTTCTTCAGCCCTTCTCTTCCCTTCTCTTCTTCTCCACCAACATTGAAGCATGTGATCACCTTTTCTGTTCAGGGCTCAAGCCATGTGGTCCTGTCCACCATTAAAACCATCTTTCCAAGCAGCCTCCATGTCTCCAGTGTCTTTTTCCCCACTTGGAGCCGAACCCAGAAGGACATTTCTTCCAACACATTCATGACATGCCATTTTATTTATTTGTTTGCTTGATTGCTTGCTTGTCAAACATGTGCAAGATAGCAAGTATAGGTATAAACATAAAAATGAACAAAGGAAGTAAATACAGATAAATGGGGACAGTAAGACAGGGAAGGTAGGCACAGTGGTATGCTTATGAACATCCCCTTAGGAACCTCTTAAGAATGGCTTCCTCTGCTTTCCCCTCAGGCCTTTTTCTCTACTTTCCCCTCAAGCCCTTTTCTCTGCTTTCCTCCCAGGCCTTTTTCTCTGCTTTCCCCTCAGGCCTTTTTCTCTGCTTTCCTCTCAGGCCTTTTTCTCTGCTTTTCTTAGGCCTCTTTCTCTTCTTTCCTCTCAGGCCTCGTTCTCTACTTTCCTCCCAGGCCTTTTTCTCTGCTTTCCCCTCAGGCCTCATTCTCTGCTTTCCTCCCAGGCCTTTTTCTCTGCTTTCCCCTCAGGCCTTTTTCTCTGCTTTCCTCTCAGGCCTTTTTCTCTGCTTTTCTTAGGCCTCTTTCTCTTCTTTCCCCTCAGGCCTCGTTCTCTACTTTCCTCCCAGGCCTTTTTCTCTGCTTTCCCCTCAGGCCTCATTCTCTGCTTTCCTCCCAGGCCTTTTTCTCTGCTTTCCCCTCAGGCCTTTTTCTCTGCTTTCCTCTCAGGCCTTTTTCTCTT